>NC_073377.1:5222071-5592071 GCF_028641065.1 Leucoraja erinaceus
CTCTGGTCCTAGACTCTCCCACTAATGAAAACATCCTCTTCACATTCACTCTATCCAGGCCTTTCACTATTTGATAAGTTTCAATGGGGTTTCCCCTCATCCTTCCAAAGTTAGATGGTGTGCTCAAGGTCTGGGGATAAGATTCTCAGAAGTGGTGTCAGGGGTCTTTGTCAAGAAGGAGAGATGTCCAATCCTCATAAGCCAACACCACCTTGAAGAACAATACTCTGCCTTCCTGTCCCTCTCTGGGCAATTGGTCAACTATGCCTGGACCCACATTTCAAGAGTCAAGAGAGTCAAGAGTCAAGAGTCAAGTCAAGAGTCAATTTAATTGTCATTTGGACCCCTGGAGGTCCAAACGAAATGCCGTTTCTGCAGCCATACATTACACACAAATAGACCCCAGACACAACATAATTACATTTAACATAAACATCCATCACATAGCTGTGATGGAAGGCCAAATAAACTTATCTCTCCACTGCACTCTCCCCCCCCCCGATGTCAGAGTCAAAGTCATAGCCCCCGGCTGGCGATGGCGATTGTCCCGCGGCCATTAAAGCCACGCCGGGTGGTGCGAGGTCGCACACCGGGTCTTGGTGTTGGAGCCCCCGGTGTGCGCTCGCAGAGTCCGCGGCCATTCCAGCCGCGCGGGGCAGTGATGTAGGCCCCGCTCCAGGAGCTCTTCGACCCCGCAACTCGGGCGGGAGAAGTCGCCGTTGCAGAAGCCCCGAAAAGCGGTCTCCCTCCAGGGAGCCGCGGGCTCCCGATGCCGTCGTCCGCAGACCCGCAGCAGCCTCCGACTCTCCGGTAGCAGCAGCAGCAGCAGCAGCAGCAGCAGCAGCGCTCCTCCACCGCTCCACCCGCTCCGGACTCGGCCAGCTCCGCGACGGCAACGGTGAGTCGGCACCTGAGTCCCCGGCTTCTTCCTGTTGGAGGCCGCTCCTCGTTGCGGCCTCAACGACACCTGAGACCCGACAAGAAAAGGTCGGGTCTCCAGTGCAGGGAGAGATTCAAAAAAGTTTCCCCCCCCCTCCCACCCCCACCACCCCCCCACACACACACCACCAACATAAAATAACAAAAACTACATAAAAACACAGACAAAAAATAATAAAAACGCGGACAGGCTGCAGAGGCCGCTGCTGGCCAGAGCCGCGCCGCCTACCGGGAAAAAAAAAAAAAAAAAAAAAAAAAAAACATTTGTGATCGGAATCAGGGTCTATGGCCTGCACACCATCTAACTTTAGTTTAGTTTAGAGATACAGCTTGGCGGGCCAAGGCTCTTTGGCCCACCAAGTTCTCACCGACCAGTGATCCCTGCACACTAACACTATTCTAGACACACTAGGAACAATTTAACCAACCCAATTAACCTACAAACCTATAAGCCTCTGGAGTGTGCGTTGAAACCAAAGATCTCGGAGAAACCCCATGCTGGTCACAGGGAGAAGGTACTAAATCTGTGCAGCCACCACCCGTAGTCAGGATCGGACCCGGGTCTCTGGCGTTGTAAGGCAGCAAATCTACCGCTGTGCCACCGTGCCACCCCAACTTCTGTAAAGTGAGATGTTCAGAACATTTGTGGAGTGAGTGGTGATAATTTAGATGAAATCATGATGGGATGTCATGAAATGTCACCCATTGCTTCAGGGGTCCCTTTAATTGCAACAGAACGAAAAACTGAAGGGTCCCTTTAAGTAGTGTTACTGGTCCATATCAAAAACCTCTGTTGGTTGCTGTTAGGGGCAAGTGTTAGGGCTTGCACATTGCAAACAAATTGCCATTAGACTGTTAAACACTTCAACCTCCAAATAAGCTCTGAACTACATCGACTATCATTGTTATTATTGCACTATTATTGTTTGTTTCTGATTTGTAGGCATGTGTGCGTGTATCAAAGAGGCCTTTATTGTCATTCAGACCTTGTGGTCTGAACGAAATTTTGTTGCCTTGCAGCCCTACATATAGTAAAAATGACAAAAACACACAATAAACACAAATTAACATCCACCACAGTGAGTTCACCAGGCACCTCCTCACTGTGATGGAAGACAAAAGTCTTAAGTCTTTGTCTCTTCCCTTCTTATTCTCCCTCTGCGCCGAGGCGATCCAGGCTTCAGATGTTGTGACCCCGCCGGGTGATGGTAAGTAAATCCCGCGGCTGAATCCGAGCTCCGCGAACGGGCCGGTTCAACTCCGCGGCCTGGGGTGGTCGAAGCTGCCGCCCTCCAGTCCAGTGGACGCAGCTGTTGTTGCGGGAGCACCGGAGAACAGGTCACCAACCTGTGACCTGCGAGCTCCCGACGATGTCGTCCACTGGGCCCGCAGTCGGGTCGCTGCTGCCTCTGCCGCTGCCCCAGCTCCATGGCCGGGTCGCTGCTGCCGCTGTCTCTGCCCCAGCTCCGTGGCCAGGTGGCCGCTGCCTCTGCCGCTGCCCCAGCTCCGTCCGAAGCCGCCAGCTCCGCTATTAGGCCTCGGCGCAGGCGGAGACGGAGACGGGGGATATGACAAGAGAAGTCGCATCCCCCCCAAAGAAAGAGACCAAAACATGTTTCTCCCCCCCACCCACACACATACACAACCTAATAAAAATAAAATTAACTAAAAAAAGACAAAAGAACAACAAAAAAAAGAAAAAAACAGACGGACTGCAGGCGAGTCGCAGCTGCTAAGGCAGCGCCACCATCTTGAATGTGTGAGTGTGAATGTGTGAATATATATATATATGTGTGAATATATATATATCTATACATATATTCACACATACATGCACACATATGTACACATAAGAAACAAACAAACAATAATAGTGCAATAATAACAATAGTCTATATATGTATATATGTATGTTTATATGTGAGCATGTGTATATAAACACACATGGAACATTTTATTTTCTCGTTTATCATATTGTTTACAGTGTACTATGTTTGCATTTTCTGTTGTGCTGCTGCAAGTAAGAATTTCATTGTTCTATCTGGGACATATGACAATAAAACACTCTTGATTCTCCTTCATAAACGCCAGCAGACAACTGAAGGAACGATTAGCCCCCTAATAGGCTTCAAAGTGCCCTTGTTATGACGCATTTCAATTCCTCCCCAAAGTAGGCATAGTTTGCCAAATGCACTTGAATCCATCAAAGGTCCTTCCATGGTCATCTTTGAGGATGGTTAGTACCTGAACAGTTTTCCAATTTTGCAACATTATATCTCAAGGTGACAGCTTCCACTGCATCTCCCATAAACTGAGACCTGCTTTCTTATTTACCGCCGTATTAAGGTTAGCATACCTCGGTTTAACAGTAAAATCCTAATTGCATTTTATATTTACAGTGCCGTATAGATACGGTGCTCTACAGTTTACAAGTTTGCTATGTTTGACACTGAATAACAATTGGAAACTGAATTCTGTATAAATGACATAACATGAAGTTAGTGTATAAAATGCCCTTCAAAAAATCTATAATTAACTTGGGAGCAGTAGCGTGCTGGGAGTTTGAACCAAACATGTCATCAACAGAATGCATTATGGCATTCAGACTTCGTTTTGAAGATAGCACGATTTTAAAGTTATTTCTGTGAGAGCCTTTTTTTTGTGGCCTATTTAATGTATGCACTAACCCATTTAAAATGAAAGGATTAACTTCAAAATAGAGTGAAAGATTTTCCCATGAAAATGGTAATACTTGTCAAGAATTGCTCTGAGCAATTTTATACCTCCTCTTTACACTTGTAGCAACATAAGATAACACTGATCCCATTAATAAATGAAAGTTCAGGATATAAATTTTAAAACATGTAATTATTGGAATGAGTACAAGAAACATGGGAAATGGAAGAAGGGGATTATCATTTCTTCATGCCTGTTCCACCTTTCAATAAAGTCATGGCTGATATTTTATCTGCACACCACTTTCTTGCACCTGTCTTCTATCCCTTAATGTGTAGGAAAAAACTGCAGATGCTGATTTAAACGGAAGAACGACACAAAAAGGTGAACTCAGCAGGTCAGGCAGCATCTGCTGAGATAAGTAATAGGTGACGTTTCGGTTAGAGACATTTCTTCAGAGAAGTCAGGAGAAAGGGAAATGAGCGATATAGGAATTGATATAGAGAGATTTAGAAAAAATGAATGAATGACATGCAAAAAAGTAGCGATGATAAAGGAGACAAGGTATGGTTAACTGTAGTGATAGGGATAAAATTAGGCCATTCGGCCCATCAGGTCCACTCCGTTATTTAATCATGGCTGATCTATTTCTCCCTCCTAACCCCATTCTCATGCCTTCTCCCCATAATCTCTGACACCCATACTAATGAAAAATCTATCAATACAATACTGTTTATTTGTCATTTGAACCTCACATGAAGTTCAAATGAAATTTGGTTTCTGCAGTCATACAAGAAAAGAACCAAGACATACACCAACACAATTTACACAAACATCCATCACAGTGCATCTCCTCCTCACTGTGATGGAAGGCAAAGTCTTGTCTCTCTCTTCCCTGCTCTCCATTCCTCTCCCAAAGTCAAAGTCAAAGCCCCCGGCGGGCGCTAGCAAGTCCCACGGCCACTTAAACCCGCGTCGGGCGATGTAAGGCCCTGCCCCGGGTCTTGATGTTGGAGCCCCCGGCGGGCGCTAGCAAGTCCGTGGCTATCTAAAGTTGCGCCGGGCGATGTAAGGCAATGGAGTCGGGTCGCAGCAGCGCGTCACCGCAGCTCTCCACGCTCCGAAGCCGGCCAGCTCCACGATGGTAGGTCCGCAGCTCCGCCGGCTCCGTGACTTGAGCTGTCGTTCCGGTTGGAGGCCGCTCCACGGTGCTAGGCCCCAACGACAACGGAGACCCGATAGGGAAAAGGTCGGGTCCCCGTACAGGGAAGAGATCTAAAAGTTTCCCCCACCCCCCCCCACCCCCCCCCCCCCCCCCCCCCCCCCCCCCCCCCCGCCCCCCACACATACACAGTCAAAAACCCACCACAAACTATACACTCACCTGGACAATAAAATAAATAAAGACAGACGGACTGCAGAGGCCGCTGCGAAGTCGGTCGCGCCGCCAACCCTGTCCTACTGTGCCTTAAAAATATCTATTGAGTTGCGTGTTACAGACAATTAGACTGCTTTCATGCCCTTAAATATCCAGAAATGAAATTGTTCTCTATCATGAAAAGACCGCAGTAAGCACCCTCAGGATTAAATGTCCACTGGAAGAAAGAATTGTATCTCAGCTCAGTAACAAATGGCCAACCCATTATTTTTCGATATATCCTTTGGATTTAACCCAGCCAGGGAAACATTATCCCTGCATCTATCTTGTGCTCTGTAAATTTGTTATATGTTTCAATGGGATGAGAGTTTAAATGGAGTGCAATTCCTCAAAAGTGTTCAGGAGAGTTTCTCAAGTAATAGAGGCCCCCACATGTGAAACGGCAACATTGGATCTAGTGTTGGGTCATTGGGAAGTGCAAGTTAATGAAGTGTTTGTGGAGGCCTTTTGGGACTGGTGACCACAGTTCGATTAGGTTTAAGATAGTTATGGATAGGGACCGAGAGGGCCCACATGTTAAAATGCTCAACTGGGGTAAGACCAACTTTGAGGGTATGAAAGAAGGTCTCGCTCAAGTGGACTGGAACAGGTTATTTGAGGGGAAAGGAACCTCGGCCTAGTTTCAACCTAGTTGAAATTTATGAGGTCCTTAAATACAGGAGAGGTGCTGGAAGACTGGAGGGTGGCAATTGTTGTGCCTCTTTTCAAGATGGGCTGCAGGAAAAATGCTGGGAGCTATAGGCCGGTGAACTTAACATCTGTAGTTGGAAAGTTACTAGAAAGTATTCTGAGGAATAGCTTACACAGGAATTTGGATGGCCAAGGGCTGATTAGGGATAGTCAACATGATTTTTTGAAGATGTGACCAAAAAGGTCGATGAGGGCAGAGCTGTAGATGTTATGTACATGGATTTCAATAAGGCATTTGACAAGGTTCTGTATGGTAGACTGCTCTGGAAGGCTAGATCGCATGGGATCCAAGAAGAGATAGCTGAATGGATAGCAAATTGTCTCCATGGAAGGAAGCAGAGGGTGATGGTGACTAGTGGTGTGCCTCAGGTTTGATACTGGGCCCCAGCCTATTTGTCATCTACATCAATGATTTGGATGAGAACATTCAGGGCAAGATTGGCAAGTTTGCTGATGACACAAGAGTGGGTGGTTCTGCAGATAGTGAAGATGGTTATGAAAGGTGGATCGATTGGTCAGGCGGGCTGAGGAATGGATTGATGGAATTTAATAGAGGTAAATGTAAGGTGTTACATTTTGGGACGTCCTACACAGTAAATGGTAGGCCTCTGGGGAGTGTTGTCGAGCAGAGAGATCTAGGAGAGCAGGTGCATGGTTCCTTGAAGGTCGAGTGGCAGGTAGATAAGATGGTCAAAAAGGCTTTTGCACTTTGGCCTTCATCAGTCAGAGTATTGAGTATAGAATTTGGGAGGTCATGTTGCAGTTGTATAAGATGTTTGTGAGACCGCATATGGAATATCGTGTTCAGTTCTGGGCAACATGTTATTGGAAGGATATTGTCAAGCTTGAAAGGGTTTAGAGAAGATTTATGAGGATGTTGCCAGGACTGGAAGGTGTGGCTATTGGGAGAGGTTGAGTAGTCTGGATCTCTATTTCTTGGAGCTCATGAGGATGAGGGCTGATCTTATAGAGGTGTACAAAATCATGAGAGGAATAGATTGGTTAGATGCACAGACTCTGTTGCCCAGAGTAGGGGAATCTAGAACTAGAGGCACAGGTTCAAGGTGAAAGGGAAATTATTTACTAGAAATCTGAAGGGTAGCTTTTTCACACAAAGGGTGGTGGGTGTATGGACCAAGCTGCCAGATGAGGTAGTTGAGGCTGTGACCATCCCAATGTTTAAGAAACAGTTAGACAGGCACATGGATAGGACAGGTTTGGAGGGATATGGACTAAGTGTAGGCAGGTGGGTGACATTTTCAAAGTCCAAGTTTATTTAAGTGCAGCTCACTATAAAGGCCATACGTCCTGGTGGCATTGCAGGGTCTCTTGGAGCAGCCAAGTGCAGTTGTAGGCGCCGTTCTCCACCACTGCTCCACCACTCCATGCTGCTGCAGGCCGCGTCCTGTCGGCTCGCTCAGTCTCTAGGAGCCAGAACTAGTCGAACCCCAGGCTATTGAAGGGCCTCCAGCCCTCGTCTCGTGCCGTCGTCCCTCTTTGTGCCCCAGTGGTGCCTCTCGCAGCTGACCTAGAGGGTGAAGAACGTATGTTCATAAGTGATAGGAGGAGAATTGGGCCATTCGGCCCATCGTCTACGCCACAATTCAATCAAGCTGATCGATCTTTTCCATCCAACCCCATTCTCTTGCCTTCTCCTCATAATCCTATACACCCGTGCTAATCAAGAATCTATCTATCTCTGCCTGAAAAATATCCATTGACTTGGCCTCCACAGCCGTCTGTGGCAATGAATTCCACAGATCATCCTCTGACTAAAGAAACTCCACGTCATCTCCTTCCTAAAGGAACGTCCTTTTATTCTGAGGCTATGACCTCTGGTCCTAGACTCTCCCACTAGTGAAAACATCCTCTCCACATCCACACTATCCAGACCTAATGAGGTTCCCCCAACTATCTCTTTGTTCTTTGCGTGCGCCACCATCTCTCTGGACCCTCCTCTTCAGTTCTCCGGTCATCAGGGACAAGCTGGGCTCGAGGACGGGTTTTGCTGATCCTTGACAGGCGAGTGAGGATTGCTGCCGGAGGAGAGATATAGCACCACAGTCTGCCGCGCGGCACGTCTGTACACACGTCTGTACACAAATCCTCTAGCAAATAACGGCAACATTCTGTTTGACATACTAAATCGCTTGGTGCACCTGTACGATCATTTTCAGTGATTTATGCTCAAGGACACCCAAGTGTCTCAACATCTTTCAATTTCCCATTTCGCTTTTCAATTTTTACTGACAAGGTGGATGAACTCACGTTTTCCAATAATATATTTCATCTGTTGTACGCTCACTCATGTACCCAGCCCATATATACTGCGATGCCTCTCTACATCCTGCTCAGAACATACACTGCCATCTAGATTTGTATCATCAGCAAACTTGGAGAAATTACACAAAGTGCTGCAGTAACTCAGCGGGTCAGGCAGCATCTCGAGAAAAAAAGGATGGGTGAAGTTTTGGGTCGGGACCCTTCTTCAGACCATTTGTTTTCTCCTCCAACTCATTGGTCTGGACTGCGATCAGTTAGGGCCCCTCCTTCCCACTGCTCACAATTTCTTAATGCAAAAATGACTTATTTATTCCAGCTCCCCACTTTTAGCTCATTAACCAATCCAATGTCCACCCCGATATTTTATTTATTATCCAGCTCGGTGACACAGCAGTAGAGTTTCTGCCTTGCAGTGCCAAATAAACGGGTTAGATCCTGACTACGGGTACTGTCTGTATGGTGTTTGTACGTTCACCCCGTGATCTGCATGGGTTTTCTCCGAGATCTTCGATTTCCTCCCACACTCCAAAGATGTACAGTTTTGTAGGTTAATTGGCTTGGTATAATTGTAAATTGTGCCTAATGACTGTAGAATAGTGTAAGAGTGTGGGGATCACTGGTCAGCGCGGACTCTATGGGCTGAAGGCCCTATTTCTAATCTTTAAAAAAATCCTTTGCTGTTTTATTTAATAACTAATGCCTATGAAATTCCTAATACATCACATCACTCCCTTATTTGTTCTGCTAGTTACAATCTCAAAATGCTCTAACAGATTTGTCAAATATGATTTCAGTTTAATAAATCCATGTTGACACTGCTTGGTCTTGTTATTATCAGCAAATAAGAGAATCTATTGCTCTTCTTTAGCAATAGATTCCAGCAATTTCCCTTATACTGATGTCAGACTTTTACGCTGGCCCCTCTCTTAAATGGGTATATGGGACTAGGGGAGATTATGTGTTCGGCACGGACTAGAAGGGTCGAGACGGCCTGTTTCCGTGCTGTAATTGTTATATGGTTATATGGTTAAATGGTGGGGTTACATTTACTACCTTTGAATCTGTGGGAGTCATGGAATCAAAGATGACGACAAGATCATTCATTATCTCCTTCACCACCATTTTGGAAACACAGCGATGTAAGTCATCGACTTCAGGGCATTTATCATTATTCAACCCCATTAACCTCCATTGCTTTTTTAAACCAAAGCTAATTTCTTTCTTTTCCTCGTTAAACTCTGGATCTGTTGGCTTCTACTATTTCCAAAAGCAATATTGTTCCTTCTGTGAAATCAGACACATGGTATAGTAGTTCAAAGTAACATAGACATAGAAACATAGAAACATAGAAAATAGACCCTTCGAGCCTGCACCGCCATTCAATATGATCATGGCTGATCATCCAACTCAGTATCCTGTACCTGCCTTCTCTCCATACCCCCTGATCCCTTTAGCCACAAGGGCCACACCTAACTCCCTCTTAAATATAGCCAATGAACTGGCCTCAACTACCTCAACTTAATGTGTGGAAACAAGCAATGCTGCGGCACATTGAGTCCTTGCGGCCAATCGATCACCCGCCCGCTCCTTACATGATATCTGATTATATTTTCTGACCAATACAGACACAAAATTATGGAGTAATTCAATGGATCAGGAAGCATTTCTGGAGAGGTAGGTGAGATTTTGGGTCAGAATCCTTTTTCAGTCCCAAAATGTCACTTATCCATGTTTTCCAGAGATGCTGCCTGACCCGCTGATTTACCCCTGCACTTTATCATTCTTTTTTATTTTTTATTATTTATGTATTTATTTATTTATTTATTTTTAAGTAAAGGAAGTAAGGAAAGTGCGCAAGAGTCGTGAAGGTGTAGGAGAGTGTTAAGAAAAGAAAGCCCCTTAGAAAAGAAGTTAGAGAAGGAAGTAAAGAAAGAAAGTAGACCCTAGAAAAGAAGGGAAAAAGAAAGGAGAAACAATCGCTCTATTATAACATTAAACTCTGCAGAAAGGGGACTACCAACCAAGTCTGTTGTTGTTGTTTTGTTTTTTTTTATTACCAGATCCTGGCACCTTTATTTATTTATTTATTTATCTATTTATTTATTTATTTATTCATTTATTTATTTATTTATTTATCTGTCTATTATTTATTTATTTATTTATTTATTTTTAGGGTGAACTTTATCATTCTTTAGTAAAACAGCATCAGCAGTTTCTTGACATTACTTTTAATTTAGCTGCCATGATTTCCCAATATATAATTTTTCTATCTCGGTTTGTAATGAATCAATTATGACATTTGATAAGCCTTTTCTTTTTATGTGCCAAGGGAAACTTTTGCAGTCTGTTTCTTTATTTTATTAGATTATTCTGATATTCTTCTCCCTGTTTCCTTATCAATACTTTGGTCCCGCTTTGATGAATTCAGAAATGTTTCCATTCCTCAGGCTCTCTGCTCTTTTTTAGCCTTTCCTTTTGATCTAATACTATCTTTAATTTTCTAGTTTTCACAGTCAGATAGTTTTTCATTTTGAGCTTTAGTCTCTTAAAGGGATATGCATTTGCTGTATGCTCTATATTAATTGTTTTAACATTAGCTATCCCTCGTTTCCTGTCGTAACTTTTAATCTATTGTCCAAATACACCATAGCTTCCTATTTTTGTTTAGATTTATGATCCTGCTCTTTATTGAACTAAGTTGCATTCAATCCATGTACACATTTCCCACAGATTACGACCATGCTTGCCTAAAGGCCTCGTAACTGAGAGATTATTGATTAACCTTTACTCGTTTCACAATACTAACTTTTAAATAGCCTATTCTCTGGCTCGTTCTTTCACATTCTGATCTCGCAAACCATCTTCTCAGCATTCCATAAATTCGGCCTCCACTCTAATCTGACGTGTTGCCATGGGTGGTGGTGGAGGCAAACACAATAGTAGCATAGAGTTTTCCCAGTTTTGTAAGTGAATTCAAGTCTGCCTTGATTCTTCTACAACCCTTGTTTCATTTGACTTTCATGTCCCGATTTTGTACAATTCCTTTATGAATGGGGTCTTATAGACAATGCATACCCATGTTTTTCCCCACACACCATTTTTTAACTCTGTCCAAGTTGATTCTACTTCATGACTTTCTGAATAAAAATGTATTCAATCTACTGCCTTTATTCTATTCCTTATTATCAGGGTTTTCCTTATTTTTCTTTCCAAAAGATAACTGTTCTGGAGTATATAATGCTCAGCTTTGATGACCCTTGCGACTACAGCTCTGTAGTGCTTGTTCGCTCATTTACATTTTTAGTTGCTTCATTATTTTTTCTATCTTGTTACAATCACAATGTGCTTTCATATAAAAAAGCTCTATTTTCTCACCATTCTGCCCCACTTTTAATTGGAGATATAATCTTTTATTTGAATTGTTCTGGACCTTCACCTCCCAGTCCCTAATCTTAAAATGTTCACCCATGTTTTCAACACCTATCTTTAGCTCTGTAGCCTCCTGTTGTCCAAGATCTCTGCACGATTGCACTTCTGAGCTCTTGAATATCCCCTGTAATATTCAGTGCATTATTGTTTTCCCTTCAGATTATTATTTTTTAGCTTAGGGATACAGTACGGAAGCACGCCCTACGGCCTACCAAGTCCGCGCCGACAAGCGATCCCTGTACACTAGCACTATCCTGTACAATAGCACATTGTTATATGGTTATATTGCAGGTAGATGGGACTAGGGGAAAATAAGTGTTCGGCACGGACTTGAAGGGCCGAGATGGCCTGTTTCCGTGCTGTAATTGTTGTATGGTTATATGGTTATATATGGTTATAATCCGACACACACTAGGGACAATTTACATTTTTACCAGGCCAATTAACTTCCAAACCTGTACGTCTTTGCAGTGTGGGAGGAAACCGTTGCTTCCGGAGAAAACCCACGTGGGTCACGTACAAACTCCATACAAACAGCACCCATGGTCTGGATCAAACCCGGGTCTCTGGCGTTTTAAGGCAGATACTTGGGCTAAACTCAATAATGCTAGAATTCCCTCTCAAAATCTCTCTGCCAGTATTTCTCATTCCTCTCCGGTGGGATTGAGGGCCACCTGATAGAAGTATAGAACATTTTGAGAGGCATAGACAGGGTAGACAGTTAGAACCTTTTTACCAGGGTGGACATGTCAAGGGCACAGCTTTCAGGTGAGAGGGACAAAGTTTAATGGGAATGTGCAGGAGCAACTATTTTACACAAAGAGTGATGTGTGCCTGGGATGTGCTGCCAGGGGTGGCGGTGGAGGCAGACTCCATAGTAGCATTTAAGAGGCTTTTGGATCGGCACATGGATTTGCTGCGAATGGAGAGATATGGATCAGTGCAGACTGAGGAGATTAGTTTCACTTGGTATCATATTTCACACTAACATAGTGGGCTGAAGGGCTTGCTCCTGTGCTGTCCTGTTCTATGTTCTTAAAGATGCTCATTAGAACTTACTTCATCTGCTCTAATAGTATCTTGTGCGACTCAAGGTCAGAAATTTACTTACACTCCTACCCTGTTTGTTGGAGTATTTTGGGTACATTTATGGTTGTTGCAGTTACTGGGACAGATCCCCCAATAATCCTTTTTGATGGCAGTTTTATATTGCGTTACACATTTATAAACAATGCCGTGTTTAAATCAAATTCTCCGTTTCCCTCTGTCGTTTGCTGTGCTGCTGTGTAAGATGACATTGACATTTCAGGTCATTGACCCTGACATTTATGCTTTCATGTTTGAATTTCATTCAGAATCATCTTCTATAGGCAATTATTTATCATATTGCCAAGACTGGTGATTTATCAGGGGGTTGTGTTGTTTAAAGCATAATGTTAATAGCTGCTTGGTTGGAAATCAATGTGTGATTTGCGTCAATTATGAAATGTACAGGACAATTATTTTCAGGGCTCCGATGGCCAAGCTGAATATTAACAACTTATTGAATGTAATTCTTGTTACGAGCAGACAATCAAACCAAGGGCCGTCGTGAGTTTGTGTGACATTTATATATGATTATAAAATTAAATGCCCCCAACCTGAACCTAGTACCAAAGTGAAATGTGAAATGTGACGGAATTTTCTGAAAATCTGAAAACTGTTACCACCGTTGAATCGAAGTGGCATTATACAATCAACCTTCCACTACTTCAGTGCCCACAGATTACGTGATTACTGCAGACGTCTACAGCACAACATTACAATATTAGTCGCGGAAAGTAATTATGATTGGGAATGGCATAGGTTACTTACACAGGGAGCATTAATGAAAACTCTTTTTTGGTGAAATTAACAGGCTAATAAGCATTGCCTGAGGCAAATTTCAGTGTTGAATGGCGAGAAATCCCAACATGTTAATCGTGTTGATTTTTGTTACTCCCTTGGCCAGTTTGTAACATTTGTCTTTCTTTAATTTGTGACCATTATGGATAACAAAACCTATTAGTGATTCTAAAGAGGAAAATGTTGCTGATGGTCTGATTTCCCTGACTGATGTATCACAGCAGTATCCACAGATGGCATTTGAAGCTTTGTGTCGAGGGAATTATACTTCCAAAAATTAATCTGAGGACTTACAGTACGGAAGGTAATTGTTTAATGCATCTGCAGTGATTCTAGATTTCATGTTTGGGGATATTTTCAGAAGCAGTTTGACAGATGCAGAATTTTTCCTGTGTATTCTCTTCCTTGATCTTACAGGAAGTGTGCTTTACACTCCAGAGGATTTGGTGTCCTAATACATGAAGCACAAATATTTAGGAAGAAACTGCAGGGGGCTGGTTTACACTGAAGATAGATGCAAAATAGACAAAAATTGCTTGAGTAACTCAGCGGGACAGGCTGCATCTCTGGATAGAAGGAATGGGTGACATTTCGGGGTCCTGTGCAGAACTGTTTAGCAAGCAGGCGCAGCAAGCAATGAGGAATGTTAATGGGATCTTCTGTGCGGCGGTTGATGATGGCGCCGAGCGACAGACGAGGATGGACCACGTGGGAGTGAGGAACAGAGGAGGATTTGGCGTGGGGGAGACTGTCGTGACGGAGAGGGAAGAACAATGGGGACCCGGTGTGGGGGAGGGGGAGAACGAAGGGGGGCCTGGCGCAGGGGCACTTTGTAACTTTGAAAGCGCCCTCTATGTGGTGACTATTTGCATATCTTTGGTATGCAAGCAAAGAATTTCATTTGTGACTTGTCACATGTGACAATAAAGCATTCATTCAGTCATACATTCAATCATTCATGCATTCATCCATTCATTCATTCATTCATTCATTCATTAATTCATTCATTCATACATGGCAAGGGGCATGGAATATAACATAACCTTGAGAGAATTAGTGAAACCACACCTGAAATACTGTGTACAGCTTTGGTTTATAGACTTAAAGGACAACTTGCAATAATTGGAGATAGTAAAAATAAGGTTCATGGGGTTGATTCTTGAGATTAAAAGGTTGACATATTTAGAAATGGTGAGCAGTTTGTCCTACTTTGATTGGAGTTTAGGAGAATGTGAAGTGATCTTAATGACACCTGTAGGATAGAGTTTCTACTATTAAGGGACTGAGTTTCAGAATAAGGGCTAGCCCATTTAAAAGAGAGACCAGGTGTAATTTATACTTTAAGTCCTTTTGAAATTATTTTCTGCCCTGGAGAATTCTGATGAATGGAAACATTTTGGAAGCATTCACAAAAATATTACACAAAATACAGGTGTATCTCCATTATTCAATGTATTGATCAGTAAGGGTGTCAGGGTTATGGGAAGAAGGCAGGGGAATGGGATTGAGAGGAAGAGATAGATCAGCCATGATTTTATTTATTTATTGTATTTATTTATTTATTTTTTTTAGAAGTGAGTTCAATGCATTGGTACAAAAACGATGTTAACATATTACATTCTCTGTACAACTTCCCTTTTTTTTAAGAGAGAAGTGAGAAAGGAGAGAGGAAAAAGAGGTTGTGAAAAGTGAAGAATAGATTAGTGAGCGTGGGTGAAAAACCAATAAAGAAAAAGTGAAAGAGAAGGAATAAGTGAAGAAGGAAAGCAGGAGGGAGATTATTCCATTGCCACAGTGAGATGTTTTTTTTTAAAATATTCTAAATCATCTTTCACCCATACCTGAAACTATTGGTTTTCATGATACTATGTCACCACATTAATCCAATGATTGAATGGTGGAATAAACGTGATGGACCAAGTGGCCTAATTCTGCTCCTAAAACGTATCAAATTATGTAACAGCAGGTCAGACGCATCTCTGGAGAACATGAATAGATTACATTTTGGGTCAATAACCATATAACCATATTACAATTACAGCACGGAAACAGGCCATCTCGGCCCTACAAGTCCGTGCCGAACAATTATTTTCACCTAGTCCCATCTACCTGCACTCAGACCATAACCCTCCATTCCTTTCCCATCCATATACCTATCCAATTTATTTTTAAATGATAAAATCAAACCTGCCTCCACCACTTCCACTGGAAGCTCATTACACACAGCTACCACTCTCTGAGTAAAGAAGTTCCCCCTCATGTTACCCCTAAACTTCTGTCCCTTAATTCTGAAGTCATGTCCTCTTGTGTGAATCTTCCCTACTCTCAATGGGAAAAGCTTGTCCACGTCAACTCTGTCTATCCCTCTCATCATTTTAAAGACCTCTATCAAGTCCCCCCTTAACCTTCTGCACTCCAGAGAATAAAGACCTAACTTATTCAAACTTTCTCTGTAACTTAGTTGCTGAAACCCAGGCAACATTTTAGTAAATCTCCTCTGTACACTCTCTATTTTGTTGACATCCTTCCTATAATTGGGCGACCAAAATTGTACACCATACTCCAGAATTGGTCTCACCAATGCCTTGTACAATTTTAACATTACATCCCAACTTCTATATTCAATGCTCTGATTTATAAAGGCTAGCATACCAAAAGCTTCCTTTACCACCCTATCTACATGAGATTCCACCTTCAGGGAACTATGCACAGTTATTCCTAATCCCTCTGTTCAACTGCATTCCTCAATTTGCTACCAGTTACCATGTACGTCCTATTTTGATTTGTCCTTCCAAGATGTAGCACCTCACACTTATCAGAATTAAACTCCATCTGCCATCTTTCAGCCCATTCTTCAAATGGCCTAAATCTCTCTGTAGCCTTTGGAAATCTACTTCATTATCCACAACACCACCTATCTTAGTATCATCTGCATACTTACTAATCTAATTTACCATACCTTCATCCAGATCATTGATGTACATGACAAACAACAGTGGACCCAACACAGATCCCTGAGGCACCCCACTAGTCACCTGCCTCCAACCTGATAAACAGCCATCCACCATTACTCTCTGGCATCTCCCATTCAGCCACTGTTGAATCCATCTTGCTACTCCTGCATTTATACCCAACAATTGAACCTTCTTAACCAACCTTCCATGAGGAACCTTGTCAAAGGCCTTACTAAAGCCCATATAGACAACATCCACTGCTTTACCCTCATCAATTTCCCTAGTAACCTCTTCAAAAAATTCAAGAAGATTAGTCAAATATGACCTTCCAGGCACAAATCCATGTTGACTGTTCCTAATCAGACCCTGTTTATCCAGATGCTTATATCAAGAGCCTTCTACAATGATTATGAGCCCTGACTTCAGCAAGATCTGCCAATAAATGGAGCCAGCCTGTAGGCCTGGAATATGCAGTTAAGACTTTTTCTAAAATTAAATAGAACCATTGTAATTTAGCCCAAAAGGTCATTGTCACCAGCGCTTGTCTGTACGGAGTTTGTACGTTCTCCGATGACCTGCGTGGGTTTTCTCCAGGATCTTCGATTTCCTCCCATACTCCAAAGGCATACAGACGTACAAAGATGTATTGACTTGGTATAAATATAAAATTGTCCCTAGTATGTGTAAGGTAATGTTAATGAGCAGTGATCATTGGTCTGCGTGGATTTGGTGGGCCGAAGGGCCTGTTTCCGTACTACACCTCTAAACTAAACTAAATTAAACAAAACAAATTAATCCATCAAAGGGCCCAGCAAAGATTATTTTGGATGTGGGACAGGAATTTATGAAGTTATTGGTCATCAGGAACCACTATATCAGCTTTACCAGATGTTGAAGCCTTTCTTGAATGAAGGTAACTGTTACGTGCTAATTTTGAAGTTTGGGAGGGAGAAAGGTTTGGAGTTGGCAGCAGAGCATTGTGGAGACAGTCAGGTTCCAACAACCAGCGGTGGCAAGGTTGGGCGATGAAGCAACAGTGCTACACAATCACATTGTAATGCATTAGATTTGTTTGTTCTGAGCCAGAGGTTTTTGCTCTTTCTGAAGCTTATCCTGAAGGAAGACAATGTTTCCAGAAGTGGGGAAGTTTGGGACCAGGTGGCACAGATTCCCCTTTACAATGGCGATGAGGAGCAATTTCCTTTGCCAGAAGGTGGTGAATCCGTGGAATTCATTGCCGCAGACGGAGGTGGATACCAAGTCATTGGGAATTTTTAAAGTGGAGATTGATAGGTTCTTCAAAAGTTAAGACCATATCGAAGGACCGGGGGAGATGGCATGGGGTTGAGAGGGAAAAATAGATCAGCCATGATCAATTGTCAGAGCAGACTCGATGGATCAAACAATTTAATTCTGCTCCCATGTCTTATGGTCCTACAGAGTTTCCCTTAACCTAATGCTTGATGTTTGTCAATTTTCATTTAAAACTAGGCTACTCAAGGCCACTCTGCCATTCATTTATGGCTGATCCACCTTCCCTCTCAATCCCATTCTCCTGCCTTCTCCCCATACCCCTGACACCCGTACTAATCAACCCCGTAGAATCATACAGCAGATCCTGCCTAGGCAGTACACAATGGTGTGGGATGGTACTTTATTTGTCACATGTACCGAGGTACAGTGAAATATTTTATATACAGTTCAGTACAAGTATCCCTAAACATCAACACTTAGAAACTTATTTGATAAGCATCTCAGATACATTACAACTGTTTAGCATTAGCACGCTGAGTCAGGTGACAGACTTATAATTTGTTGTAAGTACAAGAGTTGCCATGTTTTTGGGAGGTCGCGGTGGAGTTGCTGCCTTACAGCGAATGCAGCGCCGGAGACCCGGGTTCGATCCTTACTATGGGTGCTGTCTGTACGGAGTTTGTGCGTTCTCCCCGTGATCTGTGTGGGTTTCCTCCGAGACCTTTGGTTTCCTCCCACACTTCAAAGACGTACAGGTTTATAGATTAATTGGCCTGGTAAATGTAAAAAAAATTATCCCTGGTGGGTGTAGGATAGTGTTAGTGGGCGGTAATCGCTGGTTGGCACGGACCCGGTGCGCTGAAGGGCCTGTTTCCGTGCTGTATCTCTAAAGTAAACTAAATTTAAAAAAAAAAAAGTTACAAGTTCATCCAGCATTTGTGTCTTTCCTTAAATGTGCTCTGTTATGGAACGGAGACAACTTTCTTGGAGTAGGGAATTCCTGTAATGTGGGAATGTAAAGGAAATACTTAAAATGGGATCAACCTGCAGAAAGCAGACATCCCGTTCTCTGCTGCTGCAAACTAGGTAAAACAGGACCCCTTTGACAAACAAAGTTTCAACTCCACTGTGAATTTTGAGTAAATGAGGTCAAAATGTGTGATGTTCATCGGCTGGCATTCTGCACATACCTCGGTGCACACAGGACCCGAGGCAAATTCCTTTTTTGTGTGTTTTATGGGCAGGAAGGATATGATTGAATTCAATTATTGGATTTTAGATAAAAGTCTCTTGAGTAAAGCACAAAAACGTGATGCTTCGCAAGAGATTTTTTTTTCAATTCTACCTGCACAAGACCTTATGACAGCGTTGCACCATTTAGTCGGATTTAAAGATGCATGTTTGAGATGAGTCTAATTCGGGTAACAATTCTATTTCATTTTTGCTCCCTGGTGATTAAATCATATGCACACAACATCATGCCATCTATTTTTAGGACTGTCATGAGGAAACATTGATTGCAGAATAGTTCAGAGAGAGCGCAATGACAAATGCACTTGTCATTATATACGACCAATTTTTGTGCTAACTCTGCACTTCATGTAGGGATTAAATTAATGCCACTGGATAACTTGTGTGATCAGCTGATCTCATAGTCATAGAGTCATAGAGTGATACAGCTTGGAAACAGGCCCTTCGGCCCAACTTCCCCACACCTACCAACATTTTCCAGCTACACTAGTCCCACCTGCTCGCGTTTGGCCCGTTTCCCTCCAAACCTGTCCTGTCCTAACCCGGTCATAGCGGCAAAATTAATGGACGTTCTTTTCGGAAGTAGATGAGGAGAAATTTCTTTAGTCAGAGGGTGGTGAAGCTGCGGATTTCTTTGCCACAGAAGGCTGTGGAAACAAAGTCAATGGATATATTTAAGGCAGATTCTTGATTAGTATGGGTGTCAGAGGTTGTGGGGAGAAGGCAGGAGAATGGACAGGCAGGAGAAGGCAGGAGCTTTGGAGGGACAGATAGATGAGCCATGATTGAATGGCGGAGTAGAATTGATGGGCCGAATGACGTAATTCTACTCCTATCACTATGACCTTATGATCTTATAATCTTTCCATGTACCTGTCTAACTGTTTCTTAAATGTTGGGATAGACCCGACCTCAACTACCTACTCTGGCAGCTCGTTCCATACCCCCATCATTCTTTGTGTGAAAAAAGCTACCGCTCTGATTCCAATTAAATCTTTTCCCCTTCAACTAAACCCATGTCCTCTGGTCCTCAATTAGCCTACTCTAGGCAAGAGACTCTGTGCATTTACCCAATCTATTCCTCTAAAGATCTGATTTGATATGTATCTGAAGATCCTGATTGAGAATGTGAGATACATCTTTGCATTGCAGTCCAAACAAAAGCAGCAAAAAGCTTATTTTAAGTGGCAAGGTTCCAGAGAAAAATAATGAGGTTTATGAGCCTAATTTAATATTTGTAATTTGCACATTTACACATTGACATCATTAATAGTCAGTCCATATTTGTTTTACTTTGCATGCATTTATCTTGTGTCTTGGAGTACTGTTCTTTAAATATTGGCACATAGAGTAACAGTAATTCTGTCGAAACAAAGATCTGCTGAAGTTAGTTTACAAAAAGAGACACAAAGTGCTGGAGTAACTCAGCAGGTCAGGCAGCATGCCTGGAGAACATGGATAGGTGACGTTTCGGGTTGGGACCCCTCTTCGGATTAGCGAGAGATTTCACAGTGGAGCAGTGAAATGTAGATCCATGGAACTCCAGATGCTGGTTTACAAATAAAGACAGAAAGTGCTGAAGTTACTCAGTGGGTCGGGCAGCATCTCTGGAGAACACCGATAGGGACCTCTCGGATCGGGAACCTTCTTCAGACTGCAAGAGAGCATGTTCGGTAGGCTGGATAGGCAGGAACGAGCATGCCATGGAGTGAGGAAAGACTGATGCATTCAACTGCATTTATTTCAATGCAAGATGGCTGACAGGTAGGCTTGTCCACTCTGTCATCATTTTGAACCCTCTGTGTGGCTAAAAGTGTTCGTAAAAATTCTGTCTGTAGCCATTCGAGTCAATTATAAACATTGTTGTTTGATTTTAGAATCCACGCAACAATCAAAAGTTGATTATGTGGAAGTAACAAAGAATAATAACTGTAGGAGAAGTTGATTGAGACATTTCAATTTGAGTAAGTTAAATGCAGTGAAATTGTAGTCATTGTTCCATTAAAAGTGATTGACATGCCACAAAGCGATCAGAGCCAAACTGATAGAGCAACGCAAAAATTAATTATTCATTTGGTCACCTCAGGAATGTAAAGAACTTGAATGACACACTTCACACTGCATTCAATCTGCTCTATTTAATTATGTATATGGCGACTGCGCCATTGAAATCATTTTTTTTATGAATCAACCCATGATTGTTCCCTTATGATCCTTCTGGTTATGGTGGAAGAGCTGCTATCAGCAATATATAAAATAATCTGCAAATTTAACAAGTGCATGATTTCTTGATTTTGATTTTGTGTGCTTCAGGTAATTGTTGATTAAGCCTTTTAGTTTAGTTCAGTATAGTTTAGTTTAGAGTTACATCGTAGAAACTGTCCCTGTGGCCCATCGAGTCCACGGCAACCAACGATCCCTGAGCGCTAACATTATCCAACACACACAATGGACAATTTACAGTTTTACCGAAGCCAATTGTCCTACAAAACTGTACGTCTTTGGAGTGTGGGAAGAAACCGGAGCATCAGGAGAAAACCCACGCAGGTCATGGGGAGAACGTAAAAACTTTGTATAGTCAGCACCCAAGATCAAACCCAGTTTTCTGGCACTGTAAGGCAGTAGCTCTTTAAGCATAGGATAGGAATTTAGTATATTGCACTGTTTGTAGGTCGCCTGTGTTTTAGTGATGCCTACTATGTTCTGTTGTGCTGAAGCAAACAGGACGACAGATAGCACAATGGGCTGTTTGGTGACCTGAAGTGATGCCTCAAACTGGAGTGTTCTGTTGTGTCCTGCAAGACACTTCAACCTTTGCAATGGAATGTACGGCGGCAGGCGCGGGCCACACCGCGACGCCCTGTGTCTCCCTTTGTGCTAAAAATGCATTTCGTTGTCTCTGTACTGTACACTGGGAGACAATAAATTGAATCATTTCATTTCATTTCAAAGCAAGAATTTCATTGTCCTATCAGGGAGACATGACAATAAACTCTCTTGAATCGTGAATCGTGAATCTTGATGGGGAGATAGGAAATTCTGCAAGCTGGAAATCAACAAGATCATCCTTCATTTGTCTGCCCTCTACAATGTAGTAATGATCAATGGTCAATGGTGCTTAATGTGTCACATGTACTGAGGTACCGTGAAATTCATTTTTGTGTACAGTTCAGTACAGGTATCATTATACACCTCCACTGTCAGAGTGAGGCCCAACACAAATAGGAGGAACCACACCTCATATTTTGTTTGAGCAGCTTACATAGAAACATAGAAACATAGAAAATAGGTGCAGGGGTAGGCCATTCGACCCTTCGAGCCTGCACCGCCATTCAATATGATCATGGCTGATCATCCAACTCAATATCCTGTATCTGCCTTCTCTCCATACCCCCTGATCCCTTTAGCCACAAGGGCCACATCTACTCCCTCTTAAATATAGCCAATGAACTGGCCTCAACTACATTCTGTGGCAGAGAATTCCAGAGATTCACCACTCTCTGTGTGAATTTTTTTTTTCTCATCTCGGTCCTAAAAGATTTCCCCCTTATCCTTAAACTGTGACCTCTTGTTCTGGACTTCCCCAACATCGGGAACAATCTTGCTGTATCTAGCCTTTCCAACTCCTTACAACCCAGAGGTATGAATATTGACTGCTCTAACTTCAAGTAACCCATGCTTTCCCTCTCTGACCATCCCTCCCTCATCCCAGTTCTCTGACCAGTCTGACCGTCCTTCTGATTAAATTTTACATTGTATGCCTCGTCGTCACCTTCCCCGAGCTAACAATGATCTATTCTACATTTTCCTTCTCCTTAATTCCCCTTTGATCTCTCGTTTTCACACCTTACCCTTCCATATCTCTCGTTTCCCTCTCCCCTGACTCTTAGTGTGAAGAAGGGGCTCGACCCAAAACGTCACCCATTCCTCCTATTCAGAGATGCTGCCTATTCAGCTAAGTTACTCCAGCATTTGCGACTATACATAAGCACTTAGAGAAGTCGTAGATAAGCATCTCAGTTACAGTACAAGTATGGAGCAGAAGTTACAGAGAAAGGTTGAATAAGTTAGGTCTTTATTCTCTGGAGCGCAGAAGGTTAAGGGGGGACTTGATAGAGGTCTTTAAAATGATGAGAGGGTTAGACAGAGTTGATGTGGATCAGCTTTTCCCTTTGAGAATAGGGAAGATTCAAACAAGAGGACATGACTTCAGAATTAAGGGACAGAAGTTTAGGGGTAACATGAGGGGGAACTTCTTTACTCAGAGAGTGGTAGCGGTGTGGAATGAGCTTCCACTGGAAGTGGTGGAGGCAGGTTCATTGGTATCATTTAAAAATAAATTGGATAGGCATATGGATGAGAAGGGAATGGAGGGTTATGGTATGAGTGAAGGCAGGTGGGACTAAGGGAAAATAATTGTTTGGCACGGACTTGTAGGGCCGAGATGGCCTGTTTCCGTGCTGTAATTGTTATATGGTTATATGGTTATAAGTACACTGAGACATTATACAGAGTCATAATTTGGTCCCATTTTCACATCCCAGTTGCTCTAAGTGCAGGGTTCTTGACCTGACCATGCAGGCCCGTTGTCCTGGCAACGTTGCAGGGTCGGCCTGGCCAAGCATAACCGTGGTGTCCTCCTCCACTGCTCCACCGCTGGGCATTCTAAGGCTCAACGTGGGGTGAAAAGCATCAGTCGAAGCACAGAAGTACCATAAAGACAGCTCCAGCAGAAAACAGTAACTCAGAAGATATCGGTGCAGTCTTTGGAGTATTGTGTTCTGTTTTGATCACTCTGCTAGAGGAAGGACGTTGTTAAGCTGGAAAAAGTGCAGCAAAGATTTACGAGGATGTTGCCAGAACAAGAGGGCCTAAGCCAAGAGAGGTTTATCAACCCCAAAGTTTATTCCTTGGATTGCAAGATGCTGAAGGGTGATCTTATAGTGTATAAAATCATGGGGGGAGTTGATGGGGGTGAATTACAGAGTATTTTACCCAAGGTAGGGGAAATCATGAATCAGAGGACATAGGTTTAAGGAGAAAGGGTCAACATTTAATTGGAAACTGAGGAATAATTTTTTCACTCATATTGCTCTGGAATGGGGTACCAGAAGGGGTAGTGGAGGAAGGTACTATAACAGCACTTTAAAAGACACTTGGATAGGTAATTGGAGAGGATAGGTTTAGTGGGATGAGGTCCAAATGTGGGCAAATGGGACTAACAGATGGGACATTTTGGTTAGTATGGACGAGGTGGGCCGAAGGGCCTGTTTCCGCCGTCTGTCTCTATGACTCCCATGGGGAAGAAGATGGTTTTGACTTTAGACTATTAGACTTTAGAGAGATACAGCATGGAAACAGGTCCTTCAGCCCACTGAGTCCACACCAACCAATGATTACCCTCTGCACTAACACTATCCTACACGCTAAGGAAAATTTACAATGCAACCAAAGCAATTAATCTACAAATCTGCACGTCTGTGGAATGCGGGAGGAAACTGGAGCACCCAGAGCAACCCACACGGTCACAGGGAGAATATAAAATCTCCGTACAGACAGCATCTGTGGTCAGGATCAAACCCGGGTTTCTGGCGCTGTAAGAGCAGCTCCACTGCTACTCCACTGTGCTGCCTGTTTAAATAAAAGCACAGATCTATAATAGGATCTAATATAATATCTATGCTTCAAACAATCTGGTCACTCTCAATGCAATTTACCAGACAAAGGAACAGCATACGTGGGGCGGAAGACTTATCAGAATGAACAAAAACAGCAGAACTAAAGATCATTCAAAGAGTGTCAGCGACACAAGGAACTGCAGATGCTAGTATCTCCTGCAAAAGGGTGAGTCAGGCAGCCACATGCTAACCTTAGTATAGAAGTTTTACAAGACCCTGAACATTGAAGAAAAAGACATTCCGTCTTTATCCAATCAAATAGTCACATACACCAACAACCCCGACTCTATTTGAAGAAGGAACTCGACCCGAAACGTCACCTAGTCCTTTTCTCCAGAGACGATGCCTGACGCGCTGAGTTACTCCAACATTTTGCGTCTAACCCCCATTAACTGTCTTGTGTATGAGTTGAAGAAGCCTCGGTGACTGTATTGTCTCTCAAACATGAGGTTGGATCCTTAATATATCATTTATAGAACATAGAACAGTGCAGGATGGGGCCCTTTAGTGGGACAAGAACACAGGCCCAGCGGTTTGGAAGAGAAAGAATTTATTTAGTCCGAGTGTGGTGAATCTGTGGAATTCATTGCCACGGACGGCTGTGGAAGCCAAGTCAATGGATATTTTTAAGGCGGATATTGACAGATTCTTCTCGATTAGTACGGGTGTCAGGGATTACGGGGCGAAGGCAGGAGAATGGGGTTGAGCAGGAAAGATAGATCAGCCACAATTGAATGGCGGAGTAGACTTGATGGGCCGAATGGCCGAACTCTGCTCCTAGAACTTATAGACATATTTTTTGAATGTGTGACTTTTCTATTACGAGACAAACTATTGCCAGTAGGATTTTCTGACAGTGAGTGTCAATAGACAATAGACAATAGGTGCGGGAGTAGACCATTCGGCCCTTCGAGTCAGCACCGCCATTCAATGTGATCATGGCTGATCATCCCCAATCAGTACCCCATTCCTGCCTTCTCCCCATATCCCCTGACTCCGCTATTTTTAAGCCCTATCTAGCTCTCTCTTGAAAGCATCCAGAGAACCTGCCTCCACCGCCCTCTGAGGCAGAGAATTCCACAGACTTACCGCTCTCTGTGAGAAAAAGTGTTTCCTCGTCTCCGTGTCATCCTGCCTCTTCTCCCACACTTCACACTGAGAGTGCTTGAGCCCTCGATTCTGTTGGAGCTGCATAAGGGGGCACAGGGTGATGTAATGTAATCAAATGCTTTATGTAATAATACCATTTTACAATGCACATCAGTATAACAAGTTGCTTTTGTAAAGAACTAATATACTGCAAAATAATTAAACACAAAGCATATTAGTGTTAATTGTACGAACAAGTGAGATAACTTGTTTCGAGGAGAATGATGGTATTCTATTATTAGCCTGTTTACAAATTAGGCCATTGTATGATAAACTGAAAATGTAAATGGGCCTCTCCAGAGGCCCTTAACCAGTGTCGTATAACTAGTAACGTTCAGTATATGCTTTTGTGTTGATTTGTGGAGAAGTAACTGATTCGGCAAGGCAGAGAAATTAAAGAAGGTTTCACTGTTCGTTTATGAATCAGAACACTAATTTGTGTATAAAATCATGCGAGGAATAGATCGAGTGAGTTGCACAGAGTTTCTTGCCCAGAGTAGGTGAATCGAGGACCAGAGGACATAGGTTTAAGGAGAAGAGGGAAAAGATTAAATATCAATCTGAGGGGTAACTTTTTCACACAAATGGTGGTGGGTGCATGAATAAGCTGCCAGAGGAGGTAGTTGAGGCTTGGACTATCTCAACAGTTAAGAAACAGTTAGACAGGTGCATGGATAGAGGACAGGTCTGGAGGGATATGGGTCAAACGCGAGCAGATGGGACTAGTGTAGCTGGGACATATTGGCTGGTGTGAGCTGAAGTCGGGCTGAAGGGCCTGGTTCCACGCTGCATCGACTCTTTGTCTTGAATTCCAATCTTCCCTTTCCTTCCATAGTGAAACCATCCCTTGTATGAACACTATGGCATTGATCGCATTAATATTCTTACCCTCTTGAGTTTTTTTTTGGTGCATCATATATTTTAATGAGATGGGTGTTAATATGAAGCATTAGGTTCCACATCCCATTGTCGAGTTCCAAGTCAGATAGAGACACTGTGGCACCAATTTGAAGAAGACAGGGTGGGAACAGGATGGGGCAGTGGGAATGAACCTTTTATCGTTTTCAATGCCTAGCAGCATGTAGACAGCATGGAAATGTACTTTAGTTTAGAGATACAGCGCGGAAACAGGCTCTTCGGCCCACCAAATCCACGCCAACCAGCGATCCTTGGACACTAACACTGTCCTTCACACTGGCGACAATTTACAATTATTTACATGTCAATTAACTGACAAACCTGTACATCTATGGAATGTGTGAGGGAACTGGAGCACCCGGGGAAAACCCATGCGGTCACAAGAAGAACGTACAAACTCCATACAGACAGCACCCTTAGTCAGGATCGAACCTGGGTCTCAACTCTACTGCTGTGCCACCGTGCCACTCTTGGACAGAAACTACCCAATGTCTATATGTCTTTAAAATGCTGCCTCTGAATATCCTCGCTTATGGCTTATGGCGCCATATCCCAGAAGGCTCAGCCACATTTGGACTCTTGCTGCAGTTCTGGTCACCCATGACGGGAAGGATGTGGAGGCTTTGGAGAGGATGCAAAGGTTATTTACCAGTGTTAGTTGTAAGGTGAAGTCTGAAGAAGGGTATCGATGTGAAACACCATCCATTCCTTCTCTCCAAAGGTGCTGGCTGTTCCGCTGAGTTACTCCAGCATTTTGTGTCTATCTTCTGAACAAACTTGGATTGTATTCTTTGGAGTATCAGAGGTTGAGGGGATACCTGATTGACGTTGATTAACTTATGAGAGGCATAGACAGTCACAACCTTTCTCCCCATTCTGAACAGGCTCAAAGACTAGGCGGCCAAGCTTTGAGGTTAAAGGGGCAAAGTTTAGAGGTGTGCAGGGCAATTTTTTTTTAAACAGAGCATAGAACAGTGCCAGAGATAGTGATGGAGGCAGGTACAATAGTGGCATTTAAGAGGTTTTGGGATAGACCCAAGAATATGCGGGGAATGGATGGATAGGGATCACATGCATGCAAAGATTAGTTTAACTTGGCATCACTTGGCTGCCTGACATTGTGGGCCGCATGGTCTGTTCCTGTGCTGAACTGTCCTATGATCCATGCAGGTGGTTAGACAGTTGTGGGCTACATAGATTGGGACTGATCAGGTTCACCAGGGAAGGAAGAGAGAGGTTAATGAGGTGTAGCAACCAATCCAGCTTCCATTGAGGAAGGTGGAATTGAGGTCTCCTGACTCCCAGGAATCTGGGAATCTTTCTCTAGTTGGGAAATAGTTTTCTGTTATTCACGGTTAGTCAGAATTAGACCCCCAAATGCCCTCCAGCGGCACAGTGGCACAGCGGTAGAGTTGCTACCTTCTAGTTCCAGACACCCAGGTTTGATCCTGACTACAAGTGCTGTCTGTACGGAATTTGTACATTCTCCCTCGAGTCACATCTGTTTATTTCCTCCCCTTCCATCTCCACCTACACTCTTTCCTCTGGATTCATAATTTGCAACTTTTCAATCCTATTGTCTCATATCTTTTGCTTTCATCTCTGGCCTTTGTCGAAGCACCTGCCTGCCAGAAACCCCTCTCTCATGTGTTCACCTATAGAAACATAGAAAATAGTGCAGGAGTAGGCCATTCGGCCCTTCGACCCAGCACTGTGATTCAATATGATCATGGCTGATCATCCAAAATCAGTACCGCATTCCTGCTTTCTCCGCATATCCCTTTTCCGTTAGCCCTCAGAACTATATTTAACTCTCTCTTGAATACAGGAATATCTAGTATATGCTATGATTTGTTCTCCAGAAATGCTGCTTGACTCACTGAATTGCTTAAGCACTTTATGTTTTTCTTTTCTGAAACAGCATCTGCACTTAGTTGTTTCCACAATGAAGTTCTTATTTGCGGCAGCATTATCGGCACACTAATGCAACAGCGCACCAAATAAATATGCAGTCATTAATAATATGACAATACTTGGTAACCAGATCATAACATCGTTAAACTGATCTAAACTGACCAAAACAAAATCCATAGTTGGTCATAGTATAGAATAAATATGGTCTTAGAATAAAGGGGAGGTCATTTAAGACTAAGGTGAGAAAAAACTTTTGCACCCAGAGAGTTGTAACTTTATTGAATTCCCTGCCACAGAGGGCAGTGGAGGCCAAGTCACTGGATGGATTTAAGAGAGAGTTAGATAGAGCTCTAGGGGCTAGTGGAATCAAGAGATGTGGGGAGAAGGCAGGCATGGGTTATTGATAGGGGACGATCAGTCATGATCACAATGAATGGCGGTGCTGGCTCGAAGGGCCGAATGGCCTCCTCCTGCACCTATTGTCTATGTTTCTATTTTTCTATGTTTCTATAGTCACGGAGGTAGGGTTGTGGTTGGTGTTGTGTGGTGTTCAAGAGTCTAATGGTTTCTGGGAAGAAGCTGATGTTGAATCAGCAGTTCACGGGATTACAGGCTCCTGTACCTTCTTCCCGAAGGCAGTGAGATGAGAGTGTGGCCAGTGTGGTGTGTATTGTTGATGCCGCCTTTCATTTTTAGGTGGTACCTCTTGTAAATCCCTTTTGATGGGGGGGGGGGGGGGGGGGGGGGGGGGGGGGGGGGGAGGTCAGTTGCCGCAAAGGACAAGGCTATCACCTTCTGGCAGTGTCCTTCACTCCTGGGCATTCGAGTTCATGAGCCAGGCTATGTTGTAACCAGTCAATACTGTATGTTCTCTGCTATACTTCTGTAGCAGTTCTACACAGTATCCGATGACATATTGAATCTCCTTAATCTTCGAGGGAAATATAGGCTGTAAAAAGAAAGAGGAAAATAAAACTGTGATTGTCGAGAGAAACACAGTGAAGGAAAGGGCTAACCTAGAGAGTCATAGCGTGATACAGCATGGAAACGGGTCCTTCGGACCAACTTGCCCATACCGACCAATGTGTCCCATCTACACTAGTCCCACTAGGTGGATAGATGGAACAGGACAAAGGAGGACTCAGTGGGAGAAACAGAAAGTGTAATTGAAAAAATGTGATGAAAATTAGTGGAAACAGCGTGAAGCAGAATTGTGCAGGAAAGAAGGCGCTTGAAAGAAAGGTGGGAATGGAACATACGATAAGGGTGAAACAAAATAATACATTTTACCAACTAGAAAAGTTGTTCCCACCATAACTCTGGATGTATCTGCATCCACATCTACAGAATACTAGCAGGCACAAAATTCATTTTCAGGAGAGATTATTTCTTATTGCACTTGCCTCCAAGCTCAATTTTATTTTGTCACCCAATTCACTACCAATGGATCAAAGAAATGTATCTTTGAGAATAAGGAATTTATTTCTCTTAAAAGTCGAAAGTAAAAAAATGTTCATTCGCAAAATAAAAATGGCACACCTCTGCCACAGCGCCAGAAACCCGGGTTTTATCCTAGCTTTGGGTGCTGTCTGTGTGGGCTTTGCACGTTCTCCCTGTGAGAACATACGTTTACTCCAGTTGCTCTGTTTTTTTTTCCCACATCCCAAAGGCGTGCAGGCTAGTAGGTCATAGGGTCATAGAACGATACAGCATGGAAACAGGCCCTTCAGCCCAATTTGCCCACATCAGCCAACAAGTCCCAGCTACACTAGTCCCACCAACTGCCTTTGGTCCATTCCCTTCGAAACCTGTCCTATCCATGTATAGATACAAAACGCTGGAGAAACTCAGCGGGTCAGGCAGGAGTGAAAGAATATGTGACGTTTCCGGTCAAGATCCTTCATCAGACTTCCTATCCATGTACCTGTCCAAATGTTTCTTAAATGTTGGGATAGTCCCTGCCTCAACTACCTCCTCTGACATCTTGTTCCATACACCCACCACCCTTTGTGTAAAGAAGTTACCTTTCAAATTCCCACCCACAATACACCAACCTTTGTGTGAAAAAACTACCCCTCGGATTCATATTAAATCTTTTCTCCTTCACCTTGAACCTGTCCTCTGGTCCTCGATTCCCCTACTCTGGGCAAAAGACTGCATCAACCCGATCTATTCCTCTCATGATTTTGTATACCTCAATAAGATCTCCCCTCATCCTCCTGTGCTCCATGGAATAGAGACCCAGCCTTCTCAACCTCTCCCTATAACTCACACCCTCTAGTCCTGGCAACATCCTTGTAAATCTTTTCTGAACCCTTTCAAGCTTGACAATATCTTTCCTATAACATGGTGCCCATAACTGAACACAATATTCTAAATGCGGTCTCACCAACGTCTTATACAACTGCAACATGACCTCCCAACTTCTATACTCAATACGCTGACTGATGAAGGCCAAAGTGCCAAAAACCTTTTTGACCATCTTATCTACCTGCGACTCGACCTTCAAGGAACCATGCACCTGCAGTCCTAGGTCCCTCTGCTCTACAACACTACCCGGAGGCCTACCATTTACTGTGTACGCCCTGCCCTTGTTTGACGTCGCAAAATACACCACCTCACAGTTTTCTATATTAAATTCCATCAACCATTCATCTGCCCACCTGGCCAATCGATCCAGATCCTGACGCAATCTTTCATAACCATCTTCATTATCTGCAAAACCACTCACTTTTGTATCATCAGCAAACTTGCTAATCTTGCCCTGTATGTTCTCATCCAAATCATTGATGTAAATGACAAACAGTAATGGGCCTTGCAGCAAACCCTGAGGCATACCACTAGTCACAGGCCTCCAATCTGAGAAACAACCTTCCACCATCACCCTCTGCTTCCTTCTATGGAGCCAATTTGCTATCCATTCAGCTATCTCTCATTGGATCCCATGCGATCTATCCTTCCAGAGCAGCCTACCATGCGGAATCTTGTCGGACGCCTTACTGAAGTCCATGTACACAACATCTACAGCTCTGCCCTCTTCAATATTTTGATCATGCCTTCAAAAAAATCAATCAGATTTGTGAGACATGACCTCCCACATACAAAACAATGCTGACTATCCCTAATCAGCCATTGTCCATCCAAATGCTTGTATAACCTATCCCTCAGAATACTCTCCCGTAACTTACCAACTACAGATATTAAGCTCACTAGTGGGATAGTCCAGGAGTAGAGGTCAGAGCCTCAGATTTAAAGGACATTCTTTTAGGAAGGAGATGATGAGAAAATTATTTAGTCAGAGGGTGGTGAACCTGTAGAATTCTTTGCTACAGAAGGCTGTGGAAGCCAAATCAGTGGATACTTTTAAGGCAGAGATAGATAGCTTCTTGATTAGTACAGGTGTCAGAGGTTGTGTGGAGAAGACAGGAGAATGGGGTTAGGTGGGAGAGATCGATCAGCCATAATTGAATGGTGGAGTAGGCTTGATGGGCCAAATGGCCTAATTCTACTCCTAGTCCATATGACCTTATGACCTTCATTGTTCCGTTTTGGTACGTCTAGCTATCTATCATCATATACTTATTAAAAGTCTGATCTGGTACGTGTGTATATGTGTGTGTGTATGTGTATGTGGTTGTCTTTACATCTTGGAAAAAACACTACCCAATAACGATTACATTTTTTGCATATTCCAATTGACATTTTTCCCGTCGAGGTCGAGAACACCTTATCTGAACATTTTATTTCTCGACCTATTCTCAACTCATTACTGATTAAATATCTAAAAATGTCAAAAGACTGAAAATAAAACCAGCAGCTTCAACTGATGACGTCACAATAGTTCAGCTAGCAGAGATCAGCCTCAATGATGATTTCATCCTATATTCACGATTAAGCTTTAAAAATGCCAGCTTTCACAAGATTTTTACATATTCTGATTAACATTTTTCCCCGCTAGGCAGAGACCAGTTTCACTGAACATTTTATGTTTTATTTCTCGACATTACTGAGTTTTAAAAAAATCAAAATACCTTGAATTTCAAACCGACCAGCTTAAACTGATGATGCTACAATGGCAGCCTCAACTGATAACGTCACAATAGATAAGCTAGCAGGGGGAGGGTGAATTGCTATTGCAACATGCAGGGCAAGTGCAATTGGAATTTTATTTTAAGACCACTGCTGAGAGGCAAGGGGAGTGCTGGAATCTTACGTTCGGGAACGGCTTGAGTTGGAGGACCACGCCTCCCGTGGGGGCTATGGGTAGGGAATGGGTGTATTGGGGGAGCAACCCAATGGGGCTGCACTTGATCTAGTACATTACCAACATTTTCATCTTGTTTGTTTGTTTGTTTGTTTGTTCCCGAAACTCCGCAAAACAGTACACGATAGCACAACATTTTTAGGTCCACCTTACTAACCATTGACCTGCGATGTGAACTAGCAAATTTCGTTCAGATTGATGTTATATTTTACAAGTTATTGACTTTTTAAACTTTAGTAAACCTGGCAGTCACGTTCCCACTTGCCGGCCGTCTTGTTCCCACTTGTCGGGGATCTCTGGCGTCACAACGGGAAACTGTCAGCCTCGCCCACACAGTTGGGGCTATGGGTGAGTGGTGGAATATTGCGTTGGGTGACGGGGACCCAACGGATCCGCACTTGGTCTAGTATGACAATAAAAGACTCTTAACTCTCTTTCTTAATCCGTTGAGTTCCTCTAGCAGTTTTTTTTTTTTTTTTTGCTCAGGATTTCGGCATCTGCGGACTCTAATGTGACACCTTGGTTGATTTCTTGCAGTGTCCCGATTCGGCTTGTAAGCAGGATCTGTTGGCCTATTTGCAACGTATCGCACTCTACTGCCACCAACTCAACATCTGCAGCAAAGTGAAGGCAGAAGTCCAAAACCTGGGAGGGGAGCTGATTGTTTCCGGGGTAAGTAATGGTTAAATGTAGTGCTAAAGTGCTAAAGAATGCCTGTCACTTCTCGCAAGCTCCACAACCATGGGTTGTTGCCTATTCCTTTCTTAATAATGTGTTCATCTGTGCACGCTTCATTAGCAATGATGCTACATTTTTATTAATGTGCTTGTATGACAGGCCAAATAAACATATTTAACAATAGCAGTGACCTCATTATAATCTGCATGAGGCATATTAACTTGAGGAAATTAACGTTCCCTCATATTTCATTCCACTCCGCTGCCACTGGGATTTTATTTTCTTCTCTCCTCGAGCCACAATAGCTCATATGTGACAAAATCTAAGCAACATTATTTAAATGATTCTAGCAACAAGGAGGTGTTATTTATAGGCATCTGAGATATGCTGCTACAGAATCAAAGGGAGAAGCGTCACCAAAGCCGACAGTTACTTTGCTCTGAAGGACAAAGCCTGAACTTCCAATAATCTGCCAATGGCGCTACATTTCAATAAGTGTTGCAATGTTTGCATTAACTTTTGGCATCAGGATTCAAAGCCAGCCCTGACTAACTGCACGAGGATCTACTTTAGCAGCTGGTTTAGTTAAGTTTAGTTTAGTTTAGAGATACAGCACAGAAACAGGCCCTTCGGCCCACCGACTCCGCAACAAACCAGCGATCCCCGCACACAAACACCATCCTGCACACACTAGGGACAATTTACATTTACACCAAGCCAATTAACCTCCAAACATGTACGCCTTTGGACTGTGGGAGAAAACCGAAGATCTCGGAGAAAACCCACGCAGGTTGTGAAAAAGAGAATCAATTTCCATCTGCATTCATTCTTTTCCACAATCTCTGAGCACCCCAAAGTGCAGGTAAACTAAACGAGAACTCAGACAGGTACATGGATCAAAAAGGCATTACCCTAATATTGTGGAAGAACCGTTCAGAAGGCGGATACAGTTTACAGTTTTGTTTAATGTTACGTGTGCCAAGGTACAGTGAAAAGCGTTTGTGGTGTGCTATCCAGTCAGCAGAAAGACAATACATGATTACCATTGAGCCATTCACAGTATAGATACATGCCTTGACTATGTCTTGCCACTGGATCCCGATAGGCCGGAATGAGAGAGTCCGGCTGACGATTTGCGCAATTCCCCCTCACTTTAATCCAAGTCAAGCACAAGTCATGACTTCAGGACCCGTACCGTCCAACTGGGCGAAGCAAGATCACCACAGGAGCGCGCGCAGCTGAGAAGAAGCGCACCGCAGAAGCTCAGAGAAAACGCGTTGTGCGCTAGACTCAAGCCACTTCAACTTCTACTGCAGCACCCACCCGACTGTGTCCCATATGCGGGCGAGCCTTCCGGGCCCGGATTGGTCTCACCAGTCACCTCCAGACCCACAAACAAAAACACTGAAGTCGACTACGAAGGACGTACAACAACATGATAAGGGAATAACGGTTAGCGCAAGGTAAAGCCAGCATAGTCCGATCAAGGATTGTCCGAGGGTCACCAAAGAGATAGACAGTAGTTCAGGACTGCTCTCTGGATGTGGTAGGATGATTTTGTTGTCTGATAACAGCTGGGAAGAAACTGTCCCTGAATCTGAATAACAGAGAAGAGAAAAGCTATTTCTGGTGCATGCTTTCAGGATTCTGTATCTTCTGCTGGACGGGATTGTGGAGATGAAGGGATGTTTGGGACATGTCAGCATTTAAAAGACACTTAGAAAAGTATGTGGATATGAAAGGTTAAGAGGGATATGGGCCAAACATGGGCAAATTGAACCATCTTAGATGGGGCATCTTGGTTGGCATGGCGGGTTCGGCTGAAGGACTTGTTTCCTTGGAGTATGACCCTCTGAGAGAGTGAAATTACTCATGCTAGGAAGGCATTTCATGAGAAACCAGTTGCTTTTTGTAATGCTATTTATGCTGGAAAGAGATGTAATAGTCTATTGGCCTCATAGCCTCAGAATTAAAGGGCATTCCTTTAGGAAGGAGATGAAGGAATTTCATTTGTCAGATAGTGGTGAATGTGTGGAATTGTTCGCCAAAGACGGCTGTGGAGGCCAAATCAATGGATATGTTTAAGGCAGAAATAGATAGATTCTTGATTAGTACGGGTGTCAGAGGTTATATGGAGAACGCAGGAAAAATGGGGTTAGGAGGGAGAGATAGATCAGCCTTGATTAAATGGCAGTAGACTTGATGGGCCAAATGGCCTAATTCTACTCCTATCATCTATGAACATGACCTACATCAAGTATGAAGAAGGGTTTTGGTCGGAAATGTTGCCTATTTCCTTCGCTCCATAGATGCTGCCTCACCTGCTGAGTTTCTCCAGCCTTCGATTTTTTGTCAGCCTTCGATTTTCCAGCATCTGCTGTTCCTTCTTAAGCATGACCTACATCAATGTCTGCATACAATGGCATAAATTACTGAGCAGAAACACTCAGTGCTGGAGTATCTCAACAGATTAGGCAGAATCTGTGGAGGACACAGAGAGAGGTGACACTTCCACCTCAGGACCCTTCAGACTGATTGCAGCAGGGGAGGGGGTGGGGGGGAGGGGAGAAAGAGGTGGGGGTAGGGCCGAGCCTGGCAAATGATAGCTGGATATTGGGGACTTGCCTGGCTTCGTCCTGCCCCCCACCCCTCTTGTCCAGCTCTCTCCCACATAATACAATCAGTCTGATAAAGGGTCCCGTCCTGAAAGTCACCTATCAACTCCCTCAACCAATGCTGCCTGACCCTCTGAATTATTCCAGCACTTTGTGCTTTCCTCAAGATTCATGTATCTGCAGTTCCATGAATCAGCATGAATGACCGATTTTCAGTTTAGGGATACAGCATGGAAACAGGCTCTTCGGCCCACCGAGTCCGTGCTGACCAGAGATCCTTGCGCATTTACACTATCCTACACATGCTAGGGACAATTTTACATTGATACCAAGTCAATTAACCTACAAAAGTGTACGGCTTTGGAGTGTGTTAGGAAAAGGAAGATCTCGCAGAAAACCCATGCAGGTTATGGGGAGAACGTACAAACTCCGTATAGATAAGCACCCGTAGTCAGGATCAAACCCGGATCTCTGGTGCAATAGTTCAACTGCTGCGCCACCGTGCCGCCCTATTGCAGTAATAGATATCGGGGAGAGGTCACTGCAGTGAACTCTCTTGTCGGCGGCACAGTGGTACAGCGATAGATTTGCTGCTTTACCACACCAGAGACCCGTGTTCGATCCTGATAACACGTGCTGTCTGTATGGAGTTTGCACGTCCTCCTTATGACCATATGGGTTTTCTCCGGGTGCACTGGTTTCTTCCACATTTTAAACACATGCAGGTTTCTAGACTAATTGGCCTCTGTAAAGTAGCCCATGGTGTGTTGTGTGCAGGTGATCCTTGGTCAACGCGGACTTGGTGGGCCGAAGGGCCTACTTTCACACTGTTTCTCTACAATTTCTTTGGAGGGAGCGGACAGATGATATTTCAGGTTGGGACCCTTCATGGAATAAGTCTTGACATCTTCAGTGCAATTTACAGAGGACAGAGGAACGCGGTTCACATCTGAGTTTGCTTTTAGTTTATTGCCACGTGTACTGAGGTACAGTGAAAAGCTTTTGTCGCATGCTTAACAGTCATCGAAAAGACAATAAATTATTACAATCGAGCTATCCACAGTGTACAGATACATGATAAAGGGAATAACGTTCAATGCAGGATGAAGTCCGATTAAAGATAGTCCAAAGATAGTCCATTCTTGCCATAGAGGGAGTACAGAGAAGGTTCACCAGACTGATTCCTGGGATGTTAGGACTTTCATATGAAGAAAGACTAGATAGACTTGGCTTGTACTCACTAGAATTTAGAAGATTGAGGGGGGATCTTATAGTAACTTACAAAATTCTTAAGGGGTTGGACAGGCTAGATGCATGAAGATTATTCCCGATGTTAGGGAAGTCCAGAACTAGGGGTCACAGTTTAAGGATAAGAGGGAAGTATTTTAGGACCGAGATAAGAAAAACATTTTTCACACAATGGTGGTGAATCTATGAAATTTTCTGCCACAGAAGGTAGTTGAGGCCAGTTCATTGGCTATATTTAAGAGGGAGTTTGATGTGGCCCTTGTGGCTAAAGGGATCAGGGGGTATGGAGAGAAGGCAGGGATGGGATACTGAGTTGGATGATCAGCCATGATCATATTGAATGGCGGTGCATACTCGAAGGGCCGAATGGCCTACTCCTGCACCTATTTTCTATGTTTCTATGTTTCTAAGTTTCAAGCATCTCCAATGAAGTAGGTAGCAGCTCAGGTCTGCTCTCAAGTTGTTGGTAGGATGATTCAGTGGACTGATAGCAGCTGGGAAGAAATTGTCTCTGAATCTGGAGCTGTGCATTTTGCCTTTTGCCCAATGGGAGAGGGGATAAGAGGGAGTGGCCAGGGTGTGACCCTTCCTTGATTATACTACTGGCCTTGCCGGGGCAGCGTGGATGGGGAGAGGATGTTTCCACTAGTGGGAGAGTCTAGGACCAGAGTTCGTAGCCTCAGAATTAAAGGACGTTCTTTTCGGAAGGAGATGAGGAAAAATTCCTTTGGTCAGAGGGTGGTGAATGTATGGAATTCTTTGCCACAGAGGCTGTGGAGGCCAAGTCAGTGGCTATTTTTAAGGCAGAGATAGATAGATTCTTGATTTGTACAGGTGTCAGGGGTTATGGGGAGAAGGCAGGAGAATTGGGGTTCGGAGCGAGAGATAGATCAGCCGTGCTTGAATGGCGGAGTAGACTTGATGGGCCGAATGGTCTAATTCTACTCTATCACTCATGACCGGTTGGTACTTTAGTTGGCAAACACAGCCAGGGGACAGTGGGAGATGGAATGGAAAATGCATTGCATTTGATGAAGCTGAGGTGCAAAGTGAATGATGTTTCACTCCTCAAAGCCACGCTTGGCTTTGCAACAAGCATGAATATGCCACCTTCCAGCTCCAACTGCAGCCGGAAATCACTTCTCAGACTAGACCAATTGCTTTTTCGCTGTCAGTGTAAGTGTACTGTGGCAGACCGGCTGAATACATATGTATGCAGCTCACACAAATGCAAAGTTCAGCTGCAGACACACGTCTCCTCCTCAAACTTACATGCAGCTGGGACCAGCATTCACCCGAGGCGAATGCCAACAGCAACTTTAAACATTGAAGGCTTCTGTTCTGGCTCCTCTGGCGCGGATCCTGCATTGTGCATCTTTCAACAGGACCACACTGCTCATTCATGCCTCCTAGCATAGGTGAAAGCTCTCTACAATCTCCTCTCGACTGATTGACTGAAGGATACAACATAGAAACAGTCCCCGAAGTCCACACCGATCGTCGATCACTCATTCATACTTGTTCGTAGTTATCCCACTTCCACATCACCTTCCTGCACACTAGGGGCTATTTAACAACGTCCAATTAACCAATTAATCAAAGATCAACACAAAAAGCTGGAGTAACTGTGAAGAGGAGTCATCAACACACTGTGTCTTTACTACTATTTATTGATAATACACAAACGTTACTGCCCTAGCTCTACATGGTCTGTCACAGGAGCTAGAGAGAGATCAATGGAGTCAGAGTCAGAGTCAGTCAGAGTCAGAGTCAGAGTCAGAGTCAGAGTCAATTTAATTGTCATTTGGACCCCTGGAGTTCCAAACGAAATGCCGTTTCTGCAGCCATACATTACACACAAATAGACCCCAGACACAACAATAATTACATTTAACATAAACATCCATCACATAGCTGTGATGGAAGGCCAAATAAACTTATCTCTCCACTGCACTCTCCCCCCCCCCGATGTCAGAGTCAAAGTCATAGGGATGGCGATTGAGCGGTTGCACGCCGGGTGGTTATACTTCTGATAGTCCGCGGGGGAGTGGTTAGTAGTGGTGAGGTCACTATATTAAAGCAGCAGCAACGACAGCAGCAGCACATGCTCCACATCCGGTCATCTACAGTCGACACCTGACTCAGTTCCTGTTGGAGGCAGGCAGCCTCATCGACACCTGAGACCCGGGAGGTCTCCAGTGCAGGGGAGATTCAAAAAATGGGCAACGTTTTGGGACAGGTCGAGAGCCGCGCCGCCTACCATCTTCAGAACAGTCAGGTCTTTTGGGGAAGGAAGGGCAAACGAGAGAGAATAGGAGAGATAACAATGTAGAGAGATAAAGAACAATGAATGGAAGATATTCAAAAAAGTAACAATGATAAAGGAAACGGGCCATTGTTAGCTGTTTGTTGGGTGAAAACGAGAAGCTAATGCGACTTGGGTGTGGGAGGAATGGAGAGAGAGGGAATAGCAGGGTTACTTGAAGTTAGAGAAATCAATATTCATACCACTGGGCTCCAAGCTGCCCAAGCGAAATATGAGATGCTGTTCCTCCAATTTGCGTTTAGCCTCACTCTGACAATGGAGGAGACCTCGGAAAGTAAGGTCAGTGTGGGAATGGGAAGGAGAATTAAAGTGTTCAGCAACTGGGAGATCTGAGCAATACGACCGCCCAGTCTACTTTTGGTCTCGCCGATGTATAAGAGTCCACATCCTGAAAAATTGATAGTGTAGATGAGGTTGGAGCAGGTGCAAGTGAATCTCTGCTGAACAAATCCACGCATCTATGGGATGTAGGAGGAAACCAGAGCACCCGATGGAAATCCATGCAGTCACAGTGAGAACATGCAAACTCCAGACGCAGACAGCACCCGAGGTCCCGGATTGGACCCGGGTGTGTGGCACCATGAGACAGCAGCTCCACCAGCTGGGTCACTGTGCCTCGTTAGATATTCTCCTGTGTTTATACATGACTATTCAGTCTTCTAATTCATCTAACTTTTGCTGATATTTGACCTCTTCAGTGCCCACTGGAGGATCGGTGGCACGAAAGCTGGACGCAGGCTGGAGGTCAGACCTCCGCCCCGTTCCTGCAATCACCATTTGGTTCAATACCAACTCCAGATCCTCGTTGTGTTCCTCTGCGGGGACAACAGCATTCCTTGTCCTGGACGTTCCCGGGAAGCTGGCCCAACTTACCTGCCATGGACCGACCTCGGAGGAGGGCTCGCCCAGTATGCCTGCCTGAAGAATCGCAGTTGGTAGGACGGGGAACCCGCCCAAAACACTCGTCGGTCGGTAGAACTGTGAACGATTATAATAAAGAAAAAGTGGCCAGGAAAGAAATCCATCGGAACAGAACTTGCAGCATTTCTGTTCAACTGATCAACAGGAGAAATTTCAGACCCATATTTTACGGCTGCAGTTTAATGTCATTGATTGCTGCATCAGAATGGTGGAATGAGAAGAAAAGCTACGTTACATGGCCCTTAATCTCATCAAAGAAGAGAACAGTTCTGTCTTTCATTAGAACCCTTGACTTAATGGTAATTTTCTCTCTTACAGTCTCTGTTAGTGACAGCAAGCTCATTTAATTCCTCAAGACATTTATAGATCTCCAACCTCTCATGATTATATTTGATTGATCGAGATTCACTCAAACATGACCACTTTTTATTTAACACTTTATTACTCAGTCTGACAACTGTAGTTTCACTCTTCCATGCTCTGATTCACCCTGTAGGCTGTCTCCTGGTCTGACGTGCATGCGGGAAAATAATTGATTCACTGCGATGCTCCCTATTCCTTTCTGACATCTCGTGATTGATCCACGGTTAGATTTTTGAGTGAAATCCTATTTATAGAACAAAAATGTTAACACAACATAAGAACATAATGCTTATAACATTTTCCATGTGGAACAAAGCTAGAAACATTGCACCCCAGGAGTAATTCATGTTAGAGTCATAGAGTTTTACAGCATGGAAACAGGCCCTTCAGCCCAACTTGCCCACATGTCCCATCTACCATAGTCCCACCTATCCTGCGTTTGGCCCGTATCCCTCTAAACCTATCCTATCCATGGACCTGTCTAAATGTTGCTTAAACGTTGCGATAATACCTGTCTCAACTACCCCCTCTGGCAGCTCATTCTATAAACCCACAACCATTTACTCGAAAATATTACCCCTCAGATTTTTATTAAATCTTTCCCCCTTCACCTTGAACATATGTCTTCTGCTTCTCGATTCACCCACTCTTGATAATTGCTCGTATCTAAGCTCCCCCCCCCCAGTTTAGTTTCAGTAAAATCACTGAATCAAGCACTTGAATAGCTAATCTTTATTTTAACAAACTCGCAATTACAGTTCAACTACTGTACCTATCCCACCGCGGGTTTGATCCTCGTATCTGCCTGATCAAGCCCTCTGGGCCTCGCTCAAACAGAGACACTCCAGAAGGTCACGCAGTTCCAAGCGTTCTCCCAGAAGATCAACGCGGGACCTCGTGGCAGTGGACTTTTATATGTCCCGGGACCTCGAGGGGCCGAACCACACGGTGGTGGTCTCTTAATAATCCAATTACAGACATCGATTAACCCCATACATAACAGGCATTTCCCTAACCCAATAATACAACAGCTCAATACATTGTATTCAAACCGGACTTCTCAAGGAAGTCAACTTAGAAACATTTACCCTGATCTGCAAGAAACCCAGACAAGGCTCAATACCTCATCCAATCAACACTCGGCAAAGTCAAACTCTGCAACATTATTTACAATTATTTACAAGGTGTATGTCTGGTTTGCAACCATCCAATCCATTCTATGCATTTTGCACCTAATTGTCAGGGTCTGCAGATGTTTTCATTCTTTTCTGCAAATTGTATCTAAGCTCTAGACACACTCTGCCACTTGTCCCAGCTCTGCAGTGAGCAATTCCAAATTAACCAAATCTCCCAGCAGCCCTGAAGCTTTTATCCCCAATTTAAAGTCCTAGCCTCTCCAATTTGGTCAGGAATAACACTCTGGACAAGAGACTCTCTTTACAGTTTTGTTTTTTGCTACGTGTACTGAGGAACAGTGAAATGTTTTTGTTGTATGCCATCCAGTCAGCAGAAAGACAATACATGATTTAATTGAGCCATTTACAGTGTATGGATACATGATAAGGGAATAACGCTTAGTGCAACTTTAAACAAGCAAAGTTTGATCAAGGATAATCTGGGGGTCACCAATGAGGTAGATACTAGTTCTGCACTGCTCTCTGGTATGGTAGGATGATTCAGTTATCTGATAACAGCTGGGAAGAAACTGTCCCTGAGAATCTGGAGGTGTGCGTTTTCACACCTGTATGCCTTTTGCCTGAGGGGAGAGGGGAGAAGAGGGAGTGGCAGGGTGCGACTCATTATTGATTATGCTGTTGTCCTTGCCGAGGCAGTGTGAGGTGTATATGGAGTTTATAGAAGGGTGATTGGTTAGTGTGATGGTCTGGGCTGCGTCCACAATTCGCTGTGTGTCTACCCTTTTATATTTTTTTTACTCGTAGGTTTAGTCGTAGTAGGTCGTATTAGGTCGGTATATTAGTCGTAGGTAAACGAGGGTAGTTAAATGTAATCGAATGTAGTCGTAGATAGTCTTCATTATAGTTGAAGGGAGGTCAAATGAGATCGAAGGAGGTCGTGTTCACTCTCCACTATTCGGTGTCCAATTTTCCTGAAGTTAGTTGTAGCTAGTCGAAGCTGGTCTTCAACATAGTCGAAGAAGGTCGAAGAAGGTCGAAGGAGGTCTTCTACATAGTCAAAGGAGGTCTCCAACATGTCATTTTTTCAAACTCTCCTTAAAACTCGCCAATTAGGTCACCCAAGTGGGACAGCCCCTTTAGGCAGCAGCTTTACCGCTGCGCCACCGTGCCACCAAAGTCTTCACCTCCTTGTTCTGTGGAGAAGAAGAACAGCACAAAGGGCTTTATATAATGTGTTTTAGTGCCTACTGCTTCTAGACAATAGACAATAGGCGCCAGAGTAGGCCATTCGGCCCCTCGAGCCAGCACCGCCATTCAATGTGGTCATGGCTGATCATCCACAATCAATACCCCGTTCCTGCCTTCTTCCCATATCCCCTGACTCCGCCATCTTTAAGAGCCCTATCTAGCTCTCTCTTGAAAGTATCGAGAGAACTGGCCTCCACCACCCTCTGAGGCAGAGAATTCCACAGACTCACAACTCTCTGTGTGAAAAAGTGGTTCCTCATCTCCGTTCTAAATGGCTTACCCCTTATGCTTAAACTGTGGCCTCTGGTTCTGGACTCCCCCAACATCGGGAACATGTTTCCTGCCTCTATCGTCTCCAAACCCTTAATAATATTTTAAATGTTTCAATAAGATTGCCTCTCATCCTTCTAAATTTCGGAGAATACAAGCCCAGCTGCTCCACTATCAATATATGACAGTCCTGTCTGTTTGAAACTTGATCTTCTCATGTATTTCTACACTCTAAATGGCTCGGTTGTAATCATGTATTGTCTTTCTGTTGACTGATGAGCATGCAACAAAAGCCTTTCACTGTACCTCAGTACACGTGACAATAAACTAAACTAAACTACAGTAACGTTGATGAATGAGAATTCAAAAAATCTCCCCCCCCCCTTCCCCACCCACCCATTTCTAGCATTTATTTCATCACCTTCATTGGTAAAGTCAGACATGATTTTCACATCCCTTTTCATGTTTTGCCTAACACAGCTCCTCCTGGGAGACTATTAAGCTATCAATATGTCACATCTTTCTTGTAAGAGGGCAGGGGAGACTCACACAAAGCTCTTTTCATCCTCAGGGGGACCACAGCACAGTTGCTCTTCCATTCCCTAACAACTTGTGACATACCTTCATACAAATGTATAATGTATAAATCAACGGCACTAAAGACTGTGATCAGGGCTTTTCCAAGTGATGTTTGTCATATTGATGGGTTAACACACATTAGTTCTCTCAGCAAGGTCAGACGACTCAAATAATGCTTGTTGTTTGACGAGATGAAAGTGTGTAAGCAAAGCGATCATTTATAAAGCATTATCAGGGTAATCTCACTTCAACTATTTTGGATGCCCAATTGATATCCTATTAGGGCGGCGCGATGGCACAGCGGTAGTTACTGCCTTACAGCACTAGAGACCTGGGTTCGATCCTGACTACGGGTGCTGTTTGTAGGGAGATTGTACTTTCTCTCTTTGACCGGGTGCTCCAATTTCCACTGTCCAAAAGATGTGCAGGTTTGTACGTTAATTGGCTTCTGTAAATTGTCTCAATTATGTAGGTTAGGACTTGTGCAGGGGTGATCATAGACTCGGTGGGTAGAAAGGCCTGTTTTAAACGCTGTATCTCTAAACTAAACTAATATCCTGTTAGGAAATTCACTGGGAAGAAAGGAACTCAGTGGATCGCCACTTCTCAATGACTGAGTCTCTACAGTTTTTTATTTGTGTCGCTGGTTTCAAAGCAGTGGTAGAGCTTGTTTTCATGTTTTATCTGTAAAAACCTCCCAATTCACTAAGTGTTCCCCTAGTGTGTGTGTGTGTGTGTGAAGTCAGAGAGTGATACTGAGTCAGAGAAAGTGGCCTTTTGGCTCAACTTGCCCACACTGGCCAACATGTCTCAACTCATTAACCATATATAACCATATAACCATATAACATTAGTCCACCTGCCTGCGCTTGGCCCATATCCCTCCAAACCTGTCCTATCCATCTACCTGTCTATCTGTTTCTCAAACATTGCGATAGTTCCTGCTTCAACTAAATCCGCCAGCAGTTCGTCCCATACACCCACCACCCTTTGTGTGAAAAAGTTAAGGGCCTGTTCAACATACAGGCTGTATCAGAGCATAGCAAAATGATTTGAGTATAGGAGCAGGGAGGTTCTACTGTAGTTGTACAGGGTCTTGGTGAAACCACACCTGGAGTATTGCGTACAGTTTTGGTCTCCTAATCTGAGGAAATACATTATTACCATAGAGGGAGTACAGAGAAGGTTCACCAGACTGATTCCTGGGATGGCAGGACTTTCATATGAAGAAAGACTGGATAGACTCGGTTTGTACTCGCTAGAATTTAGAAGATTGAGGGGGGATCTTATAGAAACTTACAAAATTCTTAAGGGGTTGGACAGCCTAGATGCAGGAAGATTATTGCCGATGTTGGGGAAGTCCAGAACTAGGGGTCACAGTTTAAGAATAAGAGGGAGGTCTTTTAGGACCGAGATGAGAAAATCATTTTTTACACAGAGAGTGGTGAATCTGTGGAATTCACTGCCACAGAAGGTAGTTGAGGCCAGTTCACTGGCTATATTTAAGAGGGAGTTAGATGTGGCCCTTGTGGCTAAAGGGATCAGGGGGGAGAGAAGGCAGGGATGGGATACTGATTTGGATGATCAGCCATGTCATATTGAATGGCGGTGCAGGCTCGAAGGGCCGAATGGCCTACTCTTGCACCTATTTTCTATGTTTCTATGTATGGTCGTGAGAGGTGACCCGCAACATGTCACCGGGGATCGCCTGTAACCTCGTGAGAGGTCTCCAAAGAGCAGCAGCGTCTTCCTGGCCGCTGCTAAATTTTCAACATGTTGAAAATTTCGGCGACCCATCACGGGTGCCGGCAGTCGCCTGTAGAGGTCGCGCAAGTGGGAGAGGCTCTTTACTCCTCAGATTTCTATGATATATTTTCCCCTTCACCTTTAAACCTCTGTCCTCTGGTCATGGAGCATTTGTGTGTGTGTGTGTGTGTGTATACATGTGTATATAAAGGTGTGTATGAGCTTGAATGTGTCTGTGTGTGTGTGTGCGTGTGTACATGCATGTGTGTGTGAGAAAGAGATTTTTCTATTGTTACCAGTCACTCTATATTTTACAATGCAGAGACCTTGCTCATTAATGCATTCGGGCTTTTCAATTCCATTTATTTAATCGCAGAGCAAGCTGTGTCAGTCAATCCTCCCCTCCCCCATTGTGGGACTCAGTTGTTTCAGTCACAGTTATTCCACAGATTCCCTTTCACCTCTGTGACCCATGTCCCAATGTGCACTGCAGTGTAGCTCAGTGTTTCTGGGCCATCTGCTCCGTCCTTAGACCAGTCTGCTGCAGAATGTCCCCATTGACTGGTGCTGAGAGTCAAAGCCAGCAAAAGCAGGACTGGTCAGAGCGCTCATTCTGGTCATAAACACAAATTACTGGAGTAACTCAGCAGGACAGGCAGCATATCTGGAGAGAAGGAACAAACCCATTCTTCTCCCCAGAGTTGGTGCCTGTCCTGCTGAGTTACTCCAGCATTTTGTGTCTTTTTGGTTTAAACTAGCATCTGCAGTTCCTTCATAAACATCATGCTCATTCTGGTCAGGTGCATTAAAGTTTGTTTGACTCTGACGAGCGAACAAAACAGAAACCGCTTCACCGAATAATTGAGAAATCCTCAGCAGCCATACGGCACATGTCATGCTGCTAGCAGAAAGCAATTAAAGTGTTTCTATTCAATAGTTTTCAATTCCCCAAATGTTTCACCATGAATCCCACCCTTTACTCAAATTAATATCTCAAATTAAAGAAACACACACTGATTTCCAGGCAGCTAAGCCAGCCACCTAACATAGGACAGTACAGAAGAACAAAGCCCTTTGGCCCCCAGTGTCAAACATGATCAAGTGCAGACAGAGGAGATGAGTTTTATCTGACATCATTTTCTGCCGATTGGCCTGTTTCCCCATGCTGTATGGTAATGTTCTACAATGTGAATAAATGGGATTAGTATGAAAGGGTGTATGTTAGTATGGACATGATTTAGTTTAATTTAGAGATACAGGTCGGAAATAGGCCCTACGACCCAATGAATCCATGCCGACCAGTGATCCACATATATTAACACTAGTCTACAAACACTAGGGACAATTTACCATTTTACCAAGCCCCAAGCCAATTTACCTACAAATCTGTGTGTCTTTTGAATGTGGGAAGAATCCAGAGATCCCAGAGAAAACCAACGCGGTTATTGGGGGCACATCCAACTTCCATATAGACAACACCCTTAGTCAGGATCGAACACAGGTCTCTGACGCTGTAAGGCAGCAACTCTGTAGCTGTGCCATTGTAACGCTGATAGCTGAAGGGCCTGTTTCTGAGCTGCACTGAACTGAACTGAACTGAACTTTATTTATAGAGCACTTTAAAAACAACCACTGTTGCAACAAAGTGCTGTACATGACTAATCATAAACATAAAACAAAACAATAAAAACATTAAAAGACAGTAAAAACAATAAAAAAACAATAGAAACACTAAAACAGGAGCAAAGTCTCATGCAGGGTCGAAAGCCAAGGAATAGAAAAGGGTTTTAAGACTAGTTTTGAAAATGGACAGTGAAGGGGCCTGTCTAATGTGCAAAGGTAGAGTGTTCCATAATGTCGGAGCAGCAACAGAGAAGGCCCTATCCCCTCTGAGCTTCTGCTTAGACCTCGGTACCTCCAGGAGCAGCTGATCAGCTGACCTGAGGCACCGAGCAGGATCGTTGGGATGAAGCAGCTCAGAGAGGTAAGGCGGGGCGAGACCATTTAAAGATTTAAAAACAAATAAAATAATCTTAAAATGAACTCTAAAGTACACTGATCAAAACCTCCATAACAAATGCTGAAGAGCTCTACCTTAACCCATTCCTTTGTATTCTGTATAAAGATACAAAACTTCTGGATGGGAATATTCGATATCTTCTCTAAAACACTTAATTTAAAACACTGGAATCAGATACAAAACTAATAATTTTAGGAATGTCAGAGGCCTGCTCTAAGTTAACAATATATCGAAGATGTTTCCTTGACTACGGCTTAATAACTGTGAAAAAACTCATACTCAAATTCTGAAAAAAGATAACAGTTCCCACAGTGGAGATGTGGATTACTGACATTTCTGAAATTACATTTAGAAAGAATTAGGCATGTTTTGGCTAATATAGTAGACCAATTCTCCAAAACATGGTCTCCTTTCACTGAATTTCTTCAACAACAGAATGGTTGAACAATCACCGGGGGTGGGGGGGGGGGGGGGGGGGGGGGGGGGGGGGGGGGGGGGGGTAGGGAGACAGTGGGGCATATCCCCGTTCTTTCTCTTTTCTCTTCTTGCACTTCGTTGGTCGTTCAGGGATCTTTTCTTCTCTTTTTTTGCGTTTCTTTTTCATCATTTTCCTTTTTTCTCTTTTTCTTGATTTATGTATCAATTTATAAAATGTTAAAAATGAAGCTGTACGAAAATTGTATAACTCTCATGCCGATTGCTTTATTCTTGTATAATTGCTTCTAATAATAACCATATAACCATATAACAACTACAGCACGGAAACAGGCCATCTCGACCCTTCTAGTCCGTGCCGAAAAAATAATAAAATAAATATTAAAAAAAAAAAAAAAATGCTGAAGAGATAACACCAGAAGAAGGTTATATATTTTTGGTGATCACAGGTTATAATACTGCAGTAGGTCTAAATAATACTGGGATGGTGGATTAAGGGATAAATTATTCATTTGAATTAGAGGTTGACAAGGTGTTAAAAGAAGCATTTGTCACATTTGTGGAATTCTCTGCCTCAGAGGGCGGTGGAGGCGGGTTCTCTGGATGTTTTTAAGAGAGAGCTAGATAGGGCTCTTAAAAATAGCGGAGTCAGGGAATATGGGGAGAGGGCAGGAACGGGATACAGATTGGGGATGATCAGCCATGATCACGTTGAATGGGGGTGCTGTCTCGAAGGGCGTATATCCTACTCCTGCACCTATTGTCTATTGTCTATTGCCTTCATTATTCAGAATATCGAAATAGGAGGTGATTTTACATTGTACAAACAATGATTAGACCACATTTGGAGTTCTGTAACTGTTCTGTTCGGCATGCTATGGGAAGGATGTTATTAAACTGCTGTGTCTGGCAGAACGTGTTATGAAACAAGGTTGGATTGGCTGGACCTTTTTTGCCCAGAGTGCAGGGAAGTCTAAAACAAGAGGGCTTGAGGTGAGGGGGGAAAAGATTTGAAAGGAACATGAGGGACAAATTTTCCACATCGAGGGAGATGTGAATACATGGAATGAGCTGCCAGAGCAAATGATCGAGACAGGGAAGAATATGAAATTTAAGACATGAGAAAGTTACACGACTAGGCAATGTTTGGCGGGATATGGCATAATGGCAGACAAGTGTATGGGCAATGCGTTTTGGCAATTTAATCGGCATTGACACGTTGGGCCAAAGGCCCTATTTCTGAGCAGTATAGCTCAATGACTGGCTCTATGAGGTGTGGCAAGTCATTGGGCAATGAACAGTGTTTGCAAGTGTGTGTGGTTGCTGAAATGATTAATGGGTGTTGAAGTGGGCGCATGTGCGCATGTGCGGAGCTCTTCTAGTGTGTGCGCATGCGCAGGACATTTCTAGAGTGTGCGCATGCGCGGGACATTTCCGGAGTGCGCATGCGCAGGACATTTCGGGAGTGTGCGCATGTGCAAAGTATTTCGGGCGGGAAAAGCCTGCAGAATCAGCCATGTTTGCCAGACGTTTCTGAGTTTGTGTATTGCAGAAATAAGTTGCTTAAAGCTTAAATAAAGTTAAGTTAATTACAAGTATTGAAAGTTTCATTTATCTCACAACAATTTAAGCAACTTATCTTCAGAAGTGAAACAGTCCGACTTGGGATGGAGAAGCTACTGAAACCACAACGCTTGGATCTGGATCCCAACTCACCTGCTGGTGCAAAGAATTGGAAGCACTGGCTTCGCATACTAAATAACTTCTTTGATGAGTGCGGCAATGATGCACCAGACAAACTCAAAACATTAATAAGCTTTGTCTCTTCTGATGTATATGATTACATAGAGGAATGTACAACTTATGATTCTGCTATTGATGTACTAAGCAAACTCTTCGTTAAGACACCCAACGTGATATTCTCTCGACACCTCCTTGCTACTCGGAAACAAAAACCTGGTGAGTCACTTGATGAATTTTTACAAGAACTTCAAAGACTTAGTAAAGACTGTGCCTTCAAAGCAGTTACGGCTGATCAATATCGACAGGAAGTTATTCGAGAGTCTTTTATCAATGGTTTGGCATCGCCTTTAATACGACAGAGACTATTAGAACACAAAACCTTGGATTTACAGTCAGCTTACAATCAAGCTTACTCTTTGGACTTGGCTCAGAAAAATTCAGATGCTTATGGCTCATCTAATGTGTATTCTGCTGCAACTACTACAAAAGAATTTCACCCACGTACTAATATGGAGCAAACGGAAACAATTTCTACTGATAAAGGTGCCCTTGCTGCAGCATATAATTATTCAAAAAGGAACTGTTACTTTTGCGGGGGTAATATTCATAAGAGAGAGACATGTCCTGCTCGAGAGGCAACTTGTAATAGTTGTGGCAAGAAGGGACATTATTCTAGAGTATGCAAGTCCAAAGCAACAACTAAAAGTGTGACTGCTGCCATATACACACCTTCTTTATGTGCAATTACAGCTGCATTTCCTCAGAGCTTGTCTCATGCAGCTACAACGGTATCCATTAATGGCCATACACTTAATGTATTACTTGATTCTGGCAGTTCAGAAAGTTTTATAAGTGAACAAGTTGTGTCCCGACTAAATCTAACTATAATTCCTTCAAATAGAGAAATCTCGATGGCTCTGACAACTCTCAATACTCAAATTATAGGATCTTGTATTGTAGACTTTATTCTGAACAAAACTAGCTATAAATCTGTGTGTCTTGGTATTTTGAAAAATTTGTGTAGCGATATAATTCTAGGTCAGGATTTCCAGAAACTGCACAGATCACTTCAAATAATGTATGAAGGAACTATGCCTGATCTTGTATTGTCAAAGCCACCCGTATTGTGTGGTTTTTCTGCTGCATCTGTTGAATGTCCTTCATTATTCACTAATTTATCCTCCAAGTGCAAGCCAATTGCTACAAAATCAAGACATTTTAGTAAAGATGATAGGAACTTTATCAACACAGAAGTAACTAATCTTTTACAAGAGGGGATTATAGAACGCAGTTCTTCCCCTTGGAGGGCACAAGTTGTCGTGGTTAAGGACCCCTTGGAGAGACATAGAAAGAGACTCTGCATTGATTACTCTCAAACTATAAACCAGTTCACGGAGCTTGATGCATATCCATTACCTCGAATAGAAGAGATTATCAATACATTAGCTAAGTATAAGATATTCTCTACTTTTGACTTAAAAAGTGCTTACTATCAAATTCCTCTGAAGGAATCAGTGAAGAAATACACTGCGTTTGAAGCAAATGGGAAATTATATCACTACTGCAGAGTTCCTTTTGGGGTAACTAATGGCGTGGCTGTTTTTCAGAGAGAGATGGACAAACTTGTTGAACAGGAAAACCTTAAAGATACTTTCCCTTATCTTGATAATATAACTATTGCAGGAAAAGACCAAACTGAACATGATGAAAATGTACAACGGTTTTTAGATGTTGTACATTCTAAAAATCTAACATTAAATGAGGCTAAGTCAATAACATCAGTATCATCAATTAATATTCTTGGTTATTGGGTTGGAAATGATATAATCAAGCCTGATCCAGAAAGACTCCGCCCACTCCAAGAGATACCTGTTCCAGCAACATTAAACTCTCTACGAAGGGTTCTTGGGATGTTTGCATATTATGCTAAATGGATACCAAATTTTTCTGACAAAATTCAACCTTTGATTAGAGCGAAATCTTTCCCCCTTGACTCTACAGCAATTGGTGCCTTTACTTCTTTAAAGAAACAATTGGAATCTGCGACATTGCACGCCATCGATGAGGATCTCCCCTTTGTTGTTGAATGTGATGCCTCTGATTTAGCAGTATCAGCTACATTAAATCAAGGAGGACGACCAGTGGCTTTCATGTCTCGTACTCTCCAAGGTAGTGAATTGCACTACCCATCCGTCGAAAAGGAAGCTACAGCAATTATTGAAGCAGTGAGGAAATGGAGTCATTTCCTTGCTCGCCAGCACTTCACTTTGATAACAGATCAGCGTTCAGTGGCTTTTATGCTGGATAATCGGAAACGAACGAAGATTAAAAATAGTAAAATTCATGAATGGAGGATTGAATTATCTGCATATAGTTATTCAATTGAGTACCGCCCTGGTAAGGATAATGTTGCTCCGGACACATTAACTCGAGCATTTTGTGCCTCTGTTCATTCTTCTGCACTCACTGATCTTCACAATGGGCTGTGTCATCCTGGAGTCACTCGTTTGTTACACTATGTTTGTTCCAAAAATTTACCTTTCTCTACAGAAGATGTGAAGATGACGTGTGCTTCATGTAGAATCTGTGCTGAATTAAAACCAAGGTTCTTCCGTCCTGAAGAAGGAAGATTGATCAAAGCTACTCAACCTATGGAACGTTTGAGTATTGACTTCAAAGGGCCTTTACCATCCTCCTCTCAAAATGTTTATATACTTACCTTAGTTGACGAATATTCGAGGTTTCCATTTGCCTTTCCTTGTCCAAATATTTCAGCTGCTATGGTTATCAAATGTTTAGATCAACTGTTTTCATTCTGTGGATTTCCAAGTTACATACATTCTGATAGGGGCACCTCATTCATGTCAAAAGATTTAAAGGACTACCTTTCTAAGAGAGGAATTGCAACAAGTAAAACAACACCATATCATCCTATTGGAAATGGTCAGGTTGAGAGGTATAATGGAATCATTTGGAAAGCAGTGAAACTGGCTTTAAAGTCGAATGATATACCAGATCAGCAGTGGGAGTGTGTTCTACCAGATGCATTACACTCCATCAGATCTCTACTGTCAACTGCTACCAATACTACTCCACACGAACGGTTCTTTAACTTCAAACGGCGTTCTTCTAGTGGTACTTCTCTGCCATCATGGTTGACGAGCCCTGGGCCTGTGTTGCTTCGTCGGTATGTCCGATTAAATAAGAATGAACCTTTTGTTGATGAAGTTGAACTGACTGATGTCAACCCTTCTTATGCAACTATCAAGTATCGGGATGGACGTCAGTCAACTGTCTCACTTCGTGACCTTGCACCATGTCCATCTTCTCCATCAGCTCCGTCACTTCTTGATAACACTAATCGAGAACTTCCTCTGTCAGCTCCGTCGCTTCTTGATAACACTAATCGGGAATTTCCTCCAACACTTCCAGCATCCTCTATGGAAACTTCTACAAGAAATTCTAAAATTGAAAATCTAAATAACAATATGAGTGAAGTTGATGACCAAGCAATATATCTACCCTCGGCTATTGAAACACCGGTATCTCCTGAGGCTCCAGTGCTGCGACGGTCATCAAGACGTATTAAACCTCCTGACCGTCTCAACTTATAAATAGGAGGGGAGAATGAAGTGGGCGCATGTGCGCATGTGCGGAGCTCTTCTAGTGTGTGCGCATGCGCAGGACATTTCTAGAGTGTGCGCATGCGCGGGACATTTCCGGAGTGCGCATGCGCAGGACATTTCGGGAGTGTGCGCATGTGCAAAGTATTTCGGGCGGGAAAAGCCTGCAGAATCAGCCATGTTTGCCAGACGTTTCTGAGTTTGTGTATTGCAGAAATAAGTTGCTTAAAGCTTAAATAAAGTTAAGTTAATTACGAGTAGTGAAAGTTTCATTTATCTCACAACAGGTGTCATAGAGTCATGCAGAGTGGAAACTGGTCCAACGGCCCAGCTTGCCCTCACCGACCAGCATGACCCGGCTACACTAGCGCCACCTGTCTACGTTTGGCCCATCCCTCTCTAAGTCCCATCCATGCACCTGTCTAATAGTCCCTGACTCAACTACCTCCTCTGGCAGCTCGTTCCATACACCCGCTACCCTTTTGTGTGAAAAAGGTACCCCTCAGATTCATATTAAATCTTTCTCCATTCACAAATCTATGTCCTCTGGTTCTCGGTTCTTCTACTCTGGACAAACTCTGGATACCTTCAAGAGAGAGCTAGATCGTGCTTTTAAAAATAGCAGAGTCAGGGGATATGGGGAGAAGGCAGGAACGGGGTACTGATTGGGAATGATCAGCCATGATCACATTGAATGACGGTGCTGGCTCGAAGGGCCAAATGGCCTGTTCCTGCACCTATTGTCTGTTGTTTATTGTCTAACCTCTGACACCCGTACTTATCAAGAATCTATGTATCTCTGCCTCAAAAATATAAACTAATCCACTGAATGCAAGATTACCGAGGTTGGATAGTAGATAGCTGGGGTGTAGAATAGGTGATCATTGGTGTGACTGATAGGGAGCTGTTGGTGTGAAAAGCGGATGGTTTTAGGATGAAAGATTAAGAATCACAGGTTGCTGGGTTGAAAAATAATGAGTCTTTGCCAGAGGAGAATGGTGTCTTGTCGGAATGATAGTGGCGTTTGCCAAGTGTAGGGTGGGTGGGTTGCCATCATGCAGGTTGGCTGGTTGCCACGTTGAAGAATGGATCGCTGCCAGGTTGAGAGATGGATGATTGCCATGACGAAGGATGGACGATTGCCAGGGTGAAGAAATGTATGGTTGCCAGGGTGAAAAAGAAGCCACTGTTGCAAAGCTTCACTGTAATGGAGCAGCCTCTAATCCTTCCGGTGCAGGCTCCACATAGAGTCATAGAAGGATGCACGGACAGGACAGGTCTGGATGGCTGTGGGCCAAATGCAGGCAGGTGGAACGAGTGTAGCTGGGACATGTTGGCCAGTCTGAGCACGCTGGACTGAAAGGCCTGTTTCCACGCTGTACGACTCTATGACTATCAGATTCAGATTCAATTTTAATTGTCATTGTCAGTGTACAGTACAGAGACAACGAAATGCATTTTGATGCAACACAGGAGCAGGCCATTCGGCCCACTGAGTCCATGCTGACCTTTAACCACTTATTTACAACTATTTTGTTTCGTTCAAAGATACAGCGTGGAAACAGGCCCTCTGGCCCACCGAATCCACGCCAACAATTAATCAGCTGGAAACTAGTTCTGTGTTTTCCCAATTTCACAGCCTTCACCTAGGGGCAATTTACTGAAACCAATTAACGTACAAACCTACAACGTTTTGTGAATGTGGGAGCAAACCGGAGCACCCGGAGAAATCCAGCGCGGTCACAGGGAGAATGTATAATGCCTGTATGTGTTTAATGTTTCATGGTTAGGCAGCATCTGGAAGACATGATCTGCAGATCCTTGTGTCTGAATGGTCCAAACCAGAAATATCATCTGTCTATGTCTTCCAAAAAAGCTGCCTGACCCGCTGAGTTACTCCAGCACTTTCTGCTCTATGCAAGATAGCAGCATCTGCAGTTCATGTTCGTAAGTGATAGGAGCAGAATTAGACCATTCGAGTCTACTTCGCCATTCAATCATGCATGATCTATCTTAATCCCATTCTCCTGCCTTCTCCCCATAACCCCTGACACCCATACTAATCAAAAATCTATCTATCTCTGCCTTTAAATTATTCACTGACTTGGCCCCCACTGCCTTCTGTGTTAATGAATTCCACAGATTCACCAACCTCTGATTAAAGAAATTCCTCCTCATCTCATGTAACCATATAACCTTATAACAATTACAGCACGGAAACAGGCCAACTCGGCCCTTCTAGTCTGTGCCGAACACTTATTCTCCCCTAGTCCCATCTACCTGCACTCAGACCATAACCCTCCATTCCTTTCCCATCCACATACCTATCCAATTTATTTTTAAATGATAAAATCGAACCTGCCTCCACCACTTCCACTGGAATCTCATTCCACACAGCTACCACTCTCTGAGTAAAGAAGTTCCCCATCATGTTACCCCTAAACTTCTGCCCCTTAATTCTCAAGTCATGAACTCTTGCTTGAATCTTCCCTACTCTCAATGGGAAAACCTTATCCACGTCAACTCTGTCTATCCCTCTCATCATTTTAAAGACCTATATCAAGTCCCCCCTTAACATTCTGCGCTCCAAAGAATAAAGACCTAACTTGTTCAACCTTTCTCTGTAACTTAGTTGCTGAAACCCAGGCAACATTCTAGTAAATCTCCTCTGTACTCTCTCTATTTTGTTGACATCCTTCCTATAATTAGGTGACCAAAATTGTACACCATACTCCAGATTTGGCCTCACCAATGCCTTGTACAATTTTAACATTACATCCCATAGAAACTTCCTTTAATTCTGAGGTCATGGCCTCTAGTCATGGACCCTCTCACTAGTGGAAACATTCTCTCCACATCCACTCCATCCAGTTCTTTGTGTCTTCAGAGTTTGGAGTTCCACAACAATCAAACACACCTTCTAAGCACAAAGTTGCTTTAAGTTTGATTGCTATTGTGTCTTGTTCTGTAGTTTTTGTTTTGCAACTCTCCCTTCTTTAATATCACAAAATGATCAAAGAGTTCCATGCAATCATGCTATTAGTATAATTGCTTCTGGCTCTGGCACTGGTTGCTCACCTCAGAGGCTTGGTGCAAACCCTGCCGAGGTTAATGGGATCATATTCTCCTCCCTGCAAGCTGAATAGGTCCCCAGTGAAACTGATTTCGGCAGACCCTACAAGCATAAGTGGCTGCAGCTTTGATCCATACAAATTAAGAAAGTTCTCCATCCTCTCCCATCCCTAAATTTCACTTGAGTAGCTTACAACCCAGCAGTATGAATATTGATTTCTCTAACTTCAAGTAACCCTTGCATCCCCTCACTCTCCGTCCCTGTCCCACACTTGTCATTGTACTAGTTTCAATGTCGTCCTGGTGAGTTTCATTGTCTGCGACACATTTTCACCTAGCCCACAGTGAACAATGGCCTGTATCCTTTATAATCCATACTTTTTTGTATATCTTTCATTCATCTGTTATATATGTCTCTCTATCACCGTCTATATCTCTTGTTTCTCTTACCCATGACTCCCAGTCCGAAGAAGGATCTTGAACCAAAACGTCATCTATTCTTTTTTTCCCAGAGATGCTGTCTGACACGCTGAGATAGTCCACCTTTTTGTGTCCCCATCCTCTCCCACTGGTGAAAGCGGTAGAGTTGCTGCCTTTCAGCGCCAGAGAGCTGGGTTAGTTCCTGAATACGAGTGCTGCCTGTACTGGAGTTTGCACGTTCTCTATGTAATAACGTGGGCTATCTTTGGGCATTCCGGTTTCCTCCCACATTCCAAAGGCCTGCTGGTCTGTAGGTTAATTAATTTCTGTAAACAAATTGTAAATTGTCCGTGGGGTGTAGGATGGCACGTGTACGGGGTGATCGCTGGTCCATGCGGAATGGGTGGGCCAAAGGGCCTGTTTCCACACTGCCCAACTCTAAAGTGCCACAAAGACCCAACCAGTGTAACATAGAAGAGTACAGCACAAGAACAGGTCCTTCAGCCCATAATGCGAGCACGGAACATGATTCCAAGACCAACTCCCGTCCGCTTGCATATATTCCATATCCCTCCTGTTTATCCTATTCAAAAGTCTCTTAAATGCCACTCTAGTATTTGCCTCAAACACCACCCACAGCAGCGCTTCCCAGGCATTCAACACTCTCTGTATAAAAAAGTCTTGCTTCGCACATCTCCATTAACTTTGTTTGTATCATACTGTCTGTACTGAGTTTGCATATTCTTCCCGAGACCGTGTGGGTTTTCTCCGAGATCTTTTGTTTCCTCCCCCACTCCAAAGACAATAGACAATAGACGATAGGTGCAGGAGTAGGCCATTCGGCCCTTCGAGCCAGCACCACCATTCAATGTGATCTTGACGTACAGGTTTGTAGGTTAATTGGCTTGGTATCAATGTAAATTGTCTCTAGTGTACAGGATAGTGTTGATATGCCAGTGTCGCTGATCAGCATGGACTCGGTGGGCCCGAAGGACCTGTTTCTGCACTGTATCTCTTAACTAAACTAAATAAAGCCCTGAAAGCAAGCATACCATATGCCTTCTTTACCACTCCGTCTACTTGTATTGCAACTTGCAGAGAGGTATGGACTTGGACACACAGATCCCTCTGTGCAGCACTACTGTTAAGGGCCATGCCATTAATTGTATATTTTTCATAGAAAATAGGTGCAGGAGTAGGGCATTCGGCCCTTCGAGCCTGCACCGCAATTCAATATGATCATGGCTGATCATCCAACTCAGTATCCCGTACCTGCCTTCTCTCCATACCCCCTGATCCCCTTAGCCACAAGGGCCACATCTAACTCCCTCTTAAATATAGCCAATGAACTGGCCTCGACTACATTCTGTGGCAGAGAATTCCAGAGATTCACCATTCTGTGGGTGAAAAATGTTTTTCTCATCTCGGTCCCCTTTATTCTTAAACTGTGACCCCTTGTTCTGGACTTCCCCAACATCGGGACCAATCTTCCTGCATCTAGCCTGTCCAACCCCTTAAGAATTTTATAAGTTTCTATAAGATCCCTCCTCAATCTTCTAAATTCTAGCGAGTACAAGCAGAGTCTATCCAGTCTTTCTTCATATGAAAGTCCTGACATCCCAGGAATCAGTCTGGTGAACCTTCTCTGTACTCCCTCTACGGCAAGAATGTCTTTCCTCAGATTAGGAGACCAAAACTGCACGCAGTACTCCAGATGTGGTCTCACCATGACCCTGTACAACTGCAGTAGAAACTCACAGCTCCTATATTCAAATCCTTTTCCATTACCTTCAATCTCCCGAAGTGAAATACCACACACTTTTTCATATTAAGGTCCATCTGCCATTTGTCCATCAATTTCTGTAGCTGGTCTATATCCTGCTGTACACTCTCACTTCCTTCCTCACAGTCCGTGACTCCAGCAATCTAGTGTAAAGGGCCTGTCCCACTTTCATGACCTAATTCACGACCTCTGCCGAGTTTGCCCTTGACTCATACTCGCAGCATAGTCGTAGGAGGTTGTAGGTAGGTCGTAGCAGATTGTGATGTTAGTCGTAGGTACCCGTGGCATCAAGTAGGTCGGGGCGTTTTTTCAACATGATGAAAAATGTCCATGAGTAAAAAAGGTCGTGAATTAGGTCGTGAAAGTGGGACAGGCCCTTAAGAAAGAATTGCAGATGCTGGTTTAAATCGAAGGTAGACACAAAATGCTGGAGTATGAAGGAGGGGGGGGAGAGAGAGAGGGGGGAGGGGTAGAGAGGGAGGAGGGATAGAGAGGGGGGAGGGGTAGAGAGGGGGGAGGAGAGGGGGGAGGGAGGGAGGAGGGAGGGGGAAGAGGGGGGGAGGGAGGGGAGGAGAGGAGGAGATAGGGAGAGGGAGGGAGGGGAGAGGGAATCCTATCACAAAGAATGCCTTTTTACTCAACCCAAACCCAACAACTATTTGCAGGCAACCTCTAACCATATTTTCATTTTCAAACCAAATTAAGGGTACTCACAGTGCTGTAGGCATTTGTCAGTGTCATTCAAAGCTCTGATTGAGGCACACCACTTGCAGAGACTGATTGAGGCACACCATTCTGCTGTGTTCAAAACCATAATGAGTCCTAATTAACCCATTCTCTTACAAATAAGAGTAAATCCTATCACAAAGAATCCTCTCCAATATCTTCCCTTCTACTGACTTGAGGCTCATCGCCCTATAAATCCCTGGATTCTCTACTTTCTTTCTTAAATAAATGAACAACGTTAGCTATCTTCCAGTCCCCCAGGACCTCACCCATAGCTAGAGAAGATGTGAAGAACTTTATCAAGGCGTCTGTAACCTCCTCTCTTGCCTCTCTCAATAACCTGGGATAGATCCCATCGGGTCCTACAGATTTATCCAACTTAATGCTTGGGCAACAGTGGTGCATCTTATAGAGGTCATAAGGTCATTATGTCATAAGTGATAGGAGTAGAATTAGGCCATTCAGCCCATCAAGAGCTGCTGCCTCATGGCGCCAGAGACCCAGATTCCATTCTGACCTCATGTGCCGTCTGTGTGGAGTTTGCAGGTTCTGCATGTGACCACATGGGTTTCCTGCAGGTGTTCTAGTCTACTCCCACATCTCAAAGTCGTACAGATTGATAGGTTGATTGTATTCTGTAAATTGCCTGACTGTGTAAGGAGTGGATGAGAAAGAAGAATAAAATAAGACTAGTGTGAACGGGTGATCGATGATCGGTGTGGTCTCAATAGATAATAGACAATAAGTGCAGGAGTAGGCCATTCAGCCCTTCGAGCCAGTACCGCCTTTCACTGTGATCATGGCTCATCATCCCCAATCAGTACCCCGTTCCTGCCTTCTCCCCATATCCCCTGACTTTGCTATCTGTAAGAGCCATATCTAGCTTTTGGAAAGTGTCCAGAGAACCGGCCTCCCCCGCCCTCTGAGGCAGAGAATTCCACAGACTTACAACTCTCTGTGAGAAAAAGTGTTTCCTCATCTCCGTTCTAAATGGCTTACCCCTTATTTTTAAACTGTGGCCCCTGGTTCTGGACTCCCCCAATATCGGGAACATGTTTCCTGCCTCTAGCGTGTCCAAGCCCTTAACAATCTTATATATTTCAATAAGATCCCCTCTCATCCTTCTAAATTGCAGAGTGTACAAGCCAGCCGCTCCATTCTCTCAGCATATGGCAGTCCTGCCATCCCAGAAATTAACCTTGTAAACCTACGCTGTACTCCCTCAATAGCAAGAATGTCCTTCCTGAAATTAGGGGACCAAAACTGCACACAACACTCCAGGTGTGGTCTCACTAGGGCCCTGTACAACTACAGAAGGACCTCTTTGCTCCTATACTCAACTCCTCTTGTTATAAAGGCTAACATGCCATTTGCTTTCGTCACTGCCTGCTGTACCTGCATGCTTACTTTCATAGACTGATGAACAAGGACCTCAGATCCCGTTGTACTTCCCATTTTCCCTTGACGCAATTTAGCTAGTAATCTGCAGATTAAGATAGTAAGAAAGCGAATGGTATGTTAGCATTCATAGCAGAAGGATTTGAGTATAGGAGCAGGGAGTGCAGTTGTACAGGGTCTTGGTGAGACCACACCTGGAGTATTGCGTACAGTTTTGGTCTCCAAATCTGAGGAAGGACATTATTGCCATAGAGGGAGTGCAGAGAAGGTTCACCAGATTGATTACTGGGATATCAGGACTTTCATATGAAGAAAGACTGGATAGACTCAGCTTGTACTCGCTAGAGTTTAGGAGATTGAGGGGGGATCTTATAGAAACCTACAAAATTCTTAAGGGGTTGGACAGGCTAGATGCAGGAAGATTGTTCCCGATGTTGGGGAAGTCCAGGACAAGGGATCACAGCTTAAGGATAGAGGGGAAATCCTTTAGGACAGAGATGAGAAAAACATTTTTCACACAGAGAGTGGTGAATCTCTGGAACTCTCTGCCACAGAAGGTAGTTGGGGCCAGTTAATTGGCTATATTTAAGAGGGAGTTAGATGTGGCCCTTGTGGTTAAAGGGATCAGGGGGTATGGAGAGAAGACAGGTACGGGATACTGATTTGGATGATCAGCCATGATCATATTGAATGGCGGTGCAGGCTCGAAGGGCCGAATGGCCTACTCCTGCATCTATTTTCTGTTTCTATGTTTCTGCTTTTGATACCATAGTGGATAGCCTCACATTTATCCACATTAAACTGCATCTGCCATGCATCTGCCCACTACCCCAACCTGTCCAAGTCACCCTGCATTCTCCTAGCATCCTCCTCACAGCTCACACTTCCACCCAGCTTTGTGTCATCTGCAAATTTGCTAATGTTACTTTGAATCCCTTCATCCAAATCATTAATGTATATTGTAAATAGCTGCACTCCCAGGACCGAGCCTTGCAGTTCCCCACGTCACTGCCTGCCATTCTGAAAGAGACCCTGTTAATCCCTACTCTTTGTTTCCTGTCTGCCAACCAATTTTCTATCCATGTTAGTACTCTACCCCCAATACCATGTGCTTTAATTTTGCCCACTAATCTCCTATGTGGAACCTTATCAAATGCTTTCTGAAAGTCCAGGTACACTACATCCACTGACTCTCCCTTGTCTATTTTCCTAGTTACATCCTCAAAAAATTCCAGAAGATCAGTCAAGCATGATTTCCCCTTCGTAAATCCATGCTGACTCGGACCGATCCTGTATTACTGCTATCCAAATGTGCGGCTATCTCATCTTTTATAATTGACTCCAGCATCTTCCCCACCACTGATGCCAGGCTAACTGGTCTATAATTCCCTGTTTTATCTCTCCCACCTTTCTTAAAAAGTGGGATAACATTAGCTACCCTCCAATCCACAGGAACTGATCCTGAGTCTATAGAACATTGGAAAATTATCACCAATGCATCCACAATTTCTAGAGCTATTTCCTTAAGTACCCTGGGATTCAGACCATCGGGCCCTGGGGATTTATCAGCCTTCAGTCCCATCAGTCTATCCAACACCATTTCCTGCCTAATGTGGATTTCCTTCAGTTCCTCCGTCACCCCAGATCCTCTGGCCACTACTATATCAGGAAAATTGTTTGTGTCCTCCTTAGTGAAGACAGATCCAAAGTACCTGTTCAACTCATCTGCCATTTCCTTGATCCCCATAATAAATTCACCTTTTTTCGGTTTTCAAGGGTCCAACTTTGGCCTTAACCAAGTTTTCCTCTTCACATACCTAAAGAAGCATTTATTATCCTTCTTTATATTCACCATATTCTTGGTGGGCCGAAGGCCAGGTATGTCCAAAAACACCTCTTTCTTAATCCCTTGCCTTTTTAATCCCTCTTAATCTCCAGATACCCTTGCATGTTCTCTACACTGATCTCACTCATCACCATGTCCACCTCCTTGGTGAAATGCACTTGCAAATTTACATAAAAGGATACAAAATGCTGGAGTAAATCAGTGGGTCAGGCAGCATGTCTGGAGAACATGAATAAGAGAACGTCTGAAGAAGGGTCTTGACACAAAACTATTCATGCAATCCAGAGATGTTGTCTGACCTGTTGAGTTACTCCAGCTTTTGTGTCTATCATTGGTTTACCGGCATCTGCAGTTACTTCCTACACATGAATTGAAGACATTTTAGGTCAGAAGCCTTCATCAGACTTGCCACTGCACCTCGTTACACGTGACAATAATAAACATACACCTAAATGTAGACCTTGCGAATAATATGTAATCTTATCCCAGAAACAATCTCTGCTCATATTTCTCTTTCCCTTGCATTGTCCTAGGCAATTATAAGATCAAAATCCTAATGATTAACAAACTGAATATGTGAAGCGAGGACCTGATTAAAACGTAACTAATAGTGAAAGTCCTGGAGAGAGTGGACGTGGAGAGGATGTTTCTACTAGTAGGAGAGTCTAGGGCCTGAGGTCATAGCCTCAGAATGAAAGGACTTTCCTTTAGTAAGGAGATGAGGATGATTTTCCTTTAGTCAGAGGGTGGGGTGGAGGGAAGGATAGATCAGCCATGATTGAGACTAGTTGAGCCAAATGACCTAATTCTGCTCCTATCACTTATGACTTCTCATTCTAGTGAGCTGTGGAACTAAAACAAGCAAAATCAATTATTTGTTGACCAGCAACGAGGAGATATAAATAATGATGAGTACGTCTGGTTAAAAACGCAAGCAATTCGCCAATGGCCTAACAGTAAGGCAAAATTGTCCTGCCAATATGTGACTTCAGAATTACACCATGGTTGGTTCAGTGCTCTTGGATCAAGTGGAGATTAAGGAAAAGGTCTTAGACTCATGAAGCCATACAGCACAGTCATCTGCCCTCCGGTCCATTGTGTGTTTATCAACCATCAGTCATTGACATTGCCCACATTCCCAGAATAAATAAAAACTTCACATCCAAGTTGAAACATCTTTATAAAACCAAGGACAAAAATGTATTAAGGGTGGCTCAGTGATATGAACCTCAGCGATGACCAAATGCCCACTGGCTCAGGATATCTGAACTGAATCTCTGGACTGGATCTTCACAGCCACGGATAGACTAAGAAAATTAAATATTATTAAAATGGTATTCAAATATTAACCAAAAACAAGCCTTTTGTGAAATATAGAATTTAGTTAAAATGTTAAAATATAATTACAATATATAATACAATGCGTAGGAAGGAACTGCTCATAGGCACAAAAGGCTGGAGTAATTCACTGGGTAAGGCAGCATCCCTGGAGAAAAGGAATAGGTGATGTTTCGGTTCCAGACCCTTCTTCAGACTGAGGGTTAGGGGGAAGGAAACTAGAGGTATAAAAAGGTTCAGAACAAATCAGAGCCGGCATCGATGACCAAGGAAAGGTTGAGCCCACAATGGTCCATTGTTGGCTGTGGAAGAGGTGATAATGAGGGGATGTTTGGATGCGAACAATGGAACCGGCAGGAGGATTAGGGTGGGGGAGGGGCGGAGGGAAAGGGAATGGAAGGGTGACTTAAAATTAAAGGAATCAACGTTCATAAAGCAACTGAAAGTGTTTGTCCTCCTGATTTCCAGCCCATGAATCTCCAGTAAATCTCCAGAACTCAGCGGGTCAAGCAGAGTCTATGGAGGGAAATGAATAGTCAAACGTTTGGGTCACGACCCTTCATCTGGACTGAAAGAGTGATGGGGAGATAGTCAGTATAAAAAAGGACATGGAAGGGTGGACAGGAGCTAGAAAATGACAGGTGGATCCAGGTGGAGGAGATTCAATGTAGATTCATCTTTCAATCACCATCTGCTAATCCAAGTCAAGATCAAGCCCGGGTCTCTGGCGATGGAAGACAGCTAAACACGTCTGTGCCATTGTGCCACCGATGGCATTGTTAGTCCGAAAGGCCTGTTTCCGTGTTGTCTGACTATGACTCTACGATACTAGTGCAGAATACTAGACAGGTGACTAGGCATCAGTAGGAGCAATTTCTTTAGTCAAAGAGTGGTGAATTTGTGGAATTCTTTGCCACAGAAGGCTGTGAAGGCCACGTCAGTGGATATTTTTAAAGCAGAGATAGAGAGATACTTGATCAGTACGGGTGTCAGAGATGGGGAGAAGGCAGGAGAATGGGGTTAGGAGGGAGAGATAGGTCAGTCATGATTGAATGGCGTAGACTTGATGGTCCGAATGGCCTAATCCTACTCCTATTCCTTATGACCTTATGACCTTATGAGCAGGAATTGGAAACGGCATCATGCTGACAGCAACAGTCTGCAGTCCATTTCAGACTCAGCACCGGAATCTGTGACGCACTGGTCAACCTGAGGAGCACACTGGTTCCACCAAGATGCAGCACAGAACACCACAGGAGTTATCAAACTCCTCCCCCATCTGTCGTAGGGTAGACTGACTCCCCTCCCTCCCCCCCCGCTCAAATCGTTGCCCATCCCCAATCCTTTCCACTCATCACTTTAGTTTCATGTTTCATGTATCTTATGTTTTATGACCATTGGCAGATTAATTTCCCTCCTTGGATACTTAAAGTTCTATCGTATCGTATTGTTATATTCACTATTGCCCAGCATTTTGCCTCCGTGTACCTAAGTGAGCTATTGCAGGGTATCATTCTCCTCCCTGCCACTCTGATTTCACACAATACTCATCAGCAGTGAAATGAACTGAAGCACACTCTCTCCTCAATCCCAGCTACAAATTCATGCCTCGACAAGTGAAAACTCCCCCAGGAGCCAAGAGCGATCAGAGATGTGAGAAGAAGAAGAAGAGAGAAAAGAGCATTAAAAAATAAAGAACACAAAACACATAAGCGGTACCTTCCCAACATCAATCCATTTTCTAGATATTAGTTTAAACCTCCACACATTCCTGGCGGGGGACTCACCTTCAGATCATGGGAATACCTTCAGTGAATTTCAAATCCTTAATGGAGTTGTACACTTTGTGTGAGAGTGATTTAGTATAGATTCTGCCCTATAACAACGTTTTATCATGATGCTATCACATACATGCTGCCTGCCACAGTATCACGCTTGTAAACACCAAAGTATAAGCATTTAGAATGTAGATAATTAAATAAGTAGACACTAGATGTCTACGAGTGCATTGTTAGACCACTGTCTAGGGCCAGAGGGCGTAGCTTCAGAATTAAAGGGCGCTCTTTTAGAAAGGAGGTGAGGAGGAACTTCTTTAATCAGAGGGTAGTTAATCTGTGAAACTCATTGCCGCAGAGGGCTGTGGAGGCCAAGTCAGTGGATATTTCTAAGGCAAGATTGGACAAATTATTGATTAGAATGGATGTCAAGGGTGGTGGGAAGAAGGCAGGAAAATGTGATTGGGAGGCAGAGATCAGCCATGATTGAATGGCGGTGGGCTGAATGACCTAATTCTACTCCTATAACTTGTGAACCTGTGAACGTCTGAAGACATAGGAGCTGGATTCGGCCATTCAGCTCATCAAGTCTGCTCCGCCATTTAATCATGGCTGATCTATTTTTCCCACTCAATCTGACTCTCCTGCCTTCTGCCCGTAAACCTTGACACCCTTACTAATCGGGAATTTATCAATCTCCATTTTTAAAATATTCGATGACTTGGCCTCCACCATCATCTGTGGCAATAACATTCACAGATTCACCACCCTCTGGCTAAATAAATTCCTCCTCGGCTCCTTCCTTAAGGTTTGTCCTTTTTGCTCCACAAGGCCTGGCCCTCTCAGCTAACTCCCACTTCGCTCCACAACCTCCTGCGCTCCATAGCATAAAGCCCTAGCCTGCAAAACTCTTCCTGTAGCTCAGGACTTCGATTCCTGGCAATGTCCACTTAAGTCTTCACTGCACTCTTTCCAGATTAACAGCATCTTTCCTACATCAGGGTAACAAAAAAAACGACGAAGACAAACATGCCAGAAGCCCCACCCCCCCCCCCCCCCCCCCCCCCCCCCCCCCCCCCCCACACCCTTACTATAGATTTCTTTTTTCACACAGAGAGTGGTGAATCTGTGGAATTCTCTGCCACAGAAGGTAGTTGAGGCCAGTTCATTGGCTATATTTAAGAGGGAGTTAGATGTGGCCCTTGTGGCTAAAGGGATCAGGGGGTATGGAGAAGATGCAGGGATGGGATACTGAGTTGGATGATCAGCCATGATCATATCAAATGGCGGTGCAGGCTCAAAGGCAAGGCAAGGCAAGGCAAGGCAAGGCAAGGCAAGGCAAGGCAAGGCAAGGCAAGGCAAGGCAAGGCAAGGCAAGGCAAGGCAAGGCAAGGCAAGTTTATTTGTATAGCACCTTTCAACAACAAGGTAATTCAAAGTGTTTTACATAAAACATTATAAGCATTGGAAAGAAACACATATAAAATGACATTTAGATGTAAAACGATTATTAGATTATGCAGATAAAATAATTACAAAATTAAAAACAATCAAATAAAATATTTAAAATAGAATAAAACCAGGAATAGAAGTTACAGTGCAGTATAGGTAATTAATAAATTGTATTGTTTACTGAAAGGCAGCGGCAAACAGAAAAGTCTTCAGTCTAGATTTAAAAGAGCTGAGAGTTGCAGCAGACCTGCAGTTTTCTGGGAGTTTGTTCCAGATCTGTGGCGCATAAAAACTAAATGCTGCCTCTCCATGTTTAGTTCTGACTCTGGGGACACAGAGCAGACCTGTCTCAGACGATCTGAGAGGTCTGGGTGGTTCGTAGCTAAGCAGAAGATCAGAAATGTATTTTGGCCCTAAACCATTCAGTGCTTTGCAAACCAACAGTAGTATTTTGAAATCAATTCTTTGACAGACAGGAAGCCAGTGTAAAGACCTCAGAACTGGAGTAATGTGATCTACTTTTTTGGTCTTAGTGAGGACTCGAGCAGCAGCGTTCTGAATTAACTGCAGCTGTCTGATCGACTTTTTAGGGAGACCTGTAAAGACATTGTTGCAGTAGTCGAGCCTGCTGAAGATAACTGCATGGACAAGTTTTTCCAAATCCTGCTGAGACATAAGTCCTTTAATCCTTGATATATTCTATAGGTGATAGTAGGCTGACTTTGTGATTGTTTTTATGTGGCTGTTGAAGTTCAGGTCTGAGTCCATGACTACTCCTAAGTTTCTGGCTTGGTTCGAAGGGCCGAATGGCCTACTCCTGCACCTATTTTCTATGCTTTTATGTTTCTCTTGCTTAAGTCTATATAGTCTACATCTGCCCTCATAATGCTAATTTCTTCTGCGTTTAAGCGTTTTTTAGATAGGCATGTGGAAGTGAATGTAATAGAGGGCTAAGGATCATGTGCTGGCAGATGAGATCAGTTTAACTTAACTTGACATCATGGTCGGCACAACCATTGTGGGGTTAAGGGCCCGTTCCTGTGCTGTGTTATTCAATGTACTATGTTCAAAAAGCTCAATCATATTCGTGAGACTTGATCTCTCTCAAAACCCTGCTGACATTCCTTAATCAACCCCTGTCTTTCCAATTGCATATATATCTTGCCCCTCAGAATCCTCTCCAGTATCCTTTCCAGCATGGAAATGTTCGGCTTACTGGACTTTTAACTGTGGATAACCTTTGCAACCTTTCTGAAGTAACCGCCGAGTCTTGGCTGAAATAAAATGCTTTCAATGTGTCTATTTCTATGTACTTGCCTCGAAGCTGTTGTTGCTTCAGTTTGCCAGATTGATTGTTCGGGTGGCAGGTTTCCAATGGGGGATGGATGGATTGACTGAAACTTACTGGTGTTTTAGAAAAATGAGAAATGGTCTGATTGAAATGTTGAAGATTTCGGGAGCATTTGACCTGGTATATGCTGAGGCAGTGTTTCTTCAGGTTAGAGAGGGTAGATTGAAAGTGGCAAATGATTAGAATCCAAAAAGCCTTTGTTGATAAACTGTGACCCACTTGGGCCTGTCGCCTTTATGCGATTTTTCAGGTGACTGTTAAGTCGCCGGCATTCGCCTGAAAAAACGGCGACTGTCAGAGTGGACACACACACAACACACACACACACACACACACACACACACACACACACACACACACACACACACACACACACACACACACACACACACACACACACACACACACACACACACACACACACACACACACACACACACACACACACACACACACACACACACACACCACTTCCTTCACCAGCCAGTTATGCAGGCGGGGGAAAGGGCAAGCGGGGGGGGGGGGGGGGGGGGGAGCGCTGTCTGAGTGAAATTCACGGTGAAAAGCCAAGGTGATTCAGACACACCCCGTGATGAACAGGAAGGTTGGGGCTGTAATTGAGACAGTGAAAGCACAGTGTACGGGAAGGTTCACGTAAGTCCTTTAAAAGAGCGGGGGAGAGGGGGAGAAGGGGGAAGAAGGAGTGGAGACAACTTTTAAGAAGCCAGAGATACATGGCTGTGAAGCTCGGCGGACATTAACATTACCGGTCGATCATCCTTGGTTCTGAAAGCTACTGCTTATGTTTTTTTTCTCCCAATGAGCCAATGAAATTCACCGGTCAGCACCGGCTAAAACCTACGAGAACCTGCGACAACCTTCGACCTCCTGGCGACCCACTAGGACCTCCTGGCGACCCATCTACGGCACGAGAATTCTCGCTACTCTCCATGGCGGCTTCATTCTGGTCGCCGCTAATGAGGCCACGACTAGTTCCCAGAATGCGGGAACTCCTCATTACCATGAAGGCGACTCCCCGGCAACCACCCGCGAACGTGTGTTGACCATGTGGCGACCGTGGAGTCTCCTGCAGTCGCCTAAAAAGTCGCCTAAGTGGGACAGGCCCATTAGTTCCGATCTTCCCAAAACAGGAAACATCTCGTCCACATCTATGCTGTTAGTACCACTCAGGGTCTTATATGTTTCAATCTGGTCCACTCCCACTCTTCTAAACCCAACTTTGAATTTAGAGATACAGCGCGGAAACAGGCCCTTTGGCCCTCCAAGTCCGCACTGACCAGCGATCCCCGCACACTAACACTGTCCTACACACACTCAGGACAATTTACACTCGTACCAAGCCAATTAACCTGCAAACCTTTGGAGTCTTTGGAGTGGGTTGGGAAATCGAAAATCTCAGAGAAAACCCAGACGGTCACAGGGAGAACGTACAAACTCCATGCAGACAGCATCGAGGTTGACTCGAACCCAGGTCTCCAGCACTGAAAGTGCTGTAAGGCAGAAACTCTATCGCTGCGCCACCATGCCACCCCAACATTTGTCCAACTTTTTCTCATAAAATAACAACTGGAGCACCTGGAGTATTGTGTGCAGTTTTGGTCCCCTAATTTGAGGAAGGATATTCTTCCTATTGATGGAGTGCAGCGTAGGTTTACAAGGTTAATTCCCAGGATGGCGGGACTGTCATATGCTGAGAGAATGGAGCGGCTGGGCTTGTACACTCTGGAGTTTAGAAGGATGAGAGGGGATCTCATTGAAACATATAAGATTGTTAAGGGCTTGGACATGCTAGAGGCAGGAAACATGTTCCCGATGTTGGGGGAGTCCAGAACCAGGGGCCACAGTTTAAGAATAAGGAGTAGGCCATTTAGAACGGAGACGAGGAAACACTTTTTCTCACAGAGGGTGGTGAGTCTGTGGAATTCTCTGCCTCAGAGGGCGATGGCGGCAGGTTCTCTGGATGCTTTCAAGAGAGGAGTAGATAGGGCTCTTAAAAATAGCAGTCAGGGGATAAGGGGAGAAGGCAGGAACGGGGTACTGATTGGGGATGATCAGCCATGATCACATTGAATGGCGGTGCTGGCTCAAAGGGCCGAATGGCCTACTCCTGCACCTATCGTCTATTGTCTATTGTCTAACTCATTCCAGGTATTTCAATAGAAAAGCCTCTAATGCATTAATATCCTTCCTTAAATGAAGATATGATTACTGTACACTCTGCTCCCCATGTGGTCTCATCAATGGCATACATACATGACTGAAGCATAACCCAGGTGAGGGATTGTCGTCCTGATCATGAATGCTGATTTAATTTAGATTTGTTTATTGTCATGGGTACCGAGGTACAGGGAAAAGCATTTGCTGCGTGCTAACCAGGCAGCGGAAAGACTACACGTGATTACACTCGAGCCAGCCACAGTGTACAGATACATGATAAAGGGAATGACGTTTTGTGCAATATGTGGAGAAAATGGATAGGAAGACTTTCGAGTCGGAAATCTTCAGAAAAAGAAAAGACTTGACCCAAAAGGGAACCTGCCCATTTTCACCAAAGGATGCTGCCTGACCCATTGAGTTACTTCGGGACGACAGATGGCACAATGGGCTAAGTGTTCGGCTGGCGACCGGAAGGTAGCCGGTTCGAATCCTGCTTGGAGTGCATACTGTCGCTGTGTCCTTGGGGCAAGTCTAAACCAGTGCCTGTGTGTAAATGTAATGTAATTATGTGAAGCACTTTGGGGTCAATGCAAGTTGACTAAAAATGTGCTATATAAATCTATTAAGATGTATAAAATTTTGTGTCTGATGAAAGCGCATGGTTCATTTTTTAATCATTTTTAGACTAGGGTCTAAAGATTATATAAATGATGAAGGGAATAGATAAATAGAATATTGTATGCAGCCTAGAGGAATCAAGAACTGGGGGACAGAGAATTAAGGTGAGAGACAAACATTTTAATAGGAATCTGAGAGGCCACTTTTTCACACAGAGGGTCGTGGGTATATCGAACAAACTGCCAGGGGAGTTAATTTGGGCAGGTACAATAACAGATATAAATGACACATGGGGTATCTTAAAGTATGTGGGCTTTAGTCAGAGGGTGGTGAATCTGTGGAATTCTTTGCCACAGAGGAATGTGGAGGCTAAGTCAGTGGATATTTTAAGGAAGCGGTTGATAGATTCTTGATTAGTACGGGTGTCAGAGGATATGGGGAGTAGGCAGGAGAATGGGGTTTGGAGGGAGAGATAGATCAGCCATTATTGAATGGTGGTGTAGACTTGATCGGCTGAATGGCCAAATTCTACTCCTATCACATATGACCTTATGATCTTAAAGTTTGAAAGGTTCTGTCTTAGGAGTCATGGGTAGTTGCTGCAGTGCATGGTATAGATGGTACCAGCAGCTGCTACTGTGTATTAGTTGTGGAGTGTGTGATAAGTCGTAGATGATCTGATCATTATCATGCTGCTTGTTTGTGCCTCATTTCCTGCATTACATATGTGACTGCATTTTATGGATTAGCCATAAAATGTGCTGGGACATTCTAAGATGCCAAATAAGCGCAAGACTGTCCATATCTTTCACTGAGATGTTTATTAACATTGCATTAACATTAGGGGAATTTTTCTTATTGAAGTTTTATTTTGTACGTTTATTAACAAATTTTTTCACACAGAGAGTGGTGAATCCCTGGAACTCTCTGCCGCAGAGGGTAGTTGAGGCTAGTTCATTGGCTATATTTAAGAGGGAGTTAGATGTGGCCCTTGTGGCTAAGGGGATCAGAGGGTATGGAGAGAAGGCAGGTACGGGATACTGAGTTGGATGATCAGCCATGATCATATTGAATGGCGGTGCAGGCTCGAAGGGCCGAATGGCCTACTCCTGCACCTAATTTCTATGTTTCTATGTTTCTATGTAAGATCATGAGGAGAATAGTTAGGGTGACTGCACAGAGTATTTTACCTAAAGTAGGGGAATCAAGAAACAGAGGTCATAGGTTTAAGGTGAGAGGAGAAAGATTTAATAGGAAACTGAGGCGCAACCTTTTCACACAAGAAAGTGGTGGGTGTATGGAACAAGCTGCCGGAGGGGGTAGTTGAGGCAGATACTATAACAATTTTTAAAAGGTACATGGATAGGAATGGTTCAGTGGGGATATGGGCCAGACACAGGCAGGTTGGACTGGTGTAGATGTGGTATCTTGGTTGGTGTGGGCAGGTCGGTCTCAAGGGCCTGTTGTATGATGCTGACTCTATGTTATCTAATGAGTACTGTGTTTACAGACCTGTTTTGCAGCTGCAAGTAAGAATTTTATCATTTTGTTTCAGTACATATGGCAATTAACCACTCTTGAATCTTACCAATTATTTAAACGTATTCCTCAGAAGTGAATAGAAAGCCGAGTCATACAGCATGAAACCAGGCCATTCGGCCCAACGCTCACACCGGCCTACATGTCCCATCTACACTAGTCCTACCTGCCTGCGTTTGGTCCATACCCTTCCAAACCTGTCCTATCCATGTACCTGTCTAACTGTTTCTTAAACGTTGGGATAGTCCCTGCCTCAACTACCTCTGCCAGCAGCTTGTTCCAGACACCCATCACCCTTTGTGTTAAAGAGTCGCCCTTCTGGTTCCTATTTAATCTTTCTCCCCTCACCTTAAACGTACGTCCTCTAATTCTCGATTCCCCAACTCTTGGCAAGAGATTCTGTGCATTTCCCCTGCCTATTCCTCTCATGATCTTATACACTACACCTATGACTACACATCAATAAGATCACCCTTCATCCGCCTGCACTCTAAGGAATAAAGCTCTAGCCTGCTCAACCTCTCCCTATAGCTCAGGCCCAGTGTCCTCCATGCCCAGAGTTAGCACCACAGGAAATTTGAGGAGCAGCACCTCATATTCCACTTGGGCAGTTTGCACTCAAGCGGCATGAACATTGACTTCTCCAATTTCCGGTAGCCCTTATTGGCTCCTCCCCTTCTCAGCTCTCTCTCAGCCCTCTGGCTCCTCCTCTTCCTTTCTTCTTCCCGCCCCCCTGCACCCTACATCAGTCTGAGGAAGGGTTTCGGCCTGAAACGTTGCCTAGTTCCTTCGCTCCATAGATGCTGCCGCACCCGCTGAGTTTCTCCAGCACTTTGGTCTACCTTCGATTTTCCAGCATCTGCAGTTTCTTCTTAAACCCAGTGTTATATCAACTGCTCTGATGGTATCTTCTCTTCTGCCTTGTCTTCACAGTTGGACAGTGCAACCTCCCTCATCCAGGCCGCCAAGAATCTAATGAACGCCGTGGTCCTGACCGTGAAGGCGTCCTACGTGGCTTCCACCAAGTACCAGAAAGTGTACGGCACGGCAGCCATCAACTCTCCCGTGGTGTCCTGGAAGATGAAAGCTCCTGAGAAGAAACCGCTGGTGAAGAGAGAGAAGCCCGAAGAGTACCAGACCAGGGTGAGGAGGGGATCCCAGAAGAAGCACATTTCCCCCGTGCAGGCCCTGAGTGAGTTCAAGGCCATGGACTCCTTCTGAGGCCCGTGCAAACCCTCACACTAGCCCTTTCAAATGATCAATGATGCACTTAATAAAGTTAAACAGAGTAAGATGTCTCCATGCTGCTAAGGTACAAAAATAAACCATTGACTTCTAGCTAAATTGGGATCAATCCATTGATGAAATGGAATTTAAATTCTAGCTTTAAAAATATATAATATCGGGTTTTGCATTGTTTGAAAACAAGGGATTAAAATGTGCCGGGGCTAGAGTGGTTAAGCAGTTTCCTAAGTTGATCAATCTTCTGTGCATTAAGCTTCTAGGGCTGTAATATCAGTGCTTATATGTTTCAAGTAATACAATACTGGAAATTAAAAAAAAAAAAGCCAATGTGTTCCTCTGTTTGGTGTAGTTTGAAGCACAACATGTAACTTCAATGGTCTTTTTATTTATTTGATGATTATACTAATGACTGGCTGTGTTAGAATAGTGAGATTGTGCTTTCTGGGTGGGGGAGGGGGGGAGGGGGAAACTGAGACCATATTTATTTTGTGGGCATTAGTGACTCCGGATGCCTGGTCACTAATTGTACTGACGACAGAAGTGTACTTTAACCTTAACTATCAGCTGTACCAGAAACAAGATCCACAAGCAAATCCCACGGAATTAATAGACAGTAACATAAAGCAGATTGTTTCACCGGATGAGGTTCCTGTGTAGGGAATCTTTCAGAGGTGGTTCTCCCTCTGACAATGGTGTGCTAGCCAGTAGATAGTGAATGATGTGTTAGAATGAAACTTGACAGTGAATGATGTAGAATTTTGATTTGCTTAAACCGTAGATGACTAAATATGTCTTTGTATCCACCTGAGTGTTCAAATAAAACTCTTCAACCATCCTCATCACGTGGGCTTGCTGTGTTTATTCCTCTGCTCGTGGTAATCCTTCGTTATGATTGCGGGCCCAGACAACTGAATGCTGATGGCGAAGATAGACACAAAAGGCTGGAGTAACTCAGCGGGACAGGCAGCATCTCTGGAGAGAAGGGATGGGTGACGTTTCGGGTCGAGACCCTTCTTCTGAAGAAGGTCTGAAGAAGAGTCTCGGCCCGAAATGCCCCCATTTCTTCCCTCCAGAGGTGCTGCCTGTCCCGCTGAGTTACTCCAGCGTTTTGTGTCTATCTTCGATTTAAACCAGCAACTGCAGTTCTTTCCGACGCATTTTGAATGCTGATGGCATTGTGTTGGGAGAATTTAGTCTGTTAACACACACAGGTACATGGATGCAATTCTGATGAGTTTCCTTCGAGTTTAATCATGTGATATTCTGACTACACCATGCCCTGTTCACTTGATAAGATCGCATGATAGGGTAAATGCACAAAGTATTTTACCCAGTGGAGGGGAAGGGGAATCAAAAACCGGAAGATATAGGTTTCGGGTGATGGGGGAAGGGGGGGATGGGGGGGGGGGATGGGGGGGGGGGGGGGTTGGGGAGGGGAAGAGGGGGTCAGATTTGTGCAAGAAGCCTATTAACCTACAAACCTGCACATCTTTGGAATGTGTGAAGAAACCGGAGAACCTGGAGAAAACCCAGGTCACGGGGAGAACGTACAAACGCCGTACAGACAACCACCGGTGGTCAGGATCGAACCCGGGTCTCTGGCTCTGTAAGGCAGCAACTCTACCACTACACCACCATGCCACCCTAATGTAGCAGTAATAGATAATGTATCTCCAGAGTTCCTCGAGGATGCAGGGGAAAGTTAAAGGTGAGGTCTGGAGAACCTATATCTTTCCTCCAATAAGCAGCACAGGCTAATACTCTCTCATCCAGGCAACATCATGGTAAACCATTTGTTCACTTTCTCCAAAGCCTTCTAATTTATTCCTTGAATGGACAAGGAGAGTACACAACGATCCAATATTGTAAGAATGTGCAAGTTGGGCCGGATGGCCTGTTTCTGTACTGGAAAATGCCTCAATGCCTCAATGTATGACATTCACTGATGGGCGTTTCAAATAAAGGAAAGTTTCATCAAATTTATTGTCATACTAGACCAAGTGCAGACCCGTTGGATCTGTTTCCCCAATGCGCGTTTGAGTGTGGGGGGGGGGGGGGGGGGGGAAGGGGGCTGCGGCATTACACTCACACTAACCACCCCCCCAAACACACAGGTGGGTGGAGGGGGGAGAGGGAGACGGGGTGGGGAGAGGGGAGGGTGAGAAGAGGGGAGGGAGGGGAGAGGAGGAGGAGGAAACTGGAGAGATTTGGGACGGAAAGTAGAGTGGGGTAGGGGTACTACCTTCTGTGGCAGAGAATTCCAGAGATTCACCACTCTGTGTGAAAAATGTTTTTCTCATCTCGGTCCTAAAAGATTTCCCCCTTTATCCTTAAACTGTGACCCCTTGTTCTGGACTTCCCCAACTTCTGGAACAATCTTCCTGCATCTAGCCTGTCCAACCCCTTAAGAATTTTGTAAGTTTCTATAAGATCCCCCCTCAATCTTCTAAAATCTAGCGAGTACAAACCGAGTCTATCCAGTCTTTCTTCATATGAAAGTCCTGATATCCCAGGAATCAGTCTGGTGAACCTTTTCTGTACTCCCTCTATGGCAACAATGTCTTTGAGCATTGGGCATTGTGACATCACATGATGGAACGTTCACCATGGGCTGGGGCTCCTGCAAAGGCATATGTAAATTAATCCATTCCGATTGGACATATGTGAACATTGGGCATTGTGACATCACACAATGGAACGAATCAAAAGAAAGAAAGGCAGGCAGGCGGACGGACGGCGGCAGCCACACAGTTTTGTATAATAACTAGACCAAGTGCAGACCCGTTGGGTCTGTTTCCCCAACGGCGTTTTTGTGGGGGGGGCGGCAGCATCACACTCACATTAAACACCCCCCAAAACACACAGGTGGGGGGGGGGGGGAAGTGAGAAGAGGGGAGGGAGGGAGGGGAGGGGGGAAGGGAGAGGAGGAGGAGGAGGAGGAAACGTGACAGATTTGGAAGGAAAAGGAGAGCGGGGTAGGGCATGAGAGAGGGGGATGGGGAGAGAGATGTGGGGGAGGGGGGGGGCGGGGGGGGAGGGGGGGGGGTGAGGGAGGGGGAGGAGTTAGGGGAGGGGGCGAGGGGTGGGGGGAGAGAGGGGAAAGAGTGGGGAGGGAGAGTGGAGGGGGAAAGGGGGGAGAGAAGTGGAAGAGTGGGGAGGGAGGGGTAGGGGGAGTGGTGGAAGAAGGACAGGGTTAGGAGGAAGGGGGCGAGGGGAGAGAGGGATGGGGGTGGGGTAGAGGGTGAAGGGGTGTGGGGGAGAGAGGGATGGGAGGGAGAGGGAAACATAGAAACATAGAAATTAAGTGCAGGAGTAGGCCATTCGGCCCTTCGAGCCTGCACCACCATTCAATATGATCATGGCTGATCATCCAACTCAGTATCCTGTACCCACCTACTCTACATACCCCCTGATCCCTTTAGCCACAGGGGCCACATCTAACTCCCTCTTAAATATAGCCAATGAACAGGCCTCAACTACCTTCTGTGGCAGGGAATTCCAGATATTCACCACTCTCTGTGTGAAAACTGTTTTTCTCATCTCGGTCCTAAAGGATTTCCCCCTTATCCTTAAAAACTGTGACCCCTTGTTCTGGACTTCCCCAACATCGGGAATAGATAGATAGACAGACAGACAGACAGACAGACAGACAGACAGACAGACAGACAGACAGACAGACAGACAGACAGACAGACAGACAGACAGACAGACAGACAAATATTGTGGAATGCTGGTGCAATGGAAAATTATCTTGCTTGCAGCAACAACTCAAGCACGTAGACAAACACACAAAAACAAATTATAGATAAATTATCCATAAATTACACATCATGTACCGAGGTACACTGAAAAGCTTTTGTTGCGTATTATTGCTATCCAGTCAGCGGAAAGACAATACATGATTACAATTGAGCCATATACAATGGGAGAATGAAGAATGTGCAAAAAAATAAGACGTTAGTGCAAAGCCATAACCAATAAATAACGAAAATAACAAGTCCATGGTCCATGCATGAGATGGACATAGAGTCATAGAGTGAGACAGCGTAAAAACAGGCCCTTCAGCCCAACGTGCCCACACCTGCCAACATGTCCCAGCTACACTGGATGAAAATTGTTCCTAGTGTGGGTAGGATAGTGTTAATGTGTGGGGATCGCTGGTCGGTGCAGACCCGGTGTGCCAAAGGGTCTGTTTTCACCCTGTATCACTAAACCGAAACTATACCAAACTTCACTTATCCATGTCCTCCAGAGATGCTGCCTGACTCACTGAGTTACTCCAGCACTTTGTGCCCATCTTTGGGACGCATTTACTCTCAGCCGTAGACTGGATCATCGAAACGTAACATGAAAGTCACCACATTGCTTGCTCGCTTGGCATAGTGAATGAAAACCAATCCAGCAAAAAGGATGAAAGCAGCTCCTGAACCTGCTGGGCGACTTCCCAGTGACCCAAAGGTGATTTACTCTTCCAGAATATACAATAATTTTGACACATAAACAAAGTGGTTCAATGGTTCAATGATGCAATGCTACTTTATTATCACATGTACAGTGACATTCTTGATTTGCATTCAGGTCAGTGACGATCCTGCTAAACATTAGGCACAATAGTACCACATATACGAGTGTGTGATTGTAGACCACGCTGAGGCAGTATACAAGAGTCACCACATGTTAGGTGCCATATTGTACCCTTCAAGTGAAAAGGGGAAATATGATCATGAATGCTATTTTAAAAAAGGGGTGATGAAACAAAATGGTAAATTTACACAAAGTCAAGTCAAGTCAAGTTTATTTGTCACATACACATACGAGATGTGCAGTGAAATGAAAAGTGGCAATGCTCGCAGACTTTGTGCAAAAAGACAAACAAGCAAGCAAACAAACTACAAACAGAATGGAACAGACTCACATATTCTTTTACATATTGTGGGTGGAAGGAAAAAGGAAAAAAAAAACAACAATTTTAAAAAAAAGCAGCAGTAGTAAAAAAATCATTTATGGTGCTGGAATGGCTGGAGTAACTCAATTGGTCAAGCAACATCTGTGGAGGGAATGGGTAGGTGATATTTAGGGATGGGACCCTTCTTCTGGCTTGCGCAGTTGCTCCAGCGCTAGAGGTCACAGCCTCAGAATTAAAGGACGTTCTTTTAGGAAGGAGATGAAGAGAAATATCTTTAGTCAGAGGGTGGTGAAGCTATGGAATTCTTTGCCACAGAAGGCTGTGGAGGCCAAGTCAGTGGATATTTTTAAGGCAGAGATAGATAGATAGATTCTGGATTAGTACAGGTGTCAGAGGTTATGGGGAGAAGGCAGGAAAATGGGGTTAGGAGGGGGAGATAGATCAGCCATGATTGAATGGCGGAGTAGACTTGATGGGCCAAATGGCTTAATTCTACTATTCCTTTGGGGGAAAAAAAAAATTCTGAGTCTATGACCTCTAGTCCGAGACTCTGCCACTAGTGGAAACAGTGCTTCCACTTTGAAGGAAATTACCAGAAATTCGGGATTTTTTTTTCTCTTTTTTTTAATTTTTAGTTAGTTGAATTTTTTTGTTTTTCGGAGTCCTAGCCTTTTTTATGTGGGTGGGGGGGGAGGGGGGAAGGGGGAAACAGCTTTCTAGGGTCCCTACCTGGTCGGAGAGGCGGCTTTTCTCCGGGCTGCACCGTCGACCCATCCTTGAGGCCTACCAGCGGGCCTGGAGCGGCGTTTTCTGAGGTGACCGCCCAGAACCCCGGCTTCAGCAGCGACACAGCGCTGGAGCGCTATTGCGGAGCGGAGTGGCTGATGCCTTGCCCGGGTCGCTGCGCTGGTGCCCGCAGGTGTATGCTGAGTCCGCAGGTGAACATCGCGGAGCTGCGGGTCTGTGGAGCGGCCAGCAGCAGGCGACGGCACTGACTTTAACATCAGGAGCCTGGGATCTCTTGCCGAGATCGCCAGTTGTGGAGCTCCATCCAGCGCGGCCTGTTGGCTTCGGAAGCCACGGCCTCCCATAAGGAAGCGCCCATTCCAGGCACCCCGAGCCGCTGAGAGGGTTTTCCCGAAGCCGGAGCACCATCGCCCGGCGAAGAAGGGCCTGTAACATCGGCCCCCGTAGCGGCGACTGTGGAGGCATCAATAGGCCCGACTGTGGGTGGACAAGGGGACTGGGGACTGGACACTGTGCCTTCCCTCATAATGGGAACCATTGTGTGGGGATGTTTTTTATGTTTATTGTTAAATTCTTTAATGTTGTGTCTTATCTTTATCTGTGTGCTGCATGGCAAGACAAATTTCACTGCACCAATTGGTGTATGTGACAATAAATGTCCTTTGTCCTTGTCTTGACTATTCTGTATGTTTCAATGAGGTCCCCCCTTATTCTTCTAAACTCCGACGAGTACAGACCCAGTGCTGACAAACGCTCATCATAGGTTAACCTACTCATTCCTGGGATCAATCTTGTAAACCTTCTCTGGACCCTCTCCAGAGCCGAACACATCCTTCCTCAGATATGGAGCCTAAAATTGCTCACAATATTCCAAATGCAGCCATATGCGCCTCAACATTACATCCCTGTTTTTGTATACAAGCCCTCTTGAAATAAATGCTAGCATTGAGTTTGCTTTCTTTACTACCGATTTGACTTGCAGATTAACTTTTTGGGAATCCTTCATCAGCACTCCCAAGTCCATTTGCACCTCCGATTTCTGGATTCTCATCCCATTGAAAAATAGTCCACACCTTTATTCCTACTATCAAAATGCATGACTTTGCTACACTACATTCCATCTGCCACTTCTCTGCCCACTCTCCCAACCTGTCCACGTCCTTCTGCAGAGTCCCTGCTTTCTCTACGCTACTTGCCCCACAACCTATTTTCGTATCATCTGCAAACATTGCCACAACACCTTCAATCCCCACGTCCAAATCATTAATATACAATGTGAAAAGTAGCGGTCCCAGCACCGACCTTTGTGGAACTTCACTAGTCATTGGCAGCCAACCAGAAAAAGCCCCCTTTATTGCCACTCTTTGTTTTCTGCCATACAGCCAACCTGCTATCCCTGCTGGTCAATGGAAAAATCCATGACGTCAATGGATGGTAACAGAAACAGCAGCAGGAAAATAATAATCAAACCTCCAATGTACACACACACACACACACATATGCACACACACATATACACACACACATACACAAACATATACCCACACACATATATACCCACACACACACACACACTCACTCTCACACACACACACACACACACACACTAACAGTGCAAAAAAGTGCAAAAAGACAAAACCAATGCCCCCAAGTCTAAGTTCAGAGCTTATTGGGAGATTGTAGTGAATCCAAATACATACAGGTTTATATGTTAATTGGCTTCTGTAAAAATTGTAAATTGTCCCTAGTGTGTGTGTAGGATAGCGTTATTGTGTGGGGATCGCTGGTTGGCGTGAACCCCGTGGGCTGAAGGACCTGCTTCCATGCTCTATCTCTAAACTAAACTAAACTGTCAACCGTGAAAGGATGACTCCTTCAACCTTACCACTGCTAACCCTCTAGCTCTGTATTGTGCCTGTCCATAGAAAAATAGACAATAGACGATTTGTGCCGGAGTAGGCCATTCGGCCGTTCGAGCCAGCACTGCCATTCAATGTGATCATGGCTGATCATCCACAATCAGTACCCTGTTCCAGCCTTCTCTCCATATCCCTTAACTCCGCTATCTCTAAGAGCTCTAAAGGTTCAAAGGTTCAAAGGTTCAAAGGTTATTTCATTAGGCACATACACCTAGGTGTAGCAAAATTCTTCTTGCCATTGCAGCACATAAAGAAAGAATACAGACATAACAGTAATAAAGAAATTTAAACATAAAAACATCCCCCCACAATGGTTCCCATTATGAGGGAAGGCACAATGTCCAGTCCCCATCCCCAGTTCACCCATAGTCGGGCCTATTGAGGCCTCCACAGTTGCCTCCACGGAGGCCCGATGTTTCAGGCCGTTCTCGCCGTGTGATGGTGCTCCGGCGTCGGGAGAATCCTCACAGCGGCATGGGACACCTGGAACGGCCGCTTCCGTACTGGAGGCCGTGGCTTCTGAAGCCAACAAGGCCGCGCCGGATGGAGCTCCACAACTGGCGATCTCGGCGAGAGATCCCAGGCTCCCGATGTTAAAGTCAGCGCCGCCGCCCGCAGCTGGCCGCTCCACAGTCCCGCAGCTCCGTGATGTTTTTATCGGCGGTCTCAGCTCACCGGAGTTCCAGCGCGGCGACCCGGGCAAGGCATCGCCCGCTCCGCGATAGCGCTCCAGCGCTGTGCCACTGCCGAAGCCGAGGTTCTGGGCGGTCCCCGACAGGAAACGCTGTTCCAGGCCCGCTGGTAGGCCGCGAGGACGGGTCGATGGTGCAGCCCGGAGAAAAGCTGCCTCTCCGACCAGGTAGGGACCCTGAAAGGTAGTTTCCCCCTCCCCCCCCCCACCCCACAAACCACATAAAAAAGGCTAGACCTCCAAACAAAACACTCAACTAACTACAAATAAAAATAGAGAGAAAAAACAGACAGCTGCAGGCTGGGCAGCCATATCATACAGGACGGAGCCCCCTATCCCAGGTAAATCTCACTTGAAAGCATCCAGAGAACCAGCCTCCACCGCCCTCTGAGGCAGAGAATTCCACACAATCACAACTCTCTGTGTGAAAAAGTGTTTCCTTATCTCCGTTTAAATGGTTTGCCACTTATTTTTAAACTATGGCCTCTAGTTCTGGACTCCCACAACATTGGGAACATGTTTTCTGCCTCTAGCGTGTCCAAACACTTAATAATCTTAATGCTACACTTGTCGCTTTACCTCCCCACTTGACTCCATTCAAGGACCCAATCAATCTTTCCAGGTGTGGCATAGGTTCACCTGCACCCCCTCCAACCTCAAGTATTGCATCCGCTGCTCTAGATGTCAGTTGCTCTACATCGGTGAGACCAAGCGTAGGCTTGGCGATCGCTTTGCCGAACACCTCCGCTCGGTCCGCATTAACCAACCTGATCTCTCAGTGGCTCAGCTCTTCAACTCCCCCTCCCATTCTGAATCCGACCTTTCTGTCCTGGGCCTCCTCCATGGTCATAGTGAGGACCACTGTAAATTAGAGGAGCAGCACCTCATATTTCGCTTGGGCAGTTTACACCCACAATTTATGAACATTGACCTCTAATTGCAGGTAGTCCTTACTGTCTCCTCCCCTTCCCAGCTCTCCCACAATGCTCTGGCACCACCTCTTCCTTTCTTCCTCCCGCCCATACCCCACCCCCACCCTCACATTAGTCTGAAGAAGGGTTTCGACCCGAAACATTGCCTATTTCCTTCGCTCTATAGATGCTGCCTCACCCGCTGAGTTTCTCCAGCGTTTTTGTCTACCTTAATAATCATATGTTTCAATAAGAACCCCTCTCATCCTCCTAAATTTCATAGTGTACCAGCCCAGCCACTCCAATCTATCAATATATGACAGTCCCGCCATCCCGGGAATTAACCTAGTGAACCTATGCTGCACTCCCTCAATAGCAAGAATGTCCCTTCTCAAGTTTGGAGACCAAAACTGCACACTATACTCCAGGTGTGGTCTCACGAGGGCCCTGTGCAACTGCAGGAGGACCTCTTTGCACCTGTACTCAAAATCCATGACATTAATGGGGCATGGACACAGAAAAAACAGCAGCAAAATATAAATCAAACCCCCAAAACATTTGATAGAATAGAAATGATCTTAGATAAACAGGTCGGAGTAACTCAGCGGGTCAGGCAGCTGTGGAGAGAAAATAGTCAGGAGGCATTTTGAGACACTTCTTCACTCTGATTGGAGTTACGGGGGGGGGGGGGGGGGGGGGGGGGGGGGGGGGGGGGCGGTTAGAACTATGTGAGAGAAAATCCAGGACAAGTCGGGGCTGGCAGCTGATGACAGACAAGAATTGTTACCTAGAGATTGTTAGCTAGAGATGGTGTGAGCCCAAGAGGGATACATTCAGACATAGACATAGAAACATAGGTGAATAGATCCCAGGGGAGGAGAGACTAAAACTAAAGGCCATAGGTTTCAGGTGCAAGGCGAAAACATTTAAGTAACCCGAATGGGTACACATAAAGGATTGTGCGTACATGGAACGAGTTGCCATAGGGAGCGGCAGAGGCCCATGCAATTACAAAATGTTTTCTCCAGAGATATTGCCTGACCCCATTGAGTTACTCCAGCATTTTGTGTCTATCTATCCACAACATTTAAAAGATGGATAGAAAGTGTATGAAGGAACTGCAGATGCTGGTTTAAATATTGGAGTAACTAATATGGTTTGAAGATAGACAGAAAATGTTGGCAAACCTCAGCGGGACAGGTAGCATCTCTGGAGAAAACATTTTGTAATTGCTTCGGCCTCAAAACAACCCAAAACGTCACACATTCCTTCTCTCCAGAGATGTTGCCTGTCCCACTGTGTTACTCCAGCATTTTTGTCTATCTTGGATGGATAGAAACATTTTGGAGGGTTATGTGCCAAGCGCAGGTAAGTGGGACTAGCTCAGTTAGGCAACTTGGTTAGCATGGGCAATTTGGGGTGCAGGACTATTTCTGTGCTGTAAAGCTCTCTGACCCAATATGGATATGCAGAGAGGGATATGAATCAAGTAACAGGCAGACAAAAGATGGCATCATGTGTGTTGAAGAGCCCGTTCTTAGGTCTGAAGAAGGGTGTCGACCCGAAACGTCACCTCTTCATTTTTCTACTTGACTTGGTGAGTTACTCCAGCATTTTGTGTCTATCTTCTTGCGTTTGAGTTTAGTTTGGTCTATTGTCACGTGTACTGAAGTACAGTAAAAAGCTTTTGTTGCGTGCTAACCAGTTGGCGGAAAGACTGTATATAAATACAATAAAGGGTATAACGTTAATAACGTTTAGTGCAAGATGAGGTCCAGTAAAGGCCGATCAAAGACAGTCCAAGGGTCTCCAATGAGGTAGAGAGTAGCTCAGGACCGCTTTCTAGTTGTTGATAGGATGGTAACGTCTATGAGATCATCCCTCAACATCCACTACGTTCTATTCATAGCAAAAGGATTTGAGTATAGGAGCAGGGAGGTTCTACTGCAGTTGTACAGGGTCTTGGTGGGACCACACCTGGAGTATTGCGTACAGTTTTGGTCTCCTAATCTGAGGAAAGACATTCTTGCCATAGAGGGAGTACAGAGAAGGTTCATCAGACTGATTCCTGGGATGTCAGGACTTTCATATGAAAAAAGACTGGATAGACTCGGTTTGTACTCGCTAGAATTTAGAAGATTGAGGGGGGATCTTATAGAAACGTGCAAAATTCTTAAGGGGTTGGACAGGCTAGATGCAGGAAGATTGTTCCCGATGCTGGGGAAGTCCAGAACAAGGGGTCACAGTTTAAGGATAAAGGGGAAATCTTTTAGGACTGAGATGAGGAAAACTTTTTTTCACACAGTGGTGAATCTCTGGAATTCCCTGCCGCAGAAGGTAGTTGAGGCCAGTTCATTGGCTATATTTAAGAGGGAGTTAGATATGGCCCTTGTGGCTAAAGGGATCAGGGGGTATGGAGAGAAGGCAGGAACAGGATACTGAGTTGGATGATCAGCCATGATCATATTGAATGGCCTACTCCTGCACCTATTTTCTATGTGTCTATGTTCTATGAGTCTATGATACCTTCCTGTAGCCTACATAGAAACATAGAAACTAAGTGCAGGAGTAGGTCATTCGGCCCTTCGAGCCTGTAGCCTACATAGAAACATAGAAACATAGAAAATAGGCGCAGGAGTAGGTAATTCGGCCCTTCGAGCCACATCTAACCGCCATTAAATATAGCCAATCATGGCTGACTCATCTGTGGCAACTCAGTATCCCGTACCTGTTTTTCTCATCTCGGTCCATACCCCCTGATGAAATGAAATGATTAGCCACAAGGGCCGAAATGCATTTCTAACTCCCTCTTAAATAGAGCCAATGCCCGCGCCTGGCCTCAACTACCTTCTGTGGCAGGTGGGTGAGAATTCCAGAGATTCACCACACTCCAAGCGGGTTAAAAAATGTACCTTCCGGTCTGATCTCTTAGGTCCTAAAAGATTTCATAACTTATCCCTTAAACTGTGACCCCTTGTTCTGGACTTCCCCAACATCGGGAACAATCTTCCTGCATCTAGCCTGTCCAACCACTTAAGAATTTTGTAAGTTTCTATAAGATCCCCCCTCAATCTTCTAAATTCTAGCGAGACATCGGTCCTCTCCACGATCTATTACATGGCCAAAGACGAGATCTTGGGAAGAATCCTGCTAATCTTACCTGCTCTGGTCCCCAAGAAGAGCAACCAGTCTATAAGTATGACCTTGCCAGCATCACAAATGTTATTATTCTATCCAGTGGCCTCGAGCAAGTCATTAGTCAACATTAACAACTTGCTCCATACACAATGACAATTGAAGAATCTGATGACACTTGTACGGCACAATCTAATTTGTCATTCAACTGCGATGACTTACATTTGTACCGACGCACAGCCATCTAGCTGCTGGATGTTGCTTTGAAATATTAAGCAATGTAAACTGGTCAAATAATTAACTGACATATTTAAAATTTTGGCTGTCAAGGTCATTCACCAGATCCAGTTCAGCTGATTAGCATCTGGGAAAAAGATAGCCTCACAGATCTGCACAGTAACCTATGTGGATGAATGTGACTTTGTTTTAATGAGGGGGCTGTGAAGCACTTAGATTACAGTAACAATTAACACAGTTAATTAATAAGCCCTCTGTATGTGCCTATTGTAATTTTCATTGCTTAACCTTGCAATGGTATTAGTGTGTCAACTTTGATACTGCAATAGAACGCTTTGCTGTGTCTGACTTTACTTTGACGACACGGAAAAGAGAGTTAACCAGTTTATCTTGGAGTTTTCTATTTTCCTCCGTTGTTTGTTAATATTCATATCATATTTATTCTATAAAGAAAGAGTTAGAGATAGTTTTTAGGGCTAATGGAATCATGGGATATGAGGAGAAAGCAGGAACGGGGTACTGATTTTGGATGATCAGCCATAACTATGTTGAACGGAGGTGCTGGCTCGAAGGGATGAATAGCTTACTCCTGCATCTATTTTCTATGTTTCGTTTCCATGATAGGCTCTATATCATATAATTATATTAATATAATTTTATAGCGAATTAAGAAGCAAAATAAGTTGAACATCTCAACACAGTGGCACAGCGGAGGAGGCATGGTGGAGTTTTTTTTTACCAGTTTTTCCAGCTTCTTGCTGTTTTTCGCACTGATGCTGTTGCCCCAGCAGACAACAGCGTAAAAAATGACACTTGCAACCACAGTATTGTAAAACGTGTACAGTATATCATTACGCACGTTGAAGGATTTGAGCCTTCTGAGGAAAAAGAGTCTGCTCTGGCCTTTTTTGTCGAGGGCATAAGAGTTGACAGACCAGTCAAGTTTGTTATCAAGGTGCAATCCAAGATATTTATTTCTGTGCTGTAAAGCTCTATGACTCTATATGGATATGCAGAGAGGGAAATGAATGATGTTACAGACATATACAGGGTGGCATAGTGGCGCAGCGGTAGAGTTGCTGCACATAGAGCCAGAGACCCAGGATTGATCCTGACTACAGGTGCAGTATGAAAGGAATTTGTACATTCTCCCTGTGACAGCATTAGTTTTCTCTGGTTGTTCTGGTTTCCTCCCAGAGATGTGCAAAGAGGCATAATAGGGTACGGAGCACTAAGATAATGTGCAATGTCTTCAATCAAAAAATTGGGAACCTTTGGACTTCTCAATCCTGACGGGCTGTGGAAACGTAGCCACTGACTGTCTTCACAATAGAGATTTTAAAAACATAATGGCATGTGCTCACAATATGCTTTGTTCCATGAACAGAACATCACTTCCAATCCATGCACATAAACAACATTCCTCATCCCATGGAAGAATTTCTCCTCCTTGGACAAACAGCTGAGTCACCATAGCACACTCCATAGGAATATTAGTGCTCGCTTCTTTATAAGGTGACAGTGATTTAGAGTTGATAAAAAAAATGGATTCCAGAAATGTTAAGGATAAGCATTTCTTCAATTCAAAAGCCTCAATGCGATTATATTTATAACAGTCAACTGAAGATCAATATCTTTAACAAATCTATATTTTTTGGGTTTAGATTTTCCAAACAATTTCTCATTATTATAACTCATCTGTCTCAATGATGACATATTACATAGTTTACTCAAGTGGACAACACAAAAATAGGAGTGAAAACATTGGAGCCAATCCAATGTTGTGATTTACAGTCAGCGTGGTGAGCCAATTCATGGCAGTCATTGTGGGATGAGACAGAGAGATGGGTAAAGTGCACCAGTTACCAGTCACACGCCACCATTCAGAAGCAAAATTCATACTTCCCGCACTTCTGGTTCTTTGAACAAGTTAGGGCTTTATTCTTTGGAGCGCAGAAGGTTAAGGGGGGACTTGATAGAGGTTTTTAAAATGATGAGAGGGATAGACAGAGTTGACGTGGAAAAGCTTTTCCCACTGAGAGTAGGGAAGATTCAAACAAGGGGACATGACATGAGAATTAAGGGACTGAAGTTCAAGATCATATTGAATGTTGGTGCTGACTCGAAAGGCTGAATGGCCTAATCCTGCACCTATTGTCTATTGTCTATTGAAACTTCATCAATTCCTTCTCTCCAGAGGTGCTGCCTGTCCCGCTGAGGTTACTACAGCATTTTATGTCTACCTTCGATTTAAATCAGCATCTGCAGTTCCTTCCTACACAATATAGTCCAGTCTTTATATATATATACATATATATATATATATACATATATATATATACATATACATATACATATACATATACATATACATATATAAGTGTTCACACGAGAGGGCTGGTCCCCCAATGGAATATTCCACCTCTGAAGAGCCACCAATTCCAAATATGGGGGGTGGGGGGGGGAGGGGGGGGGGGGGGGGGGGGGGGGGGGGGGGGGGCTTTCTGGAGCGCTAGTATGGGTGAGTGTTGTCGGCTGAAGGGACTGGCTTCCAGAGGGCTAGTATGGACATTGTGGCCAAATGGATTCTGGAGTGACCAACTCAGTCACTCAAGCCTGATGTGCCGGCAGCTCCCTCACAGCTGGTGGGCTGGCAGCTAATGACTCACGGCTATTCCTTGAAATTCCATTTCAAGCAGGGTGCAAGGCGACCAAATTCAAGTGCTGTTTTATTTCGGAGTCACGTGAGTGACTACGTGAAGAACCCCGCCAGGACGCATGCGTGTCATATCGCTTCACGCTTGCGAAACGACAGGCGGGGTGGAGCGTTACCCCGCAGCGGTAAGTTTGAAACCGCGACCTGCAGGTAAGTGATTTACTCTGCGGTAGTTTTTGTTCCCGCGCTGTTTTTACACAGGAGGGGGGGGGGGAGCTGGACAAAATAGTGTCCACAAGTGCTGCGAGTAAAGCTGGCTGGGGAGGACCGCGAAGTTGCGGGAGCCAGCAGCAGCTGAAGGCACAAGCCCCGTAAGGGATCAGCTGTGCTGACTTTTGGTCCCGTGCCGGCCAGAACACCACGGCCGGGCGGGACACTATTCAAATGGGGCCGTCGACTTTTTGGACAAGTTGAAAACGGCAGGAGACGGGATGGAACGACGTTCCCTCGTAGCGACAATTTTAACTTGGACCTGCAGGTAAGAGCTGCGATCTTTTTTGTGTTTTTACCATGCTAATTACAGGTGGAGAAACCAACGGGCTGCGACAAAGCTGGTGGGCTAGATGGGATCAGCTGTGTCTGATGTTGCCTCCGCACCGGCCATATCCACTCCACGGCAGTAAGGACAAAGCTGGTGAGGGAGGACCGCAGAGCAACGGGCAGCCAGCGGCACTCGGATCACTGATAGTGGGATCAGCTGTGTCTGATGTTGCTTCCGCACCGGCCAGATCCACGCAGGCGGGTGTAAAGGCTAGACACAAAAACAAACAAGGTCGTGGACTTAGAGGAGTCCGACTTTGAACAACCGCGGGCGGCCAGCAACCGAGAGCGCTGGAGCCGGATGGAGCGGTGTGTGGAGCATTTGCTCCAATGTGACAGACTCCGGGAGATGGAGTCGGGTCACTGTGGGTCCTATGATAAACCCACAGCAGTACCTCTTGAAGGGTTGCACAGTGCTTCTACCTCATCAGAGGGGAGCACTGCGGGTCAGTTCTGGGCTGACCTGGAAGAAGGGTCCGCAGAAGGAAAGACAAGTGTGCAAGGGGTGCAGGAACAAGAGAACCTACTGGACTAATAAAATGGACTCCAACAAACACTACAGCCAAAGACAGCACCTCTACGCACCCACCAGCAGAACTGGTGAAAGCTCGAAGGACCGGTATTCAAAACATGAGTCTTTTAGTCCATGGCCCAGGCCGGCCTTCTTGGAAGGTGCGGGGACCTCCAACACCAACCAAACCAAAAATCCAGACACCAGCGCAACAACAGCAGCGAATAACCTACACAAAGAAGTAAACCTGCCACTGGTAACTATGGAGGTAGGTGGGTCTGGTTCCTTACAAAATACAGGGAGCATGGAGGTTGCGGGGAGACTACACTCTTTTCTGAATGCATGGAGCATGTTAAGAAACCAATACTTACATCTTAAGCAGTATCCAGGGATATACAATAGCGTTTATACACAAGTACAGCCCTCCAGTTCAACATATACCGAACCGAATGTTCGTGTCTTCTGATAAAGAAAAATCAAAAGTGTGCAAGGGGTGCAGGAACAAGAGAACCTACTGGACTAATAAAATGGACTCCAACAAACACTACAGCCAAAGACAGCACCCCTACGCACCCACCAGCAGAACTGGTGAAAGCTCGAAGGACCGGTATTCAAAACATGAGTCTTTTAGTCCATGGCCCAGGCCGGCCTTCTTGGAAGGTGCGGGGACCTCCAACGCCAACCAAACCAAAAATCCAGACACTTAAAAGCGCAAGCTGAACTGGAGCGGCTTTACATAAAATGTGTAAATGAGAAAACTCAACACGAATCATTAGAATTCGTGTTCAATATATTTATCAAAAACAAAAAAGATGGTGGTTGTCGCATCACCATAGATCTGACAAAATGGATACCTTTGTTACTGCTAAACAATTAATTCCCAAAGGTTACTTCATGGGCAGCATCGATTAAAAAGATGCTTACTATTCAGTGCCTATATGAGGTGACCACAGATGTTACTTAAAATTCAACTGGATGGGACAGCTCTGGCAGTATAAAGCACTGCCAAATGGATCATCAGCCCAGGCTGTTCACAAAAATTTTGAAACCAGCCCTAGCGTTTCTACGGAAACGTAAACACGTGGTCATGGCATATTTAGATGACATACTCATTGTGGGCAAAACTTTGGAATTGGCCAAACAAACTGTAACAGCCACAAAACAGTTATTTGAAAACTGGGATTTATTATCCATCCAGTTAAATCTAAACTAACGCCTTCCACTACTATGGACTATTGGGGGTTTCACCATTGACTCAGTTCACATGTTGGTGACTCTGCCTAACAGAAAGGCTAGAGATTTAATAGAGGCAATAACCTCATTGACATCAACAAACCATCCATCAGATTGGTAGCAAAAGTAATTGGCAAATGGTGGCTGCCTTTCCAGCCACACAATTTAGACCTCTACATTAGTAAAACTTACAGAGAGCAAAAATACAAGCACTCTAAATTAATGCAGGTCACTTTGACAGATCTATGAAACTACCAATTAAGCTAAAATGGAATAAAATGGTGGATAGATAACATCTGGCTTTGTTTCCAATCCAATAATTGTCAGTAACCTTTCCATGGTAGTACAAACTGATGCTAGTGCACTTGGGTGGGGAGCCACCAATACCATCACCAGCTGTGGAGGTAGATGGACTGCTCAGGAGGCATCATTATTACTCACACTGGGCATAAACTACCTGGAAATGTTGGGTGCATTCCATGGCCTAAAGTCATATTGTACTGGATCATATCACCAGCATGTTAGACTACAGATAGACAATACCACCGTGGTAGCATACATTAACCACATGGGTGGAAACAAATCGACATCATGTGACAATCTGGCTAATACAATTTGGCAATGGTGTATCCAGAGAGATATTTGGATATCAGCCACTTACCTACCAGGAAGACTAAATTTAGTGGCAGACACCAGGTCACGCAAATTTAATGAAAACACCGAATGGATGTTGAATAAAAAAGTATTTGCTGATATTACAGCAACATATGGAACACCAGATAGCGATCAATTCGCATCCAGACTTAACCACCAGTTATCAAATTATGTTTCATGGGAACCAGACCCTGGGGCAGCGGCGACAGATGCATCTTCGCTGCATTGGGAGGAAATTGTTTATTTACGCATTCCCTCCTTCCTGCCTCATCAGTTGGGTATTAAGGAAAATGCAACAAGACTCTGCGTCTGGTATTGGTAGTACTCGATTGGCCTACTCAACCATGGTTCCCAGTGGTATTAAACATGGTATTAGAACCATGTATCACCATCCCACATAGACCAGATTTATTGCTACATCCCGTAACAAGGGATAGCCACCCATGCCATAAACATTTGAACTTATTAATTTGTAGAGTTTTAAAAACACTTCTACTACAACTGGGACTGAAGGACCGAACAGTGAACATGATTACGGCGGCCCAAAGACAGTCAACCAAAAAACAGTATCTGGTCTATATCAGGAAGTGAGCGATGCACTGCCATATAAACAACATCACCTACAGAGACATGAACATCCTGTCTGTTCTGGAATATCTGGCAGGCCTCCACTATGATGAGGGGCTCAGTTACAGTGCCATCAACTGCGCCAGAAGTGCCCTATCGACTTACCTATGGCAGGGGACAGAGCGCTACTCTGCTGGGACTCACCCACTGGTAATAACACTTATGAGGTGAATTTTTAATACTAATCCCCCAAGAACCAGGTACTCACAAATATGGGATGTAAGTATTATCTTGAAGATGCTCAGGAATTGGTCTCCAGCAACAGCTCTGTCCCAACACAGACTGACATTAAAAACAGTCATGGTAATGACATTGGTCACGGCACAGAGGGTACAGTTACTGCATAAACTAAGACTGGACAACATGACTTTCCTCAACAGAAAATATTATGTTTCATATCTATGAGTTAGTAGCAGAACAGACAGGGATCAGCAGGCCTCAAAATACAATTTAGGTCATACCCAAACAGATGACTGTCTGTGTATAATAAGACATCTGTCGTTATACATGGAGAAAACGAAAATCCTAAGAGGCAATGAGAAGGCACTTTTTGGTCAGCCACTAGCAACCACACAAAAGAGTGACGGTCCAGATCATCTCAAGATGGCTGAAACAGGTGCTAACACAGGGTGGGGTGGATACTAATATTTTTAAATCTCATTCCACCAGGGCTGCAGCTACATCGGCAGCGATACAGTTGGATGTACCAATGGACCAAATTCTCAAGGCAGCAGGATGGTCTGGGGGGAAAAAACATTACAATTATTTTACAATAAACCAGTAATGAAACCTGGAACATTTGCAGAAACAAATTTAAGTTCTGTAAATTAATTTAAACCCAGAAAAAGGGGTTATAAATTTGTGTTAATAAATTTTATGATTTCAATGTCGAATTCATGTCCAATTTATGTTAACACAATTCCTCCTACAGTCATCAAGGCAGACGTGATGCATGGGCTCGTTTCCACGGCATAAAATCACAGAGCTTTAAAATCTTCACGTAGTCACTCACTTGACTCCGAAGTAAAATAGTAAGATTAAACGAGAACTTACCAGTTTGAAGTTTGATCTGTATTTTATGAGGAGTTACGATGAGGGATTACGTGCCCTCCGCTCCCACCCTTGATCATATACTTAACTGGTATCTCTTCTCTAATCTTACTATGTTTAGTCATTACAGTTATCTGTGATTTCACACCGCTTCTTTGAAGAATGACACGCATGCGTCGTGGCGGGGTTCTTCACGTAATCCCTCATCGTAACTCCTCATAAAATACAGATCAAACTTCACACTGGTAAGTTCTCGTTTAATCTTACCATTTCTTACCACTTCAAGCAGGGTGCAAGGCCAATGAATTCAAGTGCAGTTTCATGCCACTCCAAGCAGGGTGCAAGGCCACCGAATTCAAATGCAGTTTCATGCCACTTTAAGCAGGGTGCAAGGATGCCAAATTCAGGTGCAGTTTCCTACCACTTCAAGCAGGGTGCAAGGCCACCGGATTCAAGTGCAGTTTCATACCACTTCAAGCAGGGTGCAAGGGCACCAAATTCAAGTGTAGTTTCATAATACTTCAAGCAGGGTGCATGTCCACCAAATTCAAGTGCAGTTTCATACCACTTCAAGCAGTGTGCAAGTCCACCAAAGTCAAGTGCAGTTTCATACCACTTCAAGCAGGGTGCAAGGCCACCAATTTCAAGTGCAGTTTCATGCCATTTCAAGCAGGGTGCAAGGCCACCAAATTCAATTGCAGTTTCATGCCATTTCAAGCAGGGTGCAAGGCCACCAAATTCAATTGCAGTTTCATGCCATTTCAAGCAGGGTGCAAGGCCACCAATTTCAAGTACTGTTTCCTGCCACAAAGCAGGGTGCAAGGTCACCAAGTTCAAGTGCAGTTTTATGCCACTTCAAGCAGGGTGCAAGGCAAACAAATGCAAGTGCAGTTTCATGCCATTTCAAACAGGGTGTAAGGCCATCAAATGCAAGTGCAGTTTCATGCCATTTCAAGCAGGGTGCAAGGCCACTAAATTCATGCAGTTTCATACTACTTCAAGCAAGGTGCAAGGCCACCACATTCAAATACAGTTTCATACCATTTTGAGCAGGGTGAAACCACCATAAAACCATGCAAAACACCACATAAACCACACTCACAGTTCAGTAGACATTCAGGGTGTTCAGTTGATTCACAGCTCAGACAGTCGTGACCTCTCCCTCCCCCATCTTGCAGAAACTGAGCCACACCCACACTTCTGAGTTTATAATCTCTCCCCCCTCCCAATGGAAGGGGCGTGGCCTTCCATTGGGAGATTGACAGGAGAGAGATTGTCAACATTTTTTAAACACGAATAACACTTTTATTTTTCATTGATGGGAAGAATCCTCTGCACCGGATGAGCGGAGTGGGACTGAGGAAGATGGCCCAAAACACAGCCGTAAGTGGTAGCGTTGTATCTAAAATCAATGTACAGTGCATCAGGAAGTTGTCAAGTTTAGATTTTTAATCATTTGCCATTTCAAACCAACCACCACCAACCATTCCCTGTGCTTTATTTCAAAGCAACTAACTCCATCCGTTTGCTGTGCTTTATTCCAAAGCAACCACCACCAACTGTTTGCTGTGCTTTTTTGAAACCAACCACCACCAACCATTTACTGTGCTTTTTTCAAACAAACCACCACCATCCATTTGCTGTGCTTTATTTCAAACAAACCACATTTTTGTTTTCAAATCACATTAAGGGCACTCAAGGTCAGTAAAACCACACTCACAGTTTAGTAGACATGTGTTCAGTGTTATTCATAGCTCAGACTGAGAGATGTAACCCTCTCGCTCCCCCATCTTGCAGAGACTGACTGAGGCACTCGACACTTCCGGGTTTTATATTCCCTCCGGAAGGGGCGTGGTCTTCAGGAGAGAGAATCTCAACATTTTTTAAACACTAATAACTCTTTTATTTTTAATCAATGGGAAAAATCCTCTCATCCTGCACAGCGGAGGGGGGCTCTGAGAAAGATGACCAAATATCACAGCTGCAAGTGGCAGCGTTTTTTTTCTAAAATCAATATACAGAACAACAGAAGTTGGTCAAGATAAGACTTTTAGTAATAACAGAAGGGTGGTTGAGTGCCTGAAACACTTTGTCCAGGTTGGTGGTGGAGGCAGATATGATAATGGGATTTATGAGGCTTTTACAAAGGCACATGAATGTACAGGGAACGGAATGCTTTGGACCATGTGCAGGCAGAAGAGAGTTTATCATGGCATCATATTGGGCACAGGCATTGCAGGATAAAGGGCATGGTCCTGTGCTGTGTGCCCCCCCCCCCGGGTACTGGACTCCGCCAACATCAGGAACATGTTTCCTGCCTCTAGCGTGTCCAAACCCTTAACAATCTTATTTGTTTCGATAAGATCCCCTCTCATTCTTCTAAACTCCAGACTGTACAAGCCCAGCTGCTCCATTTGATCAGCATATGGCAGTCCCGCCATCCCGGGAACTAACCTTGTAAACCTACGCTGCACTCATAGTCGGGATATGGGAGGAAGCCTGAGCACCCGGAGGAAACCCACATGGTAACAGGGAGAATGCCCAAACTCCACACAGAGATCCGGGTCTGTAGCACTATGAGACAGTAGTGCTACTCATGCCACTGTGAACAGAAGTATATTGTGTTAAGACTGGATGAAAACGTTGGGAAGATGACTTGTGCAGCACAAATACTGACAAGAGACAGTGGGCTGAATTTCTTAAATGTTATTTATGACCATATGATATCTGACATAATTCCGAGTGGTCTTGTTACCCTATTTAGAGCATTGATTAAACCAACGCTAATAGTTTTGGCTCAGAAGGCATTAAGATGCAGGAATTCAGGCTACAGGCAATTGCATTGGATTAAAGGGTGACACAGTGGCGCAGTGGTAGAGTTGTTGCCTTACAGCTCCAGAGACCCAGGTTCAATCCCGACCTTTTGGTGCTGTCTGTGTGTTTGGACAATCGCCCTGGGACCGCGTGGGTTTTCTCAAGGTGCTCTGGTTCCGTCCCATATTACAAAGACATACAAAAGATAAACTCAAAATGTTGGAGTAACTCAACGGGACAGGCAGCGTTTCTGGAGAGAGGGAATGGGTGACGTTTCGGTGTTGTTACCCTTCCTCAGACTCGTACAGGTGTGTAGTGAAATTGACTTCTGTAAATTGTCCCTAATCTGTAGGGAAGAACTACTGTATGGGGATCACACATTCGAGGAGCAGAATTAGACCATTCGGCCCATCAAGTCTACTGCTCCACACAATCATGGCTGATCTTTCTTTCCCTCTCAAACCCATTCTCCTGCATTCACCCTATTATCCCTGACACCCGTACCAATCAAGAATCTGTAAACTCCTCCTTAAAAATAAAGTCATTGAATTCCACAGATTCACCACCCTCTGACTAAAGGAATTTATTCTAATCGCTGGTCAGCAGGGACTTGTGGGCCAGTTTCTCTGCTGTATCTCCAAAATGAAACTATAACTAAATTAAATCTGTAAGCGCCCACATAATTGCACAGATCGGCACAATATAATAGTATCCAATATTATAGTGAGCAAGCACAGCAGTGCCTATAATTCCCACATCACATAAATATGTAGAACAAGATAGGTCAAAGAAGAAGTCACAAGCTGCCGCACAATTTTCCTGGTTTGTTCAGAGCTTCTCAAACATTAATTCCAACAGGGAATTTTGCACGGACAGCTAAAATCAGGGGTAGACACAAAATGCTGGAGTAACTCAGCAGGATAGGCAGCATCTCTGGAGAGAAGGAGTGGGTGAAGTTTCTGGTCGAGACCCATCTTCAGACTTCAGCCTACTCCATCACTTTGTGTCATCTTTTAAATGCTGTGACAGTAGTTGCCTCAACCACCTCCTCTGGCAACTAATTCCATACACCCACCACACTACTAAATGAAACAAATTCCCCCTCTGGTTCCTATTAAATCGTTGCCCCCCCCCAACCACCTCATCTCTCACCTTAAGGCACAGCTGACACACACACACATTCCCCACCAGGAGTCTGAAGAAGGGTCCCAACCCGAAACGTCACCCATTCCTTCTCTCCAAAGATGCCGCCTGTCCCGCTGAGTTACTCCAGCTTTTCGTGTCTATACACAGGTGCGTCAGTTTCTTAGCAGCCTTGTAATTAGTGAAGTATTGGAGAGAGTGAGCATGTTGTGGGTAGAGGAGTGGTTGCATTTCAAGCAAAGCTAATCCAAAGCTGAAACAATGAATGTTCATTATCTTACCAGTCCACACTTGACCAAAGAAAATTGCAATTTCAGGAGGTTGTGTGTCTCAGCTTATTTCACTCAAACACAGTCTAGGGAGAGGCTTTGATCCTGATCCGCTTTCTTGTTGACAAAAAATATATATTCAATCAAGGTTTGTTTTTTTGAGAAACAAAAAATTGTATTACGACAGTGTCACACCAACAACTCAGTTTTAGTAACAATTGTAATCACAATCTTACTTGGTGCACTCAATTACATTCCCATTCAGCAGCATAATGTATTCCTTGTGCTTTAAATGGCAAACATTTACAAAGAAGTGTTATTTTTAACTAACTGTGACTCCCTGTTGCGATGGAGAACTCGTTTGTCTGTTTTTATTTGTCAAAAGAGATTTCTGCATCTCTCGATTTGGTTGTTGTCGCTTTCCCTCTTTTAAACCACACGTGTCCCAATGGGTTAAACCGTTGAACAATTTCAATATGAGACAGCAATTTGTAAATGTATTCTGTGAAAGAGTGGTTTAAAAAAAAAAATTACCTGTCAAGCTATCTTTTCAAGGATCTCAGCAGTAGCTAATTATACAATCGTGCATCTAAACACTTGATCTGTTGCAGTGCAGATAAACACAGCAACCTTTCATGGCCAGATAGCATTGACTGTCATTTCCTGAAAATTCTTCTTTTGTGACACTGTATGTGAGCGGGGAGTCAAGTAACTGGCAGTATTGTGTGGCTATGAAAGGCACGTATACAAACAAAGACCTGTTTTTTAGGGATTAAAAGAAATAAACAAATAGCAGCCGCAATCATCTTACACTGCGGCTATGAGCGGTCACAAAAAAATATACAAAAATAATTTGGCAAAATGTGTTTTGTCACCATTGCACAATCTGTCACATGCTAACAAATTGCCTATTGATCTTCATTTTCACAACTGTTTGAATTTGTTGGCATCACGCTTTAGAGAAAATATCGCCGAATATAGGCTAGAAATTGAGGCAAAATATAGAAGTGGACTGGCAACGATTAAGGGAACAATCCCTTCACATTAGAGGGTGGTAAATGAGAATTTCATTGTTCTGTTTTTGACACATCTGACAATTAAATATTCTTGACTTTCTTGGATGTAACCTAGCTTCAAAGTCGTCTTGTTGAGTCTCGTTGTCTGTTTCTCGTTTTCACCTAGCCCTCAGCAAACAATGGCCTATTTCCTTTATCTTTGTTACTTTTTTCAATATCTTTCATTCATTTATTCTATATCTCTCGACATCACTGTTTTATCTCTCGTTTCCCTTTCCCCTGACCCTCAGTCTGAAGAAGGATTTCATCCTGAAATGTCATCTATTCCTTTTCTCCAGAGATGCTGCCTGACCCTCTAAGTTACTCCAGCTTTCTGTTTATAACCACTGATTGAGACATACAACTTGGCAACAGACTCTTCAGCTCACCAAGTCCATGCCAAACATCGATAACCCATCCACACTAATTCTATCGATCCCACTTTTGTGATAACTCCATGCACAGCGATCAACTAACCTGCAAACCCATACATTTTGAGGGGGATGTGGGAGACAACCGGATCACCCGGGGAAAACCCACGTAGTCACAGGGAGAACATGCAAACTCCACACAGACAGCACCTGAGGTTAGAATGAACCGGGGTCATTGGCGCTGTGAAGCAGCAGCTCTGGGGAAGAAGACTATTTACCTTATCAATATCCATCAGGATTTCATATACCTCCATAATTTCACCCCTCAGCCTCCTAAAGGAGTCAGCCTTCTTTATGTTAAAGAAAAAATGTCCTAGCCTATTGAGCCTCCCTTTATAGGGGGTTTCAGGGGCAGCGGTAGAGTTGCTGCCTTAGAGACTATGGGTGCTGTCTGTAGAAACATAGAAACATAGATATAAAACATAGAAATTAGGTGCAGGAGTAGGTCATTCGGCCCTTCGAGCCTGCACCGCCATTCAATATGATCATGGCTGATCATCCAACTCAGTATCCCGTACCTGCCTTCTCTCCATACCCTCTGATCCCCTTAGCCACAAGGGCCACATCTAACTCCCTCTTAAATATAGCCCATCAACTGGCCTCAACTACCCTCTGTCGGCAGAGAGTTCCAGAGCCCTCTCTTGTGTGAAAAAAGAGTTTAAAGGATTTCCCCCCCTTATCCTTAGCTGTGACCCCGTGTCCTGGACTTCCCTAACATCGGGAACAATCTTCCTGCATCTAGCCTGTCCAACCCCTTAAGAATTTTGTAGTTTCTATAAGAATCTTCTATTCTAGAGAGTATAAACCAAGTCTATCCAGTCTTTCTTCATAAGACAGTCCTGACATCCCAGGAATCAGTCTGGTGAACCGTCTCTGCACTCCCTCTATGGCAATAATTCCTTCCTCTGGTGCAATACTCCAGGTGTTCCTCACCAAGACCCTGTACGGAGTTTTATACGTTCTCCCCGTGACCGCGTGGGTTTTCCTCTGGTGCTCTGGTTTCCTCCCAGCACTCCACAGGTGTACAGGTTTGAAGGTTAATTAGCTTTATTGAAAATTGAAAATTGGAAATTGTCCCAAATGTGCAAAGGATAGTGTTAGTGTACGGGGATCGCTGGTTGGCATGGTCTCGGTGGGCCTTTTTCCACGCTGTATCTCAAAACTAAAATCTAAATTATGACTCAAACCTTCTAATTTCATAGAGCAACATAGCTGAATTCCTAGGCTCATTGTTCTACTGGGCCTCTGCTGGGCTACATGTAATCGATCAGTGACTAGAGTCATCCAACTATCATCCATTTTACAACTCATTCATGATGTTTCTTGTTTAAGAGTAAATCATTTCTATCAGTTCATCCCTTCTACACATCCATTTAATGTTCTTTCCTACGATTCCAAATCTGTGGAATTCTCTGCCACAGAAGGCAGTGGAGGCAAATTCACTGGATGTTTTCAAGAGAGAGTTAGATATAGCTCTTAGGGCTAACAGAATCAAAGGATATGGGGAGAAAGCTGGAAAAGGGTACTGATTTTGTATGATCAGCCATGATCAGATTGAATGGCGGTGCTGGCTTGAAAGGCCGAATGGATTTTCCTGTACCTATTTTCTATGTTTTCTATGCCTATGTTTTTAATGTTAATTATTAGTTCCCTGCTAGACCTCAATGCATTCTACTCACGCTTTGTGCGAAGAATATTAATGTGGCTTCACTGTTCCCCTTGGCCCCTGGTGTGTACGGGAGAGATCATATTGCCTGCTACATTAAGGCCTGGTTCAGCAACTTGAATGCCCAGGGACATAGGAGAGCAGGCGCTGAACGTTGCACAGTCCATCACGGGTCCTGACCTCTCCGCCAGTGAAGAGATCTATAGATGGCACTGCCCTTTCGGGACAGATAACAATAAAACACTTGACTCCAGACAGTCTCATAAGGAAGTACTTGGTTCCTTATCAAGCCTTCCCCGGGGATGTTGTTGGTCTTACAAGAGCATCTCAGGCTTCCAGAACTACCCAGTGGGGTATTTCCAACACAAAACATCACCTGTCCAGGTTCTCCAACGATGCTGCCTAACACGCTGAGTTACTCCAGCACTTTGTGTCCTTTTGTGTAAACTAGCATCTGCAGTTCCTTGTTTCTACCCACAGGTGCATCGATCTGTGATGAATTGGCCAGATTGGATAGGCTCTTGGCAAAATTAACAACCAGCCATAGAAGGCCGTGCCAAGAAACAAGGGCGGGATGATAACGCAGCAGTACATTTGCTGCCTTGCTGTGGCAGAAATCCAGGTTTGATCCTGACCACAGGCACTGCCTGTGCAGAATTCACAGGTCTGTACAGAGTTTGTACGCTCTCCTTGTGACTGTGTGGGTTTTCTCCGGGTGCTGCGGTTTCCTCCCGCACTCCAAAGACGTATAAATTTGTAGGTTAATTGGTTTCGGTGAAATTGAAAATCAGCCATGATTGCATGGCGTAATAGACTCAATGGGCTGAATGGCCTAATTCTGTTCCTATGCAGTCCTTCACACTAGTTTTCCCACTGTCACATCTCCTCCTGTGATCGCTGATTGGCATGGACCCGACCTGTATGTCTAAAGAAATATTATGGTCAGAGATCATACTGACAGTCAATGCAGCTTCACCATCAGGAAGCCCAGCGGATCTCATTGGGTGCACGATGCAAACTAGAAATACAGACGGCAGCTGAGGTCATGATCAAGCCGTAGCTCTTGGACCATCGATTCCAGCAGCTTGTTGAGAGTAACTAGGCAATGGGATGGAATCTTCAAGAAGTTTTGAACGCATAAATCAGGAAGAAGATTGAGTATTTTGGCGAGACGAGTCAGTGGTGAAGTGGAATTCTTTGTCACACACAAGGGGGTGGAGGCCAAATCATTCAATATTTTTAAGGTGCAGATTGACAGATTCTTGATTTGTAAGGATGTCAGGGATTATGGGGGAAAAGGAGGAGAAGAGGGTTGAGAGAGAAAGATAGATCAGCCGTGATTGAATGGAGGTGTACACTTGATGGGCCGGATGGTCTAATTCTGCTCCTACACTTTATGAACTCTTTAGCGAAGCATGACCCACTCCTGGCTGGTCTTCCCTAATGCCCCTGTCTCATTAGGAGTCCTGATCGTTTTCTTGGGACTTTTACAAAGCACACAAGGTTTGCACTTTCGCTGGAGAGGTCATCTTTGCCGGAAGTTGCAGGAGTGGAAAACAGCGCTGAAGTAGATCTGACAAAAACCTATCATTTGAGAGATCCGGGATCGGTTTCACGGCAATTGGGTGGGGAAAAAGAGACCAGAGGTTTCCGTTCAGATTTCCAGTGGGAAGGGGCATTAACAATTGAAAGGTAATTGTGTGAACAGAAATCTAATCACTGCTGCTCTTTGATAACTCAACACCATTCACTGAATTCACATAATCTGCTACGGTGGGCACAGCTGAGTTTAAAAGCAGAGTTTAAACGAATGATTAAAAGATCAGCATGGAAGCAGGGCCCTCAGTCCACTGAGACCACTCCGACCATCGATCAGTCCTTCACGTGTTCAAGAAGGAACTGCAGATGCTGGAAGATCAAAGGTACACAAAATTGCTGGAGAAACTCAGCGAGTGCAGCAGTGACACTTGTATGGAGTAGGAGAGTAGAAATGGTGGGCGACGTTTAGGGTTGAAACCCTTCTTCAGACAGATGGGGGTGGGATTCGAAGGAAGGAAAACAGGGTGAGGCATGTGCCGAGTTTGTGGGATGGGGAGGAGACAGCTCGTGGGTTTAAGGAAGGGGAGGAGACCGCAGTCCTTCACACAGTTCCAAAAGACTGTGCAGGTTTGCACATTAATTCTCCTGACAGTACAGGACAAGTTATTGTCCCTAATCTGCCCACATAGTGTATGGGGTCGCTGGATGGGGATGGACTCGGTGGGCCCGGAGGAAACCTGTTGCCGCGCTGGGGTGAACGTGCAAACTCCACACAGACGGCGGCAGCTGAGGTCAGGATCAAGCCGTGGCCTCTGCATGTTCTATTCCAGCAGCTTGTTTTCACAAGTTACATTAACAGTCGTTGGGATGGATTTACTTGTAGAAGTTTTGAAAGCTTAAATTAGGAATATATTGAGTAGTTTGGCGAGACACTCAGTTTAAAGTAATAAAATCATTTCAGAGTTTATTGAAACGGTTCCATACAAAGTTTAAAACTCAATGTTGCATTTGGTCAGCCAAATATTTCGAGTCATAGAGGCCAGCTGGTGACTAACTAACGATGAAAAAAACCCGCGAAAACACACCCGCAAACTTACGGCCACAGCCAATAGCGAGGGTACATATTGCCTCAAGCCAGCATTAGGTGCCATACAGTCCTAACCTCTATGAGTACCTGTCTAACATCGTTTTAAATGTTGGGATAGTCCCAAAGCACACTAGTCCTTTGCACTTTCGCTTTCAGACCCACACTTTTCCTTTAAGTACCCTTCCAGATCTAAACAGCGCTGAAGTAGATCTGGACTGGCACATATCATTTGAGAGATAAATCGGTTTCAAGGCAATTGAATGCAGCAAAAGGAGACCTTTGTACCCAAGTCACATAGATTTACAGAGAAGTGTCAGAATGAGGTAGTGATCCTAACCTCAGAGAAATGAGAGAGGGATATAGGTCTGACATTATGCTGCTTAGATTGGAAAAGAATTTATACTGATTACAAATTTGAGGTCATATAAAAGGAATGGGTTTGCTGGCTTTCTGCACTGATATTAAATTGAGCAGGAAATGTCTGTGTCCCTTTTGTGTGAACCTATTTCAAACCTATTTTCTATTTTGTTGTGTATGTTGTAGACCAGTTTGTGATACTTAGTATGCTGTGTGACACTTGTAGAGGAGGTAGGAGGAAGTAGGGCAGCACGGTGGTGCAGCAGTAGAGTTGCTGCCTTACAGCGCCAGAGACCCGGGTTCGATCCTGACAACAGCTGCTGCATGTGCGGAGTTTGTGTGTTCTCCATATGACCACGTGGGTTTTCACCTGGTGCTCCGGTTTCCTCCTCCCACACTCCAAAGACGTGCAGGTTTGCAGGTTAATTTGCTTCAGTACAAATTATAAATTGACCCTAGTCTGTAGGATAGTGTATGGGGATAATAACCGGCATGGAATCGGTGGGGAAAAAGGACCTGTTCTCGACCTGTTCTCTCCGCTAAACCGAACACAAATTAACGGCCAGTTCCATGAGCTGCTGCTCAGGTTCTATTACCCTTTTTTCCCTTCCCATCCATTTAACAGTCCAATTTCTTTTTTATCTGTATAGCTTTTAACCTTTGCCTTTAGGAATCCCTTCAAAAGAAGCTAATATACACTCAGTTAAAACTACTCTCTTCAGTTAAAGAGTTTATGGCCACCTGTTACCCATATGTGCTTTAATCCCTTAATGTTGCATTTGTTTGATCACACTTTGAGTCATAGAGTCATGGTGATACAGTGTGAAAAAAGGCCCTTCGGCCCAACTTACCCACAACATGTCCCAGCTACACTATTACCACTTGGCAGCATTTGGTCCATATCCCTCCTAACCTGACCTATGCATGTACCTGTCTAACTGTTTCTTAAATGTTGGGATAGTCCCTACCTCAACTATCTCCTCTGGCAACTTGGTCCATACACCCACACACCCAAAGTTACACCTCAGTTTCCTATTAAATCTTTTCCCAGGCACCATTCTAGTAAATGTCCTCTGGTACTCTCTCTATCGGGCAAGGGACTTTGTGCATGTGAGGCAGCCGCTCTACCAGCTACGTTACTTTATACATCCTCTATAAGATCTAACCCCTCATCCTCCTGCTTTTCCTGTGGTATAGAGTCCCAGGCTTGTTTACATTTATCATTCAAGGATATTGTCTTTTTCTATGTGCAGATCCATTTGGTCATAAACTGGTAGAAATGACATAAAGTTCAGTATAACTCAGCGGGTCAGGCACTTTTCCTGAAACCTAAATCCACAACTTTATCTTTCCAATTTTAATCTTTACGTAAGCAAGTGGGAGATTGTGGTTTAATTTTGATCTCAAACATCACTGTTAATAAAAGCCACACGCTTGTCTATGAGAGATTGAAAGGCAGCTACGGCATGTTTTAATATAGATTGTGGCATTAGGCTGATAGAGACCAATGTTAGCAGAATTTCCTCCAATTCTATAGTTTAGTTTAGTTTAGTCTAGTTTAGTTTATAGTTTAGAGATTCAGAGCGGAATCAGGCCTTTCAGCTCACCGAGTCCACGCCGACCAGAGATCCCTGTACACTAACACTATATTGTGGGCAAATGTGAGATATTGTGCTTTTTTAACATTTAAAGATACTGCATGGAAGCCGACTTTGTCCCATCGGGACCATGCCGACCATCATAAGATCATAAGATCAAAAGTGATAGGAGCAGAATTAGGCATTCGGCCCATTAAGTCTACTCCACCATTGAATCGTGGCTGATCTATCTCTCCCTCCTAACCCCATTCTCTTGTGCTCTCCCCATAACTCCTGAGACCATTAATCAACCATTCATATAAGTTCTATGTTCTTGCACTTCCTTCAAACTAAGGGCAATTAAAATGACCAATTAACCTACGAACCCACATCTTTGGGATGTGCGGGGAAAGCAGAGCACCCAGGAAACCCATGTGTTGACAGGGAGAACTTGCAAACTCCACACAGGCAGCATCCAAAGTCAGGATCGAATCTGGGTCTTTGTTGCTGTGAGGCAGCAGCTCTACCAGCTACGTTACTATGCCATCCTGTGTAACTCTAATAGGAAGGAAAGGGAATACTTTTCCTGTGGTAAGAAACTAGGAAATGTGGTACATTTGTGGCAAGGATATTGAAACAAGGAACTGCAGATCCTGGTTTACCTAGGAAATACACAAAGTTCTAGAATAACTCAGCGGGTCAGGCAGCATCCCTGGAGAATATGGATAGGTGATGTTTTTGGTTGGGACCCTCCTTCAAACCCTTCTTTAGTCTGAAGAAGGGTCCCGATCTGAAACATCACCTATCCATAAAAGAATGCTGATGTATGGAGAGAATTAACAGGCAGCTACGGCATGCATTTCATAAGGCAAATGCATTAAGGCTGGATTAAATGTTAGCAGAATTTCCTCCAATTCTATAGTTTAGTTTAGTTTAGTCTAGTTTAGTTTATAGTTTAGAGATTCAGAGCGGAATCAGGCCTTTCAGCTCACCGAGTCCGCGCCGACCAGAGATCCCTGTACACTAACACTCTCCTACATATACGAGAGACAATTTGCAATTTTACTGAAGCCACTTAACCTACAAGTCTGTGCATCTTTGGAGTGTGGGAGGAAACCGGAGCACCCGGGGAAAACTCATGCAGTTCGCGGGGAGAAATTACAAACTCCGTACAGACAGCACCCGTGGTCAAGATCAAACCCAGGTCTCTAGCGCTGTACGGCAGCAACTCTACCACTGCACCATTGAGTCTTTTTTACAATTATGACATCTGGTTCCCTCATTCAAATCATTGATATATACTGTGATCAGTCAGAGCTCTGAACCTGTGCTACCTCACCAGTCACTGCCTATCATACCGAGCAATCCCATTCATTCCTGTTTTCTTTCCCCCTATCTGTCAGACAGTTATAATTCCACACCAGTATATTACACTGCAGTGGGAGTAAGATGCAATATGTGGGTCAGGCAGCATCTCTGGGGAAAAGAACTAGGTGACATTTCGGGTCGACACCTTTCATCAGTCTCGTTTTGAAACTTCACCTTGATCTTGAAGAGTCTCGACCCAAAACTTCAGTGATGAGTGTAATATACTGGTACGGCTGGGACGGTGTTCTCGCGGTGGTGACCTGAGTCCGGGGTTCGGCCGCGGGCCAGCGGCTGCGTCTGCAGGACTGGTGGGCGGCAGCTTCGACCACCCGGGCCGCGGTGTTTGAGCCGCGGGACTGATTTACCATCGCCCGGGGGGTATCGCCTCAGCGCAGAGGGAGAAGAGGAGGGAAGAGACTGCAGACCTAAGACTTTTGCCTCCATCATAGTGAGGAGATGCTGGGTGGACTCACTGTGGTGGATGTTAATATGTGTTTATTGTTGTTTTATTGTATTGTATTATATGTATGACTGCTGCAATTTCATTCAGACTTCGGTCTGAATGACAATAAAAGGCTATGTATCTATCTATCTATACAGTAAATCTGCCTGAATCTATATTACTAATAGTAAGATCTTGACCGCTTTTGACTCACTGCGATGTAATTTCTGAGAGAAGGGCGCCACTTACAGCTATCATTATTGGCCACCTCGCTCAGAGCCCCCCTCTGCCGGGCTGGGCCGGAGGATCTTTCCCATCGATGAAAAATCAGAGAGATATTAATGTTTTAAAAATGTTTGCCATTCTCTCTGCTGCCCCTGCTGGTGGGAGGGGGGAGGGACTATAAAACCCGGAAATGGTGTGCCTCACTTAGTCTCTGCAAGATGGAGGAAGCGAGAGGGTCATGTCTCTCTGGGCTCTGAATAACATTGAACACATGTCTACTCAACTGTGAGTGCCCTTAATGTGGTTTGAAAATGAAAATATGGTTGGTTTGAAGTAAAAAGGCACTGCAAATGATTGTTTGGGGGGTTTGGGTTGAAGAAAAAAGGCACTGCAAATGGTTGTTTGTTGGGTTTGGGTTGAAGTAAAAAGGCACTGCAAATGGTTGTATGGGGGGTTTGGGATGAAGTGAAAAGGCACTGCAAAGGGTTGTTTGGGGGGTTTGGGTTGAAGTGAAAAGGCACTGCAAAGAGTTGCTTGGGGTTTTTGGGTTGAAGTGAAAAGGCACTGCAAAGAGTTGCTTGGGGTTTTTGGGTTGAAGTGAAAAGGCACTGCAAATGGTTGTTTGGGGGGTTTGGGTTGTTAGGCGGTTGTGGGATGGATAAGGGCTGACCTTAGTGTTTTTGTGTATTTTGTTTCAGGGTTATATCTCTTTAGGCAGGTTTTAGAGTCTCCGATCCAACGGTCCATCAGGGCTGGCTGGAGCATTGTTAAATTGTTTGTCAGTCCAACCATATCCCTGACTGGGTTGTTTGAATCAGGTTTGGGTTTTGCGTTCCATTGAATAATTAAAATTATTTTGAACTTGAACCTGGTTTTTGAATTATGTTACGCGGCTCTGAAATACCTGCATTCGGGAGTCGTAACAAAATGGGGGCTGGTCCTAAGCTTTGAGGGCCCTAGACGTTTTTGGGGTTTTATTTTGGTAGGCTTCTGGTGACCGAGGAAGTCTGTGTGTGTGAGGGAATTTTTTCTTCCCTGTTTGAGGAAGTCTGTGTGTTGTGAGGGAATTTTTTCTTCCCTGTTTGAGGAAGTCTGTGTGTGTGAGGGAATTTTTTCTTCCCTGTTTGAGGTAGCATTGGTGCCCAGGGTTTAGCTGGTGGTTTGGTGCTACATTTGATATGGAGTTTAAAGGGAAGGACTTTATTGAGGTTCCTAGTCGGGAGTTGTTTGATAGATGTACGAAGGAGCATTTGATTTTGCTGGCAGAGAACTATGATGTGCCTATTGACAAGCATTCAAAGAAACAGTCCATTAAATCGGTGTGGACTGCGTTGGTGGAGGGTGGGGTTTTGCCTGGCTGTGCAGACAGTCCCCCACCTTCTGTTCAGCCTGGTCAGGACATGGAGGCAGTCATTAGGTTGAAAGAGATGGAGCTTGAGTCACAGAGAATGGCCTTACAAGAGAAAGAGATCATGCATGTTCTTGAAATGAAATGGCTTGAGCTTGAGGAGGAAACCAAAAGAGCTGAATTTCAGCTGCGGGAGAAGGAAGTAGATACTTCCCGGTTCTCTTCTAGGGAACGGGAGTTTGATATGAGCAAGAACATCCGCCTGGTTCCCCCGTTTAGTGAGATGGATGTGGACAAGTTTTTCACAGTGTTTGAACGGGTGGCTTTGTCCTTGAAATGGCCTAGGGACGTGTGGACCTTGCTTTTGCAGTGTATCCTTGTGGGTAAAGCACGGGAGGTGTACTCATCTTTGTCTGTTGAAAGCAGTCTGGACTATGAGTGTGTGAAGTCTACAGTAGTAAGGGCTTATGAATTAGTTCCAGAGGCGTACCGGCAGAAATTCCGGCGCTTTAGGAAGTTTGATAGTCAGACTTATGTGGAGTTTGCTAGGGAGAAGGAGGCACTTTTTGACAGGTGGTGCGCTTCTCAAGGAGTGAAGGATATTGGGCAACTGCGGGCCTTGATGATTATGGAAGACTTTAAGAACTGTCTCCCTGAGTGGGTTACTACTTACCTTAATGAGCAGAAGGTGAATGAGGTGTCTAAGGCCGCGGTGTTGACAGATGAGTATGTATTGATTCATAAATCTGATTTTGTTGGGCGATCCTATAGTTTTGGCGCACGGCCGGTTGATCGTGGTGGTGTCGCCGGTGGCAGTGTCAAAGGTGTTTCTGTGCCTGCAAGTGGCAGCACGTTGATACAGGGGGAGGTCCGAGCTGATAAGGTTGACGGAGATTTGAGGACTAAGGAAGGTCCTGTGTGCTACTATTGTAGAGGGAGAGGGCACATGTTAAGGTCGTGTCCCGTTCTGAAGCAGAAAAATGCAAAGCCAGTGGCTTTGGTGGGTACACAGAAGGCACCTGTGGTACCTGAGGTGCCCGAGTCTGATGAGTGTAGGAATTATTCTGCGTTCATCATGAATGGTTTTGTTTCTCTGGAGGATGGGGGTGATAGAGTTCCAGTGATACTTGCGTGATACTGGTGCTGCTCAGTCCTTTATATTGGATAGTGTACTGGGGTTTTCCGGGGAATCATCGGTTGGGTCAAGTGTCCCTGTGGTAGGATTCGGGATGGATGACATGGTAGTGCCTTTGCATACCGTGAGTCTCGAGTCCGAGTTGGTTTCAGGCCGGGTAACTGTTGGGTTACGGCTGTGTTTTCCCATTGGGGGAGTTTCTGCGATTTTGGGGAATGACTTGGCAGGAGGTAGAGTTTTAGTTACTCCTGAGGTGACGGCTGTTCCGATGGTGCAGAGTCCTGATAGATTGGATATGCAGCATCCGAGGGTCTTTGCAGCTTGTGCTGTCACGAGGGCTATGGCTAAGAGCCAGGCGAAGTTTGAGGATGTAGTGGACCTGAGTGAGGGCATTTTTGGGGATCAGGATGATGGACCCTGTGTTGTGAAGGGTGTTTCTACATCTCAAGATGGGATAGTGTCTGGAAATGGGCCGTGTCCCTGTCACGTGACCGGCTGGTTGAGGAGCAAAAGAGTGATCCAGGTTTATCTGATCTGTTCGACTGCGCGGTGCCTGAGGGGGATATGGATTCCACGGCAAAGGGGTATTTTCTAAGGGAGGGCTTACTGATGCGAAAGTGGTCTCCCTTGGATATATCTGGCCATGATGATTGGAGCGTGGTTGATTAGATTGTGATACCTCGTCGGTATTGGGACGAGATACTCTGTTTGCCTCATGATGGTCCTCTGGGTGGACATTTGGGGGTCAATAAAACGTATGACCGTATCTTACGGATTTTTTTTTGGCCAGGGTTGAAAAAGGACGTGAAACAGCAGTGCAGGTGTTGTCACATTTGCCAGGTGGCAGGAAAGCCGAACCAATCGATTGTTCCTGCGCCTTTATATCCAATCCCTGTGGTCGGTGAGCCGTTTGAGCGGATTCTAGTTGATTGTGTGGGTCCTCTACCTCGGACAAGGGTGGGCAACAAGTTTTTATTGACAATTATGTGTGCGTCTACCCGCTTTCCAGAGGTGGTCCCTTTGCGTAGAATTACTGCCCCTACCATTGTGAAGTCTCTCACTAAGTTTTTTTCGTTGTTCGGTTTGCCCAAGGTTGTGCAGAGTGACCAAGGTTCCAACTTCATGTCGAAGGTTTTTGGTCAGGTAATGAAGTTGTTAGATATTAAGCATTGTTACTCCAGTGCGTATCATCCTGAGAGCCAGGGAGCTCTCGAGAGGTTTCACCAGACTTTGAAATCTATGTTGAGGACTTACTGCCTGGAGTTTGAAAAAGACTGGGATGAGGGGGTTCATCTAGTTATGTTTGCGGTGCGTGAGGTCGTGCAGGAGTCTTTAGGGTTCAGTCCTGCTGACCTGGTGTTCGCGCATACTGTACGTGGTCCGTTGAGGGCCCTGAAGGAGAAATGGTTGCAGGAAGATACAAAACGTAGTATTTTAGACCACGTCTGTACTTTTCGGTCTAGACTGAGGAGGGCATGCGAACTGGCAATGGGGAATCTTGCATCTGCACAGTCTGGTATGAAGGACTGGTTCGACAGGAAGGCTTCTAGTAGGGAATTTTTCTCCAGGTGACAAGGTCCTGGTGTTGTTGCCTATTCCTGGTTCCAGTCTGCAGGCTCGGTGATGTGGGTATAGCGGTCCAGGGAAAGCTGTGTATGAGGCTTTGGAGTCGCTTCCCTTGGTTAAGAGCGGGGTGATCTGCTTGCTTTGGTGAGATGGGTCAAGATTACAATTTATTGGTACCCCTGGAGGTCCAAACGAAATGCCGTTTTCTGCAGCCATACATTACACACAAATAGACCCAGACACAACTGTCATGTAACATAAACATCACATAGCTGTGATGGAAGCCAGTAAACTTATCTGAGCAGGAGTCCAAAGTCATGCTGGCGATGGCGATTTGATGGGGAAGACCTGTGTTGGAGCCCCCTTGCGCTCGCAAAGTCCACGGCCGTCTAAGCGGGGCTGATTTTGGCTGCAGTGGTGCTTGCCCCTTGACGGGCCGGAGAAGTCGCCCGTTGCAGAAGCCCCGAAAATGTCTGGGTGCCGCGGGCTCCCGATGCCGTTGTCTGTGGCAGCCTCCGACTGCAGCACAGCAGGCAAAGCTCCTCCACCGTCCACCCCGCTCCTGACTCGGCAGCTCCGCGACGGCAACGGTCGCGGCACCTCCCTGTTTGCTCGTTGGCCTCAATTTGACGAGAAAAGGTTGGTCAGTGCGGGGAGATATTCAAAAAGTTTGCCCCCCCCCTCCCACCCCCCACCCCCACCCCCCCACACACACACCCCAACAAAATGGTAAAACACAGAGTCGGACAGGCTGCAGGTCCGCTGTTCGCCGGCCTACCGGGTCACTGTTCTCGGATGGTTTCTTAACGGGTTTCTTAAATGTGCATATTTTAATGCTAGGAGCATTGTAAGAGAATAAGTTAGGTCTTTATTCTCTGGAGCACAGAAGGTTAAGGGGGGACTTGATAGAGGTCTTTAAAATGATGAGAGGGATAGACAGAGTTGATGTGGACAAGCTTTTCCCTTTGAGAATAGGGAAGATTCAAACAAGAGGACATGACTTCAGAATTAAGGGACAGAGGTTTAGGGGTAATATGAGGGGGAACTTCTTTACTCAGAGAGTGGTAGCGGTGTGGAATGAGCTTCCAGTGGAAGTGGTGGAGGCAGGTTCATTGGTATCATTTAAAAATAAATTGGATAGGCATATGGATGAGAAGTGAATGGAGGGTTATGGTATGAGTGCAGGCAGGTGGGACTAATGGGAAAAAAAAATAGTTCGGCACGGACTTGTAGGGCCGAGATGACCTGTTTCCGTGCTGTAATTGTTATATGGTTATATGTGCCTTCTCAGACGTCTGTGCTGCAGCATGACATTGACATGGCCGGTGCTGCGCCAATTAAACAGCATCCGTATCGGGTCAACCCTGATAGGCGTCAACGTCTAAGGAGTCAGGTTGGCTATATGCTGCGGCATGGCATTGCTGAACCTAGTTGTAGTCCGTGGAGTTCTCCGTGTCTACTGGCTACGAAGGCTAATGGGGAGGACAGGTTTTTCACAGACTTTCGGAAAGTGAATGGTGTAACTAAGCTGGATTGCTATCCTCTCCCACGGATGGAAGATTTTGTGGATCGTGTGGGAAGTGCATCTTTTGTGTCTAAGTTGGACTTGTTAAAAGGATATTGGCAAGTTCCTTTGACTAGGTGGGCGAGGGAGATCTCTGCGTTCGTTACACCTGATGACTTTCTTCAGTACACGGTAATGGCATTTGGGATGCGCAATGTGCCGGCAACCTTCCAACGGTTGGTGAACATTGTATTGTCTGGTTTGTCCTTCTGTGAGGCATACCTTGATGATTTGGTTGTGTGCTCCAGGTCGTGGATCGAACACATTGGTCATCAGAAGGAGGTATTTCATCGCCTAGCGGAGGCAAACCTAACGATCAATCTGGGGAAGTGTGAGTTTGGCCAGGCCACGGTAACGTATCTGGGTAAGGTGGTGGGACGGGGTCAGGTTCGCATTCTCAAGGAAAAGGTGGGGCATTTCCTGCTCCAATCTCTAGGACTGAACTCCGTAGGTATCGGGCTATGGTTGGGTACTATAGAAGATTCTGTCCAAACTTCTCTGCGGTGGCTGCCCCTTTGACGGATTTGTTGAGTCCGAAGGTAGCTTTTGTGTGGCCCGCAGAGTGTCAACAAGCCTTTGATCATACTAAAAGTCTTCTGGTGCGCGCACCTGTGCTTGCGGCACCTGATTTTGAGTGTCCATTTAAGCTGGCAGTGGATGCTAGTGATCGTGGGGTTGGTGGAGTTCTTCTACAGGATGATTCAGATGGGGTGGAGCATCCAGTTTCGTACTTCTCTAAGAAGTTTAATCGTCATCAGAAGTGGTACTCCACCATTGAGAAAGAAGCCCTTGCTATTTTAATGTCTCTGAATCATTTCGAGGTTTATGTTGGCTCCTCGAATGTCCCTGCCATCGTACTCACGGATCATAATCCTTTGGTATTTTTGCAGAGTATGAAGAATAAGAACTGGCGGTTAATGAGCTGGTGATTGCAGCTGCAAGACTACAACCTGGAGGTCAGGCATATCCATGGCAAGGATAATGTCTTGGCTGGCGCCTTGTCACGCCAGTAGTGTTTTAGCTACTGAATAGTTTCTGGGATTTGGTGGTGTTTTTTCTCTCTTCTTCCGAAACTTATTCAGTATCTTTGGGTGGGGGTGTTAGGCGCTCCTCCGCGCTCCTCCTCCCTCCCCCCGGTGAATGCTATGTACTTACCTTTCTCTGTTTCTCTCCCGAGTGCAGACCTCGTGGCTGTGAGCCTGGAATCACGGGGTTAAAGGCTCCTGTACCCGATTGGCCAAGCTGCGTCAGGTGACGGGTGACTCATCTGAAGCTTAAATACCAGAGTCTCCCAGGATTCTCTCTCTTCTTCGTCGACCCTGACTTGTGAGCAGACTGCTGGTGTGAGCTGCGGAAGGCCTGGCCACATGGCATAGAACTTTGTGTACTTTCACCATTCCTTGTTAACAAATATTGAATTGGGACGGATAAGGGCTGACCTTAGTGTGTTCGTGTATTTTGTTTCAGGGTTATATCTCTTTAGGCAGGTTTTAGAGTCTCCGGTTCAACGGTCCATCACGTGGCTGGCAGGAGCACGGTTAAATTGTTTGTCAGTCCATCCATATCCCTGACTGGGTTGTTTGAATCAGGTTTGGGTTTTGTGTTCCATTGAATAATTAAAACTATTTTTGAACTTGAACCTGGTTTTTGAATTATGTTACGCGGTTCTGAAGTACCTGCATTCGGGAGTCGTAACATGGGTGAAGTGAAAAGGCACTGCAAATGGCTGTTTGGGGGTTTTGGGTTGAAGTGAAAAGGCACTGCAAATGGTTGTTTGTATAAACATAACAACTTCCTGTTTGCACTATATTGATTTTAGATAAAATGCTACCACTTATGGCTGTGATGTTTGGTCATCTTACTTAGCCCCCTCCGCTCATCAGGTGCAGAGGATTCTTTCCATCAATGAAAAATGAAAGTGTTATTAGTGTTTAAAAAATGTTGAGAATCTCTCTCCTGTCAATCATACCATGAAGGCTACACCTTTTCCGGTGGGAGGGGGAGGGATAATAAAACCCAGAAGTGTGGGCGTGGCTCAGTTTCTACATGATGGGGGAGGGAGAGGTAACGACTCTGTCTGAGCTGTGAATCAATTGAACACACTGAATGTCTACTGAACTGTGAGTTCTATGTTTTGTGTGGTTTTATGGTGGTTTCACCCTGCTTGAAATGGTAATAAAATGTATTTGAATGTGGTAGCCTTGCACCCTGCATGAATTGGTATGAGACTGCATTTGAATTTGGTGGCCTTGCATCCTCCATGAAATGGTATGAAACTGCACTTAAATTTGGTGGCCTTGCACCCTGATTGAAGTGGTATGAAACTGCACTTGAACTTGGTGGCCTTGCACCCTGCTTGAAGTGGTTGGAAACTGCACATGAATTCGGTGGCCACACCCTGCTTGAAGTGGTAGGAAACTGAACCTGAATTTTGTGGACTTGCACCCTGGTCGAAGAGTTAAGAAACTGCACTTGAATTTGGTAGCTTTGTATCCTGCTTGAAATGGTAGGAAAATGGATTTGAATTTGGTGGCCTTCCACTCTGAAATTGAAATGGAATTTCAAGGAATAGCCATGAGTCAGCTGCCAGCCCACCAGCCGAGAGTGAGCTGCCAGCACATCAGGCTTGAGGGACTGAGCTGCCACCTCAAGAATCCATTTGGCCCACAATGTCCATACTAGCCCTCTGGAGTCTGGAGACCAGTAGTCCCTGGAGCCAACAACACCCATACCAGCGCTTGAGAAAGCCCCCCCCACACCCCCCTCCCCACTGGCCACCAATATTGGAATTGGTGGAGAGGTGGAATATTGCTTTGGGGGACCAGCGCTCCCGTTGGGGGAACATGCGACCTAACGGGTCCCACTTAGTCTATTAATTTTATAGGTTTCTATAAGATATCCTCTCATCCTTCTAAATTCCAGTGAATATAAGCCCAGTCGATCCATTCTTTTGTCATATGTTAGTTCCGCCATCCGAGGAAATAACCTGGTGAATTTACACTGCACTCCCTCAATAGCAAGAATGTTCTTCCTCAAATTAGGAGAACTAAACTGCACACAATACATCAGGTGCGGTCTCACCAGCGCCCTGTACAACTGCAGTAAGACATCCTTGCTCCTATACTCAAATCCTCTCACTATGAAGGTAAACATGCCATTAACTTTCTTCACTGCCTGCTGTACCTGCATGCTTACTTTCAGCGACTGATGTACAAGCACACCATGGTCTCATTGCATCTCCCCTTTTACAAATCTGATACCATTCAAATAATAATCTGTCTTCTTGCACTTGCCACCAAAGTGGATAACCTCACATTTGTTCAAATTATACTGCATCTGCCAACACACTCAACCTATCCAAGTCACCCTGCAGCCTCATAGCATCTTCCTCACAGCTCACACTGACACCCAGCTTTATTTCATCTGCAAACTTAGAGACGTTACATTTAATTCCTTTGTCTAAATCGTTAATATATATTGTAAATAACTGGGATTCCTGCACTGAGCCTTGCAGTACCCCACTAGTCACTCACTGCCTGCCATTCTGAAAAGGACCCAATTATTTCTTACTCTTTGCTTCCTGTCTGCCAACCAGTTCCCTATCGATGTCAATACCCTACCCTCAATACCATGTGCTCTAATTTTGCACACTAATCTCTTTTGTGGGACCTTGTCAAAGGCTTTTTGAAAGTCCGGATCCACCACATCCACTGGCTCTCCCTTATCCATTCTACGTGTTACATCCTCAAAAAATTCAAGAAGATTACTTAAGTACGATTTCCCCTTCATAAATCCATGCTGACTTTGACCGATCCTTTCACTGCTTTCCAAATGCACTGCTATTACATCTTTATTAATCAACTCCAGCATCTTCCCCGTTACTGATGTAAGGCTAACTGGTCTTTAATTCCCCATTTTCTCTCTCCCTCCATTCTTAAAAAGTGGGGGTACATTGGCTACCCTCTAGTCCACAGGAACTGATCCAGAGTTGAGAGAACTTTGGAAAATGACCACCAAGCATCTAGGGCCACCTCCATGAGTACTCTGGGATGCAGACCATCAGCCCTGTGGATTTATCTGTCTTCAGTCCCAACAGTTTACCTATCACCATTTCATGACCAATGAGGATTCCTTCAGTTCCTCCCAATTCTGCTCCTCTTTCTTATGATTTTATGATCATGATTATGTTGGGCATGGACAATGTGCTCTGCAGCTGCACTGCACTATGTTCTGTGTTCTAAGTTTACTTCCTGCTTCCTATTGGAATCTTGCCTGAGAATTCTTCACAGAATGAAGACAGAACCAAAGGTTTTGTTTACTTGTTCTGCCAATTCCCTCTTCCAAATTCTCCGTTTTTCTATTGTAAGAGACATATTTTGTCTTCAATGATCTTTCTGTTTTGATGTACTGGTAGTAGATATAGCAGCCTATACTTGGCTTCCTCGTAATTTACACTTGTGTTCTATTTTTGCTCTCTGAATCAAGTTTGTTGCCAATTTTTTGTTGAATTCTAAACTTTCCCAGTCGTCAGGCTTGTTTAGTTTCAAACCATAGAGTGTAGAGAGCTACAATATGCAAACAGGCCCTTTGGCCCATTGGAATCCTTCCTGCCCATCAAGTTTATCACCAGTGTTTACTCTGACCCATTTTATTTTTGTCATGCCTCTTCTCTCACAGTTTTCTTTACCCCCCCCCCTCCCCATCCCCTCTACAATTAGTCCGAAGCAGGATCCCAAAACGTCACCTATCCATGTTCTCCAAAGATGACCTGCTGACCTTCCTGACCTGCTGAGTTACTCCAGCACTTTATTATTTTATTTTTTAACCAGCTTCTGCAGTTCCGTGTTTGTAGCTTATTCCCATCATCTCTGCCTCTCCTTCAGAAGAGATTACCACACATCTGCACAGTAGCCATTTAACCTAGCTGTATCATTTTTTGTGTTGTTGGAAGAGAATGGAACAGCTGGAGGAATCTCTCAAGGGCACAATGAGAATGGGCAGAGGGAGAAGGCACGATTTCCATCTAGACATTCCCAGAAGTTAGGATTGAATCCAAATTGCTGTGAGACGACAGCCCTATAAGCTACTCAATATTTTCTGGCAAATTCACATGTCTTCTCTTTGAACGTAACATTACTTTCAACTCCTTTTGTTAGCCATGGATGGATCGCTTTTCCTTGTTTGCTTTTGCATCAGACTGGAAAGTTTCATTTCCTGCATTTGAACATAGACAGTACAGCACATGAACGGCCCTTCAGGCCACCACATCTATGATGAATATAATGCCAAGATAAACTAATGTCATCTCCCTGCATTCAGATTATTATATATACTACAGGTCATCTAAACTCTAAAGGATGGGAGCATAAGAGGAACAGGTATGGGAACAAGTCTTGTGCCCAGAGTAGTCATAGTCATATAATGTGGAAACAAGCCCTTCAGCCCAACTTTCCCACACCGACCAACGCGTCCCAGCTACATTAATTCCCACCTACCTACATTTGGCCAATATCCCTCTAAATCTGTCCTATCCATGTACCTGTCCAACTGCTTCTTAAATGATGGGATAGTCCCTGCCTCAACAACCTCCTCTAGTAGCTTGTTCCATACACCCACCACCCTTTGTGTGAAAAGGTTACCCCTCAAATTCCTATTAAATCTTTTCCCCTTCACCTTAAATCTATGTCCTCCGGTTCTCGATTCCCCTACTCTGGGCAAGAGACTGGGCATCTACCCGATCCATTCCTCTCATGATTTCATTCACCTCAATAAGATTACCCCTCAACCTCCTGCACTCCAAGGAATAGAGTCCCAGCCTACTCAACCTCTCCCTATAGCTCAGACTCAGTGGGGTATTCGAGAACCTGAGGATATCGGTTTAAGGTGAAGGGGTGAACGATTTAATAGGAACCAGATGGGTAAATCGTTTACAGAAAGGGTGGTGGGTATATGGAATGTGCATTCGGAGGAGGCAGCTGAGGCAATTACTATCGCAACGTTAAACAAACATTTACATAGATACATAGAAACATATAAAATAGGTGCAGGAGGAGGCCATTCGGCCCTTCGAGTCAGCAACGCCATTCATTCTGATCATGGCTGATCATCCACAATCAGTAACCCGTGCCTGCTTTCTCCACATACCCCTTGATTCTGCTAGCCCCAAGAGCTCTATCTAACTCTCTTTTAAATTAATTCAGTGAATTGGCCGCCACTGCCGACTGTGGCAGAGAATTCCACAAATTTACAACTCTCTGGGTAAAAACTTTTTTTCTCATCCCAGTTTTAAATGGCCTCCCCTTTATTCTGAGACTGTGGCCCCTGATTCTGAACCCTCCCCCCAACATTGGGAACATTTTTCCTGCATCTAGTTTGTCCAGTCTATTTATTATTTTATATGTTTCTATAAGATCCCCCCTCATCCATCTAAATTCCAGTGAATAGAAGCCCAGACTTTCCAATCCTTCCTCATATGACAGTCCTGCCATCCCAGGGAATTAATCATGTGGGTTTACGCTGCTCTCCCTCAATAGCAAAGATGTTCTTCATCAAATTAGGAGACCAAAACTGCACACAGTACTACAGATGTGGGCTCAACAGGGCCCTGTACAACTGCAAGACCTCTTTACTCCTATACTCACATCCTCTCGCTATGAAGGCCAACATGCCATTTGCTTTCTTCACTGCCTGCTGTACCGGCAAGTTTACTTTTAGTGAAGGGCCTGTCCCACTTGGCGATTTTTTTGGCGACTACCGGCGTCCTTGACTGACGCATCAGAGTCGCAGAAAGATTTTGAACGTTTCAAAATCCAGCGGCGACAAAAAAAATGTTGCGACACTTGAAACATCACGTGTCAATATGTCATCACGTCGCATCATCACCGCGTCACGCCGCATCTGGACGCATCACGACGCATCACGATGCATCACACCGCAACTTTTTTGGTGACCTGATATGTCAGTCAATGATGCCGGCAGTCACCGAAAAAAAATCGCCAAGTCGGACAGGCCCTAATCTTGCTTACAAGGACACCTAGGCCTCGTCGCACTTTGCTTTTTCCTAATCTGACACCATTGAGATAATAATCTCCCTCCTTGTTCTTGCCGCCAAAGTGGATAACCTCACATTTATCTACATTATACTGCATCTGCCCACTCACTCAACCTGTCCAAGTCACCCTGCATCCTCCTAGCATCCTCTTCACATTTCACACTGCCTCCCATGTTACTTTTAAATCCATCATCTAAATCATTAATATATATTGTAAACAGTCGAGGCTCCAGCACCGGGCCTTGCAGCACTCCACTAGCCATTGCCTGCCATTCTGACAGGAACCCGTTTATTCCTATTCTTTGTTTCCTGTCTTCCAACCTATTCTCTATCCATGTCAATACTCCACCCCCAATACCATGTGCTCTAATTTTGCCCACTAATCTCCTGTGTGGGACCTTATCAAAGGCTTTCTGAAAGTACAGATACACCACATCCACTGGCTCTCCTTCATCCATTTTACATGTCACATCCTCAATAAATTCCAGCAGATTAGTCAAGCAGGATTTCCCCTTCACAAATCCATACTGACTTTGACCGATCCTGTTACTGCTATCCAAATGTGCCGTTATTATTTCTTTAATAATTGACTCCAGCATTTTCCCCACCACCGATCAGGCTAACTGGTTTATAATTCCCCGTTTTCTTTCTCGCTCCTTTCTTGAAAAGTGGGATAACATTAGCTACGCTCTAATCCACATGAACTCATCCTGAACCTGTAGAACATTGGAAAATGATCAGCAATGCATGCACAATTTCTATAGCCACCTCCTTGATTACCCGGGATGCAGACCATCAGGCCCGAGGAATTTATCAGCCTTCAGTCCAGTCAGTCTACCCAACACTAATTCTCGCCTAATGCAAATTTCTTTCAGTTCTTCTGTCTCCCTGGATCCTCTGCCTTCCAGTACATCTGGGAGATTGTTTGTGTCTTTAGACAGCTACATGGATAGGATAGATTTAGAGGGATATGGGCCAAAGGCAGACAGGTGGGACTAGTGTAGATGGGACGTTGGTCAGGTTGGGAAAGTTTGTCCGATGGGCCGTTTCCATGCCATATGAATCTATGACTCGGTAATTTTAGGAATTGAAAACATTAAGGGTTGCTGCTGAAGAAATTGCAAATGAAAACCTGGGATAATGTGATCCAGAGAAGGAAAAATAACCATGATATAAAAGTGGATCTTCATTCAGCATGAAACCATGTGTACAAAGCTAGAAGCATTCAAGCGTAACTGGAAAATAGGATTTTCTTCACATATTTCAGCTTCACAGAAAAGAAAAGTCTTGTAAAGTAGATAACTTTAAAAATAGGGTTGGAGTATTAACCAGTTATAAAGCTTATTGGAATAAGTACAGAAATAATCAAATGTCGAATAAAATAATGAGTCCGCCACCTTAGTCTCTGAAATATAGCACATCAGGATGGAAAGTAAAATGGAAAGTTCTGTAAACATCCGACACATCCCGTGGTCTGCGCGGCAAGGGAAATGTGAGGTTATGTTGCTGCTCCATGAAACTTTATCAAAGTGAATGTGGAAATCTGAAGATCTGGAGACCAGAGACCTGGCTGTGAAAGGGTGTTTTAGTAAATGTTCATGCACACAAACAGCCACACATGCACACACAGGCATATGTATACAAACAGACTGATTCACACGCACACACAGACCTACAGGTGAAGAGAAGTCTACATACTTATTTAAGTGGCAGGAATACAAAAGTATAAACTGTGATTTGAACGTAGTACGTTGTAAATCCAAAGAAACACAGAATATATTGGGAAACACCCAACACATCGGGCAACATCTGTGCAGACATGATGTTCAGGATGGTGAACTTTGGACATTAATATACAAGTAGATAGAGTTGTAAAGACAGCAAATGGTAAGCTAGCTTTCATATTCTTTTTTCTCTCTTTTTTGTATGGCTTTGTAAATATTTGATTAGTGTATAAATGTAAATAATTAGGTGTACATATAGCTGCTGGTGTACATATGGTGTACACATAACTGCTAAATTTGTATAAGATAATTATAAGCAGTTGAATAAGGGGTGGGAATTAATAAGCTTTGGCTTTTTCCTGCTCATTTTCGGACACATACGATTTCATTTATTTATAGATATGGTTTATGACACTTTATAAATATTCTTGTTTTGTTTTTTGTATGCTGTTTCACACTTGCTTTTTATTCTTTTATTCTGTTCGAAATAAAGAATTAAAAAAATTAAAAAAAAGTCAGGAAGTCATGATGCGGCTTTATAGGACATTGGTTCGACCGAATTTGGAGTACTGCATGCAGTTCTGGTTGTCGCATTACAGGAAGGATGTAACATAGAAACATAGAAAATAGGTGCAGGTTTTGGACATTTAGCCCTTCGAGCCAACACCGTCATCATGTCTGCACAGATGTTGCCCGATGTGTTGGGTGTTTCCCTATATATTCTGTTTTTATTTGGATTTACGACGTACTACGTTCAATTCACAGTTTATACTTTTGTATTCCTGCCACTTTAAATAAGTATGGAGACTTCTTCTCTTCACCTGGAGATCTGTGTGTGCATGTGTGTCTGTTTGTGTGCATGAACATTTACTAAAACACCCTTTCACAGCCAGGTCTCTGGTCTCCAGATCTTCAGGCAGTTATCCCCGACTTCCACATTCACTTTGCTAAAGTTTCATGGAGCAGCAACATAACCTCACATTTCCCTTGCCGCGCAGACCACGGGATGTGCCGGATGTTTACAGAAGTTTCCATTTTACTTTCCATCCTGATGTGCTATATTCCAGAGACTAAGGTGGCGGACATTATTTTATTCGACATTTGATTATTTCTGAACTTATTCCAATAAGCTTTATAACTGGTTAATACTCCAACTATTTTTAAAGCTATCTATTTTACAAGACTTTTCTTTTCTGTGAGGCTGAAATATGTGAAGAAAATCCTATTTTCCAGTTACGCTTGAATGCTTCTAGCTTTGTACACGTGGTTTTATGCTGAATGAAGATCCCCTTTTATATCATGGCTAATCATCCAAAATCAGTACCCATTCCTGCATTTTCCCCATATCCCTTTATACCAATAGCCCTAAGAGCTAAATCTAACTCCAGTGAATTGGCCTGCACTGCCTTCTGTGGCAGAAAATTCCACACATTCACAACTCTCTGGGTGAAGAAGTTTTTCCTCATCTCAGTCCTAAATGGCTAACTCCTTATTCTTAAACTGTGACCCCCTGGTTCTGGACCCCCAACATCGGGAGCATTTTTCCTGAATCTAGCCTGTCCAATCTCTTAAGAATTTTATATTGTTCTATAAGATACCCTCTCATCCATCTAAATTCCAGTGAAAATAAGCCCGGTCGACCCATTCTTTCATCATATGTCAGTTCCGCTATCCCGGGAATTAACCCGATTAACCTACGCTGCACTCCCTCAATAGCAAGAATGTCCTTCATCTCAAATTAGGAGACCAAACCGGAACACAATACTCCTGGAGTGGTCTCACCAGGCCCCATATAACTGCAGTAGGACCTCCTTGCTCCTAAACTGAAATCCTCTTGCAATGAAGGCCAACATTCCATTAGCTTTCTTCACTGCCTGCTGTACCTGTATGCTTATTTTCATTGACTGGTGCAGAAGGACACCCAGATCTCACTGCACCTCCCATTTTCTTAATCTGACACTGTTCAGATAATAATCTGCTTTTTTCAACAAGGAACTGCAGATGCTGGAAAATCGAAGGTAGATAAAAGTGCTGGAGAAACTCAGCGGGTGTGGCAGCATCTATGGAGTGAAGGAAATAGGCAACGTTTCGGGCCAAAACCCTTCTTCAGACTTCTTCAGACTAATCTGCCTTCTTGTTCTTGCCACCAAAGTGGATAATCTCACATTTATCCACATTATACTGCATCTGCCATCACCCAACCTATCCAAGTCACCCTACAGCCCCATAGCATCCTCCTCGCAGCTCACATTGCCACCCAGCTTTGTGTATTCCGCAAACTTGGAGATGTTATTTTTAATTCCCTCGTCTAAATCATTAATATATATAGTAAATAACTGGAGTCCCAGCACTGAGCCTTGTGGCACCCACTAGTCACTGCGTGGAGGCTTTGGAAAGGTACAGAGGAAGTTCAACAGAATAATATGGGTTATTAGCTAGAGGGAGACATTGGACAGACTTGGATTGTTTTCTTTGGAACGCTGGAGGTTGCAGGGAGACCTCATACAAGTATATAAAATTATGAGGGGCATTGATAGTCAATCAGAATCTTCTTTCCCTGGAATGGAAAAATTGAAAACTAGAAGGCATAATTTTTAAAGGGGATGTGTGGAGAAAGTATTTTACCCAAAGGGTGGCGAATGCTTGAAATTGCACTGCCAGAGGTTGTGGTTGAAGCAGAAATGTTTGTGACATTTAAGAGACTTTTGGATGGGCGTTTGGTATACAGGAAATAGAGGGAAATGGGTTATGTGCAGGTAGATAAGCCTAGGCATCATGTTTGGCTCAGACATTTTGGGCTGAAAGGCCTGTTCTTGTGCTGACCCTTCTATGTTCTATGTACTAATGTTGATCAATGTTAAGCTGTTAGCCATGGCTAGATGTTCTGATTTGAAAGCATTTATTCCAGCAGGTGCTGAGAAGATCAGACAATGGAGACTGAATGGTAGGATGTAGACAAAAATTGCTGGAGAGACTCAGCAGGTGAGGCGGCGTCTATGGAGAAAAGGAATAGGCAACGGTTCGGGTCGAGACCCTTCTTCAGAATGGTAGGATGGTTCAGTTAACAGGCAACGTAACCATCCAGCCAGCAACTAGAGAGCAGTGCTGGGCTACTATCTACATCATTGGAGACCCTTTGACTATCTTTAATCAAACCTTACTGGACTTCATTTTTCCAGGATGCATCACTGCATGGTTTGGGAACAGCTCCATCCAAGACCGCAGCAAATTGCAGAGAATTGTAGACGCAGCCTAGACCATCACGGACACTGACCTCCCAATCCATTGACTCCATTTACACTTCACGCTGCCTCGGCAAGGCCAGCAGCATAATCAAGGATGAGTCGCCCTGACCACTCCCTCTTCTCTCCTCTCCCATTGGGCAAGAAAAACAGAAGTGTGAAAACACGCACCTCCAGATTTAGGGACAGTTTCTTCCTAGCTGTTATCAGGCAACAGAACCATCCTACCGCAACTAGAACGGTCTTGAGTTACCTCATTGGAGACCCTCGATCTATAGTTAATCGAACCTTCACTGGACTTTATTATGCTCTGAACGTTATTGGGTGTCCCTGTACACCGGTCACTGAAAGTTGGCTTACTGGTACAGCAGGCAGTGAAGAAAGCTAATGGAATGTTGGCCTTCATAACAAGAGGATTTCAGTATAGGAGTAAAGAGGCTCTTCTGCAGTTGTATAGGGCTCTGGTGAGACCACATCTGGAGTATTGTGTACAGTTTTCGTCTCCTAATTTGAGGAAGGACATCCTTGTGATTGAGGCAGTGCAGCGTAGGTTCACGGGATTGATCCCTGGGATGGCGGGACTGTCATATGAGGAAAGACTGAAAAGACTGGGCTTGTATTCACTGGAGTTTAGAAGGATGAGGGGGATCTTATAGAAACATATAAAATTATAAAAGGACTGGACAAGCTAGATGCAGGAAAAATGTTCCCAATGTTGGGTGAGTCCAGAACCAGGGGTCACAGTCTTAGAATAAAGCGGAGGCCATTTAAGACTCAGGTGAGAAAAAACGTTTTCACCCAGAGAGTTGTGAATTTATGGAATTCCCTGCCACAGAGGGCAGTGGAGGCCAAGTCACTTGATGGATTTAAGAGAGAGTTAGCTAGAGCTCTAGGGGCTAGTGGAGTCAATGGATATGGGGATAAGGCAGGCACGGGTTATTGATAGGGGACGATCAGCCATGATCACAATGAATGACGGTGCTGGCTCGAAGGGCCGAATGGCCTCCTCCTGCACCTATTTTCTATGTTTCTATGTTATTCACATTATTCCCTTTATCATGTATCTATGCACTGTGGATTGCTTGATTATAATCATGAACCATCTTTCTGCTGACTGGTTCACATGCAACACAAGCTCTCACTGTATCTCTGCAGACATGACAATAATCTAATCTAAACTACAATACTCAACTAAACTAAACTGTGTTAGCATTCAGAAGTAGTATTCAAAATTAGAAACTGGGCATGTTTTGATATGTAAAATAAAAGTAGTGGAGAGAACAAAGGAAACGTTTGTGGTAGGACTGAGAACATGAGGGACAGTTGTGTCATAAGACTAAGAGACCAACGTGGGCTCCACCTTTCCTTGATCATCATTGGTGGCTGTAATCCGTCTTTTTGCATATCATCCAGTCATTTGTTCTATGTACCTTTTCATACCTCTCGCTTCATTCTCCCTTGACTCCAAGTCTGAAGAAGGGTCTCGACCCGAAACGTCACCTATTCCTTTTCTCCAGGGATTTTGCCTGACACGCTGAGCTACTCCTACTGTCTATCTTCAGGGACAGTGTAATGCAGGTAGTGGTGGTGACAGCTGAGGGAGGGTGGTTAATTACTGCTGATTTGTTTTGCGGGAAATGGAAATGGAAGATGACAGATTTCCAGTGTCTGTTTCTGCAATTTTTTGCATTTTGTAGCGTTGGCATCAAGCCATGAATGTTGCGTTTCATGGCACTTAACTTGAAATTGATTGTGCCTTGAGATTCAATTGCATCGCCTTTTTTGCATTCCTGCTTGATGAATGTTAGGACATAAGGCCTGGATAGAGTGGATGTGGAGAGGCTGTTTCCACTTGTGGGAGAGTCGAGGACCAGATGTCATAGCCGCAAAATAAAAGGACGTTCCTTTAGGAAGGAGATGAGGAGGAATTTCTTTAGTCAGAGGGTGATGAATCTGTGGAATTCAGGGGTTATGGGGAGAAGGCAGGAGAATGGGGTTGAGGGGAAGATTTAGATCAGCCATGATTGAATGGTGGAGTAGACTTGATGAGCCGAATGGCCTAATTCTCCTCCTATCACTAATGAAGTTGCAGGAATAGGCTATTCACATGTGGTACCAGGCAGTAGATAGGTCTGTTCTACAAACTTTTGTAACTTTGTTGGCGCCAAAACGTGGTGACACTTGCGTACTGCCAAGGTGAGGGCTGTTGTATGATTTAACTGGATTGTAGGCAAAACAAAGCATTTCACTGTACTCAGATGCATGTGACAATAAAGTATCACTGAATCATTGAATTCATCCTCTTTTGTCTCTCCACCATTTAAGGAGAATTATTTTAATTTCATTCCTTCTCTCTTCGGTTTACTAACCCTAGATTCCTTGATCCCCTTAATAACTCACATTATTTCCCTCTATTCAATATATTCAGTGATTGATCCTCTACATTCCTGTTTTGGTAGAAGATTCCTTAGATTCGCTGCATCTTAGGTTGGTTTAGATACTTGAATTGTCTTTGCTGGAATGCCGAATGGAGACTCAAGGTCATGAGGTCATCAGGAATAGGAGTAGAATGAAGCCATTCAGCCCATTGTTTACTCTGCCATTCAATCATGGCTGATCCATCTCCCCCTCCTAACGCCATTCTCCTGCCTTCTCCCCATAACCTCTGACACCCACACTAATCAAGAATCTACAGATCTTTTCCTTAAAATTATCCATTGACTTGGCCTCCACAGCCTTCTGTGGCAAAGAATTCCACAGATTCACCACACTCTGACTACATAAATTTCTCCTCATCTCCTTCCTAAAAAACCATCCTTTAATTCTGAGGCTGTGAGCTCTAGTCCAAGACTCTCCCACTAGTGGAAACATCCTCTCCACATCCACTCTATCCAGGCCTTTCACTATTCTGTTAGTTTCAATGAGGCCCTCACTCATTCGTCTAAACTTAATCGGTATATAAAATAAGGAGAGGCATTGACAGGATAGACAGTGAGGTATTTCCTCAGGATGGAAATGTCAAAGACTATAACAATTATAACAATTAACAATTACAGCACGGAAACAGGCCATCTCGACCCTTCTTGTCCGTACCGAACACGTAATCTCCCCTAGTCCCGTATACCTGCACTCAGACCATAACCCTCCATTCCCTTCCCATCCATATAACTATCCAATTTATTTTTAAATGATAAAAACGAACCTGCCTCCACCGCCTTCACTGGAAGCTCATTCCACACAGCTACCACTCTCTGAGTAAAGAAGCTCCCCCTCATGTTACCCCTAAACTTCAGTCCCTTAATTCTCGTCATGTCCCCTTGTTTGAATCTTCCCTACTCTCAGTGGGAAAAGCTTTTCCACGTCAACTCTGTATATCTAGACTAGAAGGCACAGCGTTAAGGTAAGATGGCCAAATTGATAGGAGATGTGTGGGTCACTTTTTGGGTGCCTGGAATATGCTGCCAGGGATGTAGAGGCAGATACAACAGTGTAATTTAGGAGACTTTCAGACAGACACATGGATATGTTGCGATTGGAAGGATTTGAATCGCATGCAGGTAGAGGAGATTACTTTGGCACCGTGTTTGGCATGGACATTGTGGGCTGAAGAGCCTGGGCAGTTCTACTCTATCCACTATATATACTAGGCATATCCATTTCTGGAGGGTGAACAGATTAGAATCTTTTTGATATTTTTAGCAACGTTCTATACCTGCTGATAATACTTTGAAGATAATCTCCGCAGGTGCCACAGGTCTCCTGTTGAGAAACAACTGCTGAACCTCCTCGGCTATCAGCTATCATTTTCAGCAAGAAACAAAGTGTTGGCATTTGTGTGTATGAGCAAAGTATGGTGTCTTATTTATGTTTTATATAATTTGGGCTTTGATTAAAAAGTACAGCATTTATTGCCAATCCCTCAAGGCCAGGCTGGTGGATTGGATAGACACAAGATTCATTGTAGCTGTGGATGGTAAGCTACTTAACTTGATGATATGTTGAACGGAGAGGGGTGGGGGGGGGGGGAATGGTGGCACAGCGGTAGAGTTGCTGCCTTACAGTGCTTGCAGCGCCGGAGACCCGGGCTCGAACCTGACTATGGGTGCTGTTTGTACGGAGTTTGTACGTTCTCCCCTTGACCTGCGTGGGTTTTCTCTGTGATCTTCTGTTTCCTCCCACACACCAAAGACTTCCAGGTCTGTAGGTTAATTGGCTTGGGCTTGTATACTTGGTTTGTGTAAATTGTCCCTAGTCTATGTAGGCTTGTATTTATGTGCGGGGATCGCTGGTTGGTGCGGACCTGGTGAGCGAAGGGCCTGTTGCCATCCTGTATCTCTAAACTAAAAAAACATAGAACATAGAGCTGTGCAGCAAACAGAATAGTATGGCACAGTAAATGTACTCGCTAGAGTTTAGATGGTTGAAGGGAGACCTCATTAAAACTTACAGAATAAAGAAAGGCATAGATAGAGTGGATGTGGAAAGGATGTTTCCACTGGTGGGAGGAGTCTCGGACCAAAGGTTATAGCTGCAGAATTAAAGGGAGCTCTTTTAGAAAGGTGGTGAGGAGGGAAGTTTAGGCAGAGGGTAGTTAATCTGTGGAACGCATTGCCACAGAGGGCTGTGGGGGCCAAGTCAGTGGATATTTTTAAGGCAGAGATAGACAAATTCTTGAGGGTTATGGGAAGAAGGCAGGAAAATGGGATTGGGAGGCAGAGATCAGCCATGATTGAATGGTGGATTAGACTCGATGGGCTGAATGACCTCATTCTACTCCTATGACTTGTGATCGTGAACATAGTGGAACATAATGCCGAGAGTATCACTTATTTACCTGCATAGCCCCTTGAAGTTTTGCCCTGCTCACCTTAAAGTTGTGCCCTCTAGTATCTGATTTTACCCGCCAGATGCGGAATATGACAGTCTAAAGAAGGGTCATGACCCAAAATGTCACCCATCCTTTTTCACCAGAGATGCTGAAAATAATGCCAAGAGTATCACTTATCTATCTATATATATATATATAACTCAAATCAGTCCGCCTGCAGTACGGATCCCTTCCTGCCTTTCGATTCGTTGACGGCTGCTCCTTCCTCAGCTTCCAACACACTTCGAAACAATGTTGCAAGACGGGAACACTGAACTTTTCACTGCTGCAGCAGGCAGGGATTTTTTTTAAAGAGGCAGGGCAGTGCGGGAATCTTACTTTTGAGAACGGCTTCAGTTCCATTGGAGGAGACGGGTGCATAGTGGAATATTGGGTTGGGGGATCACACCATTGGGGGAGCAGACCCAACGGGTCTGCACTTGGTCTAGTTAATATATAAAACTCAAATCCATCCGACGTCCGCCTGCAGTACGGATCCCTTCCTGCCTTTTGATTCGTTGATGGCTGCTCCTTCCTATCAGCTTCCAACACACTTCGAAACAAAGTTGCAAGACAGGAACACTGAACTTTTCACTGCTGCAGCAGGCTTCCAACACACTTCGAAACAAAGTTGCAAGACAGGAACACTGAACTTTTCACTGCTGCAGCAGGCAGGGGAGGTGCAATTGAGGGAGGCAGGGGAGTGCTGGAAACTTACATTTGGCAATGGCTTCAGTTCCATTGGAGGAGACGGGTGCATGGTGGAATATTGGGTTGTGAGAATCACACCATTGGGGGAGCAGACCCAACGGGTCTGCACTTGGTCTAGTTTACAATAAAAATAAAGGGATGTACTTTGAGAAAAGAGATGAGAAGGAATTTCTCCAGTCAGAGGGTGGTGAATCTATGGAATTCATGGCCACAGATGGCTGTGGAGACCAAGTCATTGGATATTTTTAAGGCAGATATTGATAGATTCTTGATTAATATGGGTGTCAGGGGTTATGCAGAGAAGGCAGGAGAACAGGGTTAAAAAGGAGAGATAGATCAGCCATGACTGGATAGCAGAGTAAATCTGATAGGCAAAATGGCCTAATTCTGCTCCTATAACTTATGGATTTATGAGCCTGAAGCATCACCCATTCCTTCTCTCCAGAGATGCTGCCTGTCCAGCTGAGTTACTCCAGCACTTGGTGCCAATCTTCGGTGTAAACCGGCATCTGCAGTTCCTTCCTACACATCCTGGTAAACCATTTCTTCACCTTCCTCAAAGCCTCCGCATCCTTCCTTTACTGGGCCAACAGGAACTGTACCCAATACTCCACATGCGGCCGAATCAAAGTCTCAAAATGTTGCAACATGACTTCCTGACTTACTCAAAGCCCCAACCAATAAAGGTGAGCGTACTCTCTGCCTTCTTTACCACACTATCTACTTGTGTCACCAATTTGTCTGTCCACTGGGCAGCACAGTGGTGCAGTGGTACATTAGCTGCCTAAAGGGCCTGTCCCACGAGTATGCGACTGCATGCGGCAAGCACGACCTAACGTGGTCGCTTGAGCCGTACGGCCTCGCGGGGCTGGTCCCACTTCGATCGCCGGAGCTGTATGGAGTTGTGCGGAGCTGGCCCCGACATCGCGCGTGGCTCCGAAAAACTGACACTGTCCAAAAATTCCGCGCGGCAATGGCCTGCAGCAGCATTGAGGCTGTACGCAACGCCTCGACGCCGTACGAAGCGTCCTGATGCCATACGGGATCACTCGACCTCCGCGGGGCCCCCGCTTCCGGTTTGGTCGCGCTTGCCGCATGCAGTCACATGCTCGTGCGACAGGCTCTTTACAGTGCGAGAGACCAGGGATCGATCCCAACTGCGGGTGCTGTCTGTACGGAGTTTGTATTTTCTCCCCGTGGCCTGCATGGGTTTTCTCCAAGATCTTTGGTTTCCTCCCACACTCCAGTGACGTACAGATTTGTAGGTTAATTGGCTTGGTATAAATGTAAAATTGTCCCTAGTGAGTACAGACTAGTTTTATTGCTTGGTGGGCAGAAGTGCCTGTTTCCGCGCTGTATCACTAAACTAAATTAAACCAAACAAAACATCAATGTGGGATGACTTACGACCAACATAGTTGGGTTTGACACCGAAGTGAGTTACATAAAGTCGGAGAATTTGATTTTACAAGTAAGTCAGGAAAGCAGCAAAGTGCCCAGACTAAAGATTGAGTGATGCTCCTCTAGCTTGCACTGGGTCTTGTTGGAATAGTGCACATACCACAGGTAGATAAGCTGATGAGGAAGCAGACTAAAGAATTAAAGAATTTCCACAAACCTGACTGTCCTGGTAGACCCATTGTCTCTGCCTGTCCGTGCCCCACCGAACCTATTTCCACATACCTTGACTCCATCCTATCCCCCCCCCCACCCCCTGGTTAAATCCCTCCCGACCTATGTTCAAGACACCTCAGACACTCTCCGTCATCTCCGCGCATTCCATTCTCTAGGCCCTCACCCCCTCATCTTCACCATGGACGTCCAGTCACTCTACACCTCCATCCCCCACCAGGATGGTCTCAAAGCCCTCCGGTTCTTCCTCGACCAGAGAATCAACCTATACCTAGCCACTGACACTCTCCTCTGCCTAGCGGAGTTGGTCCTTACCCTCAATAACTTCTCGTTTGACACTTCCCATTTCCTCCAAATACAAGGCGTGGCTATGGGCACGCGCATGGGCCCCAGCTACGCCTGCCTCTTGTTCGAGGCATACCAGGGCCCCATCCCCGAACTCTACCTCTGCTACATCGACGACTGCTTTGGTGCCACCTCCTGCACCCACACACAACTGACTGACTTCATCCGCTTCACCACTAATCCAGCACTCAAATACACCTGGACCATTTCCGACACTTCCCTACCATTTCTTGACCTCACTATCTCCATCGCAGGTGATAGACTTCTGACTGACATCCACTATAAAGCCACTGACTCCCATGGCTATCTAGACTACACTTCTTCCCACCCTGCTTCCTGTAAGGACTCCATCCCCTACTCCGAATTCCTTCATCTACACTGCATCTGCTCCCAGGATGAGATGTTCCACACCAGGGCATCGGAAATTTCCTAATTCTTCAGGGAACGGGGGTTCCCCTCCCCTACTATAGGTGAGGATTTCTCCATATCCCGTAGCACTGCTCTCTCTCCCTATCCCACCATTCGTAACAAGGGCAGAGTCCGCCAAGTCCTCACCTTTCACCCCAATAGCCGTCACATACAACAAATAGTCCCCCGGCATTTTCGCCACCTCCCACGTGACCCCACCACTCGCCACATCTTCCCATCTCCCCACCTTTCTGCTTTCCGCAAAGACCGCTCCCTCCATAACTCCCTGGTCAATTCTTCCCTACCCTCCCGCACCACCACCTTCCCGGGCACTTTCCCTTGCAACCGCAGAAATGCTACACTTGTCGCTTTACCTCGCCCCCTTTGACTCCATTCAAGGACCCAAGCAATTGTTCCAGGTGCGACAGAGGTTCACCTGCATCTCTTCCAACCTCATCTATTGCATCCGCTGCTCTAGACGTCAGCTGATCTACATCGGTGAGACCAAGCGTAGGCTAGCCGATCGTTTCGCCGAACACCTCCGCTCGGTCCGCATTAACCAACCTGATCTCCCGGTGGCTCAGCACTTCAACTCCGCCTCCCATAACGAATCCGACCTCTCTCTCCTGGGCCTCCTCCATGGCCAGAGTGAGCACCACCGGAAATTGGAGCAGTCTGCACCCCAGCGGCAAACATTTTCTTCAAATTCCGGTAGCCCTTGTCTCCTCCCCTTCTCAGCTCTCCCTCAGCCCTCGGGCTCCTCTTCTTTGCTCCTTTCTTCTCCATGCCCCCCCTCACCCCGTCCTCCCCTCCCCCCCACCCTACATCAGTCTAAAGAAGGGTTTCGGCCCGTAAAGTTGCCTATTTCCTTTGCTTTATAGATGTTACTACCCGCTGAGTTTCCCCAGCACTTTTGTCTGCCTTAAAGAATTAAAGTGGCAGGCATTGGAGACTTATGGGTCTGCCCCACTACGGCAATTTTTCAGGCGACTGCCGAAGATTTTCAAGTCGCTGGCAGTCGCCTGAAAAACCAGCAACTGCAACGGCAACTGTCAGAATGGAACACACACACACATCGTTTTCTTCACCAGCCCGTTATACAGTCGGGGGACAGGTCAAGTGGGGGGAGCACTGTCTGAGTGAAATTCATACAGTGAAAAGCCAATGTGTTACAGACACACCGTGATGAACAGGAATTTTCAAAGAAATGGGGACAGAGGTCGAGGTTGGGGAAGAAGAGTTCAACTCATGTCAGGCTTGGAACAGAGCTGGAAGAAAATAAAGCTGGAGATAAGGACTAATTTGGAGTAAAGCATGGGAAGAGGAGAGGTTTAGTTTAGTGCAGGAAGAAACTGCAGATATTGGTTTAATGCAAAGATAGACACAAACAGCTGGAGTAACTCAGCCGGTCAGACAGCATCTATGGAGAAAATGAATAGGTGATGTTTCGGATCGAGACTCGTGTTGAGTTTACTTGAGTTTAGTTCATTTTAGTTCAGAGATGCAATGTGGAAACAGGCCATTTGGGCCACCGAATCCATGCTGACGAGCGATCCCCACGCATTAACACTACCCTACACACACTAGGGCCAATTTTACCATTATACCAAGCCAATATACCAATACCAAGCAATACCTGCACATCTTGGAAATGTGGGAGGAAACTGGCAGGGATGGAAATCGCTATCAAAACATGGGGGGGACACAATGTCTCACGCGGCACACATGCACGAGGCTTCAGCTCTGGGCTCTGTGGATGGTAACATCGGGAGCTGACTTGGTTGGTGACCGACTCCAGCAACAGCATCTTTGTCCCCCCCGAATAGTGGGACTTCAAAGGGCCAGTTTGCGGGGCCTTTCATCACCCGGTGCGGCTTAAAACCGGCCATGGGATCTTCCATCCCCCGGCGGGGGCTTCAACATAGGGAGCCTCGATCGCCTCGATGCAGCAATTGAATGGGCCGATTCAAGCTCTGCTCCATGATCTTTGCTCCACCAGGACGTCTTCCTCCTCCAATCACCGTACTATATCCTCAGTGCCAACCCCCTACCTCCGCATCTAACCGACACCTCCCTCCTTCAATCATTGCGCTGAATCATCATGTCCCACCCACCCCACTGCCTGCTGACTGACGTCTCTCTCGTCCAATCGGCGACCTCGATCATCAGTCCCACCCCCACTGTCTCGCAGAAAGCGGAGATTTTTTAAATAGATTTTTTTTCACCGAATTTCAAAATCCGGATTACAAAACATGGGAGGGGGGGGTTATCTCCCACCTCTCAAAACATGGGGGGGGGGGATATGTTCCCCCATCCCCCTCTGGATTTCCGTCCATGGAAACTGGAGATCCCAGAAAAAACCCACGCGGGTCACGGGGAGAAAGTCCAAACTCCGTGCAGACATCACCCGTAATCAGGATCGAAACCGGGTGTCCACCGCTAAAGGGCAGCAACCCCAATGCCGCGCCACAATGCTATCAAACTTTTGAAACTTTGGTGTTTGGGAAGAAGGAATAATGAATAAGGGTTAGTGGAGCTTGGAGTGAGGGAACAGCACTCAACATTGATAGACAATAGACAAGAGGTGCAGGAGGAGGCCATTCGGCCCTTCGAGCCAGCACCGCCATTCAATGTGATCATAGCTGATCATCCCCAATCTGTACCCCAATCCTGCCTTCTCCCCATATCCCCCGACTCCACTATCTTTAAGAGCCTTATCTAGCTCTCTCTTGAAAGTATCCAAAGAACTGGCCTCCATCGCCCTCTGAGGCAGAGAATTCCACAGACTCACAACTCTCTGTGAGAGAAAGTGTTTCCTCGTCTCCGTTCTAAATGGCTTATTCCTTATTCTTAAACTGTGGCCCCTGGTTCTGGACTCCCCCAACATCGGGAACATTTCCTGCCTCTAGTGTGTCCAAACCCTTAATAATCTTATATGTTTCAATAAGATCCTCTCTCATCCTTTTAAACTCCAGAGTATACAAGCCCAGCCGCTACATTCTCTCAGCATATGACAGTCCCGCCATCCCGGGAATTAATCTGGTGAATCTACGCTACACTCCCTCAATAGCAAGGCTAGGCTTGATCACAAACTCTTATCAGGCAACTGAACCATACTTTCGCCAACTAGAGAGCGGTCCTGACCTCCCACCTCATTGGAGACCCTCGGACTATCTTTAATCGGACTTTGTGTTGCACTAAAGTTATTCCCTTTATCCTGCCTGTACACAGTGGACGGCTCGATTGTAATCACGTATTGTCTTTCCGCTGACTGGATAGCACGCAACAAAAAAGCTTTTCACGTGACAATAGTGAACTAAAATACTAATAATGAAGTTATCTTGTAACACTGCACTAAAACTGCTAGCCAAGTGAAAGTGCCCCCCCCCCCCCCCCCCCCTCCTCCCCAAGTACGTACTGGGCTAGGCTGAATTATTGCAGTAAATGCCTAACATAGTCCAATCTGCAATGCAAAGTCACAGTTTTATTAGGCTCTGCATCTTCTGCTTCTCAACTCACTCCCACTTTCTCAACTGTGTTTTGTCTCTTTACAAGTCCGTTGTTTCTTCAGTCTTTTACTTCTTCAACTCTTCCATTTATTTACTTGACTTTGATGTTATTTTGCTCCTCGTCGCTAATGTCTTTTAGGTTTGCTCCTTTGTTGTGTGGACAGGTGCACCTGAAACATCAACCAGCTCTTCCGCACACAGACACCGAGTCATCTAACCTCCTGTCTGTTTCAAGGTTCAAACCCTTCTCATGCTTTTACAAAGCGCATGTTGATGGATGTAATGGCTCGTGCTTAAATGCAGGAAAAGCCGAAAGGAGACAAAAAGCCTGAGTAACTCAGCGGGACAGGCAGCATCAGTGGAATGGGTGACGTTTTGGGGGTCGAGACTCCTTTAGACTAAGAGTTGGGAGAGAGGGAAACTAGAGTTATGAAAGGGTAAGGTATATCTCTAGTTTTCACCGCCCCTGACTCCTAGTGTGAAAAAGTCTCGACCCGAAACATCACCCATTCCTTCTCTCCAGAGATGCTACCTGTCCCAGCATTTTGTGCCTATCTTTGGAGTAAACCAATCTGCATCTGGCTCTTTACTCTGTCCATGCCTCTTTTTATTTTTATATGCCACCATGCATTTGTTTAGTTTGTTTAATTCAGTTTATTATAGACAATAGACAATAGGTGCAGGAGTAGGCCATTTGGCCCTTCGAGCCAGCACCGCCATTCAATGTGATCATGGCTGATCATCCCCAATCAGTTCCCACGTTCCTGCCTTCTCCCCATATCCCCTGATTCTGCTATTTTTAAGAGCCCTATCTAGCTCTCTCTTGAAAGCATCCAGAGAACCTGCCTCCACCGCGGCAGAGAATTCCACAGACTCACCACTCTGTGAGAAAAAGTGTTTCCTCAAGTCCGTTCTAAATGGCTTACTCCTTATTCTTAAACTGTGGCCCCTGGTTCTGGACTCCCCCAACATTGGGAACATGTTTCCTGCCTCTAGCGTGTCGAAGCCCTTAACAATCTTATATGTTTCAATGATATCACCTCTCATCCTTCAAAAGGATTTGAGTATAGGAGCAGGGAGGTTCTACTGCAGTTGTACAGGGTATTGGTGAGACCACACCTGGAGTATTGTGTACAGTTTTGGTCTCCAAATCAGAGGAAAGACATTCTTGCCATAGAGGGAGTACAGAGAAGGTTCACAAGACTGATTCCTGGGATGTCAGTCCTTTCATATGAAGAAAGACTGGATAGATCCGGCTTGTACTCGCTAGAATTTAGAAGATTGAGAGGGGATCATATAGAAACTTACAAAATTCTTAATGGGTTGGGCAGGCTAGATGCAGGAAGATTGTTCCCGATGTTGGGGAAGTCCAGGACAAAGGGTCACAGTTTAAGGATAAAGGGAAATCCTTTAGATGAGAAAAACATTTTTTACACAGAGAATGGTGAATCTGTAGTAAATCTCTGGAATCTCTACCACAGAAGGTAGTTGAGGCCAGTTCATTGGCTATATTTAAGAGGGAGTTAGATGTGGCCGTTGTGGCTAAAGGGATCAGGGGGTATAGAGAGATGGCAGGTACAGGATACTGAGTTGGATGATCAGCCATGATCATATTGAATGGTGGTGCAGGCTCGAAGGGCCGAATGGCCTACTCCTGCACCTATTTTCTATGTTTCTATGGTTCTAAACTCCAGAACCATGGTTCTAAGCCCAGCTGCTCCATTCTCTCAGCATATGACAGTCCCGCCATCCCGGGAATTAACCTTGTAAACCTACGCTGCACTCCTTCACTAGCAAGAACGTCCTTCCTCAAATTAGGGGACCAAAACTGCACACTGTACTCCAGGTGTGGTCTCACTAGGGCTCTGTACAACTGCAGAAGGACCTCTTTGCTCCTATATTCGATTCCTCTTGTTATAAAGGCCAACATGCCATTTGCTTTTTTCACTTTATTGTCTCGTGTGCCAAGGTACAGAGAAAAGCTTTTGTGAAATTATGAAAGCTTTCAGTGAAAATGCAGTGTTTCTTCAGGCTCATTCAGTTCAAGGACAACAAACACAGCCTTTTTCAAATCTCTCCCCATAACTACAGCATTATAGTCTAGGCAACCTCCTGGTGAACCTCCTCTACACTATCTTCCGTGCAAGAATAAATACATCATCCAGTGTTGTATTTAACTGAATAAAAAAGATCAGTGCACCATATGTTCAGTAAATCAGCGAATTGGGCCACATGACAGTATAAACATTGCAATAGCCTTCCCTAGATTATAATGGTGTAAACAAAACGAAAGCTCAAGATTGGGTGGCACAGTGGCGTAGCGGATAGAGCTATTGCTTCAGAACTCCAGAGACGCAGGTTCGATCCTGACCACAGCTGCTGTCGGTGTGAAGTTTGATCATAGTCAGAGGGTGGTGAATCTGTGGAATTCTTTGCTGCTGAAGGAGTCCAAGTCAGTGGATATATTTATGGCAGAGAAAGATAGATTCTTGATTAGAAAGTATGTCAGAAGGTGTCAGAAGGTATGGGAGGAAGGCAGGGGGGTGGGGTTAGGAGGGAGAGATAGATCGGCCATGATTGAATGGCAGTAGACTTGATGGGCCAAATGGCCTAATTCTGTTCACTTCACTTATGATCTTATGACATGATATACTATTCTGTGGTGACAAGAACTGCACACAAAACTCCTTATGTTTTATTATAAACATATAACATATGGTGCACTTATTATAACCATATAACATATGGTGCGCTTATTATCACGTATGTTTTATGAAGTCACATAATAATGTCCCCATTTTTTAACTCTTTTAGTTTAGTTTACTTTAGTTTATTGTCACGTGTACTGAGGTATAGTGATAAGCTTTTTTGTTGCATGCTATCCAGTCAGCAGAAAGATTATACATAATAGTAAGATTAAACGAGAACTTACCAGTTTGAAGTTTGAACTTATTTTATGAGGAGTAATTTTGTGTGATTACGTGAAGAACCCGCCAGGATGCATGCGTGTCAATCTTCAAAGCAGCGGTGTGAAATCACAGATAACAGTAAATGAACTGAACATAGTAAGATTAGAGAAATAGGATACCAGTTGAGCTTTATGATTGAGGGTGGGTGTGGAGGGCACGTAATCCTTCAACGTTACTCCTCATAAAAAAAAAGATCAAACTTCAAACTGGTAAGTTCTCGTTTAATCTTACTATTTAACTTCGGAGTCATGTGAGTGACTACGTGAAGATTTTAAAGCTCTGTGATTTCATGCCGTGGAAACGAGTCCAGGCGTCATACACAGCATCAGTGGGCCAATGATGAGTGAACATTAATATAGCATTCAGACATGACATAGATATAGACATGTTGATGCTATTAATGAACAACAGTGGGCATCGTAACCTCCCTCAACCTGGAGGAAGTATGAACCATACCTAAAATAGAGATGGCGAATACATCCGATCTGGCAATAGGTTTATTCTGAATATTTGTACAAATTAATAGTTTGACCATCCTGCAGCCGCTAGGATGTGGTCCATAACCCTGCTGCTGAGGTATAGCGGACCTGGTAGAGTGAGACTCAATTTCAATGTACACTTCTGTATATGCCAGACCCATTAAACCCTCTTGAGAAGGTTTGTAGTGATTCCTTCTAACGAGGTTTTATGTAACTAACAATATTCCTAGTCGGAGTCTATGAGACTCTTAGTGACCTTGACATACTGGTGTAGAGGTGTCATCACATGCAACCCAAGGTCCATGGGATATGCAACATCTAGTTTAGTCTGTGTCCCTGTCTATTCTGCTTGACTAATCATAAACAAACCATGTTATTATAACATGTTATGATCATTCTATCCAGTGTAGCAATGACTGGACCCGTAGCGCTGTACTCGGCGCCATGGCATAACCACTAGTATGCGAGTTAGACCAAGGACAGGGATGTTGCTGGTGCCTATCGGCGAAGTGACGTAGCACAATGTTAACAACCCATATCTCTGCGTCCCTAGGCCTAGGAGGTTTTTTAGTTGACGATACCCTTCATAATCTAGACGTCAGAGGGTGAGACCGGACAGAGTGGTTTATATTCCCCGCAGCCAAATGATGAGGAGGTACTTCAGGCACAGTAAATGGAATTTTAACTTGATGTTATAATCCCATAAAACTGAATTCCAATGTGTCAGTCATCCGTGCCGAGTTAAACGTAAAGAAGAATAAACAATACTTCCCATCTCCTATGCGGTTTGCTGCTATTTGATGCTATCTCTGCAATCTGCAGTGGGTACTCCTAATGCTTATGGTTTGACAACCCGAGCCGCAATTACTAGCAAGTTATCTTTGGTAATGAGCATATCTTAGTGCCCTTCTATTTACTGTATGTCAAAATCTCGTTTGGTCTCCAAAAATATATCACCTCAAAATTCTTGGAGTGCCTTCGCCAGAAGCATTGCAGTGGATCAAAAAGCCAGCTTACCGTTTTCTCAAAGAAACCAAAGTCGGAGCTGCTCACCTCCTATGAATAAATAAAAATAATCAATTGCCCTTCCATATTTCCTTGCATGTTGTGGTTTCTAATTATCCTGAATTGACTTCAAGAAGTGAGGTTGAAACGAGAAGCACTGGCCTAAGGGGGTGGTGGACAAGATTCATTAGGACATTTCAAAAGGAAATTTGACCTATGATGGAAAAGGAAGATTATAAGATTACAAGGCGATAAGGAAAGGGAGGTGGGGTGTGGTTCCTCTGGAGGTATCACTGGTTTGGAATAGGACAAACTAATTCACCAAAGGACCATAACAGGCAGATAGAGCCTGTTAATTATTACAGGGGTCAGGGGTTATGGGGAGAAGGCAGGAGAATGGGGTTGAGAGAGAAAGATTGGTCAGCTATGGCGGAATAGACTTGATGGGCTGAATGACCTGATTCTGTTCCTAGAACTTATGAACGTATGAGCCTTCAGTGCTACATCTTTCTGTGGGTCCATTGGCTTGACTCTGTTGTACAGAGTTTACTTTATTGATGTTTAGTTTAGAGATACAGTGTGAAAACAGACCCTTTCGCCCACTGTCCACCCTTTCGCCCAATGCATTTCGTTGTCTCTGTACAGTACACTGACAATGACAATTACATTTGAATCTGAATCTGAATCGGACTGTGTCTACGCTGACCAGCGATCAGCCCGAGCACTAGCACTAACACTAGAGACAATTTACAATTTTACCAAAGCCAATTAACCTACAAACCTGTGTGTCTTTGGAGTGCGAGAAGAAGCTGGAGCACCTAGAGATAACCGACGCAGTTTCAGGGAGAATTTTCAAACTCTGTACAGACAGCATCCGTAGTCAGTATTGAATCTGGATCTCTGGTGCTGTACAGCAGCAACTCTACCACTGCATCACTATGCCGTCCCTTATTTAATCATAAATTGTGGTTTACTGAAAGCAATAGGTTACAGGCCAATAACAGGAATATTCTGTACTTCATGATCCCACATGCAACAACCAGATTGCTAAAACCGAATTGGTTGATATTTTTTACCTGCTGGGGTTCCGAGGGATGAGGGGGGACCTCATTGAAAGTTATCGCACAGAGAAAGGTCTGGATAGAGTGGATGTGGAGAAAATGTTTCCACTCATGGGAGAGTGTAGAACCAGAGGTCATAGCCTCAGAATAAAAGGACGTGCCTTTAGGAAGGAGAATTTATTTTGTCAGAGGGAATGTATGGAATCTATGGAATTCTATGGAATTCATTGCCACAGAAGGCTGTGGAGGCCGTCAAAGGATATCTTTAGGCTGAGATTGGTAGATTCTTGATTAGTAGGGGTATCAGGGATTGTGGAGAGAAGGTGGGAGAATGCGGTTGATAGGGAAAGGTGAATTAATCAACCATGAGTGAAAGGGAGTGTTGCCTTGATGGGCCGAATGGCCAAATTCTGCTCCTATTACTTGTGAAAATTAGAACTGTACAATTGTGTACAAGTAGGTAAAGCCATGGTAATATTTTAACACATTCACACTTCCAATCAAGGTTGAGTTTCTCTCCATCAATGGATGTCTAATGATCAGTACAATTTATTTTAATCTGGATGGCTTAATGTGCTAAAATAACTCAATTTGCTGCTTAACATCTATAGACCTGGAATAATTTAATTCATTGTAGTCAGATTGATAAAACTGGCTATCAATTTTTCTTGCTTCATTAATACTTAAGAGTCTTGCGGAATTTAGGCCACCAGAAAAAAAAAAATTAGTGTATAGTAGCTGCATTTGGAGTACTGTGTTTAGTTTTAATTACTCAGTTATAGGAAGGATATCGTTAAGCTGGAAAAAGTGCAGAGAGGATTTGCCAGCTCTTGCCTGAAATATAGGGAAAGATTTAAGGTGAAGGGGAAAAGATTTTATAGTAATCTGAGGGGTAACTTTTCCAAGCAAACGGTGGTGGGTGTATGAAATAAGGTGCCGGATGAGGTAGTTGAGGCTGGGACTATCCCAACGTCTAAGAAGCAATTACACAAGTACATGGATAGGACAGGTTTAGAGGGATTTCAGCCAAACGCAGGCAAGTGGGACTAGTGCAGATGGGACATGTTGGGCCGAAGGGCCTGATTCCACGTTGTATGACTCTGACTCTATAAGAGATTGTGCAAGTTAGGATTTTATCCCTTGGAGTGCAGAAGACTGAGGGCTAACCTGTAGAAGTATCTAAAATCATGTTGGAAATGGATAGGGTGAAAGCATCATCTTCTGCCCAGGGGAATCAAGAACCAGAAGACATAGATTTAAAGTGGAGGGGGGGAGGACTTAATGTCCTACCTAAGAAGCAACTTTCTCACTCAGTGTGTGGTGGGGATATAGAATGAGCTGCCAGAGTAGGTGGTTAAGGCAGGTACTATAACAAAATTGAAAAAGGAAAAAAAACACTTGCACAGCTACACGGATAGGAAAGGTTCAGAGAGACATGGAGCAAATGCAAGCATATGGGATTAGCTCAGACGGGGCATCTTGGTTATTTGGATGAGTTTGGCCATGTGGCCTGTTTCCGTGCTGTAATGACTCGAATATGAAGAAAATGGACTAACATACAGAAACACAAGATAGATACAAAAGCTGGAGTAACTCAGCGGGACAGGCAGCATCTCCAGAGAGAAGGAATGGGTGACGTTTCGCTTTAACACGGGACAAATCGCCATCGCCAGCCGGGGTGCTTGACTTTTGACTCTGACATCGGGGGGGGGGGGGGAGTGCCTAATTTATTTGCCTCCATCACAGGCAATGTGATGGATTGTATCTTACATTTGAGTGTTGTGCATGGTCGAGACCCATCTTCAGACTGGTTAGGGATAAGGGAAACGAGAGATATTGACGAAGATGTAAAGAGGTAAAGAACAATGAATGAAAGTTATGCAAAAAAGTAACGATGATTGTTTGTTGGGTGAAAAAGAGAAGATAGTGCAACTTGGGTGGGGGTGGGATAGAGAGAGAGGGAATGTCGGGGTTACTTGAAGTTAAAGAAATCAATATTCATGCCACTTGGCTCTAAATTGCCCAAGTGAAATATGAGATGCTGTTCCTCCAATTTGCGGTTAGCCTCACTCTGACAATGGAGAAGTCCTAGGATAGAAAGGCCTGTGTGGGAATGGGAAGGAGAATTAAAGTGTTCAGCAACCAGGAGATCAGGTAAGTTCAGGCAGACTGAGCGAAGGTGTTCAACAAAACCATCGTCCAGTCTGCGTTTGGTTTCGCCGATGTATTAGAGTCCACATTTTGAACAACGGACACTGTGGATGAGGTAAGAAGAGGAGGGGTGCAAGTGAACCTCTGCCTAACCCGAAAGGACTGTCACAAGTCAGCCTCGGACTATCCTTGATCGGACATTGCTGGCTTTACCTTGCACTAAATGTTATTCCCTTATCATGTGTCTGTACACTGTAAATGGCTCGATTGTAATCATGTATTACCATTCCGCTGACTGGTTAGCACACAAACAAAGAGCTTTACACTGTACCTCGGTATATGTGACAATAAACTAAACTAAACTGTTAAGTCACTGCACACATTATGCAATACACTGAATGCATACTGTATCACCAAACGCAAATACATGTGTATCTACACTCATAGAATCGCTACCAATTACCAACAGCACATATATTTGTATAATTATGCACAGTTATGTAATCACACACAAGTATTCTAATTACACATGCATAGATGGTGTGCAAACATGCAAAAGCATACACACAGGTGTGCAAATGCATAAGGCACGCATACTCAAATGTAGACTCACATTGATATTAATGGCAAAACAACACGCTTATGAAATGTTTTAACAAGCTGAAAATATCCATTAAAATTTTCCACCAAATTCCTGCAACATTGTGTTTTATTACATTAAAATTGTTTTTTTTGTGAACCCCTTTGTGTTTTTGTATCAAGAGCAAAACAACAAAAGCAGATTGACAAAAATACTAATTGAAAGTAAAACACGAACGGTAAGAATTTGCTACAGAAAGTGTGGCTCTGGAAAAGTCCCCGAGAGATATGGACGGATTCTAATGAGGTGTCACCACAACAACTATTTATTTTGTAAGATGTTGGTGGTTGTACTTATAGAATTCCCTCTTTTTTTTGCCTGGAGATACGATGGCGCAGCGGTAGAGCTACTGCCTTACAGCGCCAGAGATCCGAATTCGATCCTGACTATGGGTGCTGTTGGTACAGAGTTTGTACTTTCTTCCCATGACCTGCGTGAATTTTCTCCGAGATCTTTGGTTTCCTCCCACACTCCAAAGACGTGCAGGTTTGTAGGTTAATTGGCTTGGTTATAAATGTAAAATTGTCCCTAATGTGTGTAGGGTACTGTTGATGTGTGGACTGGTTGGGCCGAAGGGCCCGTTTCTGTGCTGTAACTCTCCCCTTGCTGTCCCTCTCACTCTATCCCTCCCCCTTCCCAGTTCACAGACCTGTCTCACTGCCCCTGATTACATTTTATCTCTGTTTGCTTAGTTGTTACCTTCTCCCCGCTAATAATGATCTATTCTACAGTTTATTTGATCTCCATCTCCTGTGACATCTCGTTCTCACACCTTACTGTTCCTTATCTCTGTATCTTCCCCTCCCCTGACTCTCAGTTTGAAGAAGGGTCTCGACCCGAAACGTCACCCATTCCTTTACTCCCGAGATGCCTGTCCCACTGAGTTACTCCAGCATTTTGTGTCTATCTAAACTAAAGCCATACGTGAATGAAAGAGAAAACTGATATTAAACAGATATCCCTTTGAGACCCATCTCACCACCTACTGCTGGAGGGGATTCCATTCCCTGTGATGGAAGCAAACACACCAAAACAATGCCGAAAATATGTTATTTTCCCCTTATCATTTTTCATTTGCTCCAGTATTTAACAGGGCTGCAGTATGAATGACAAGGGTTATTTATGTCTTAAGTGAGATTTCAGAATACACAATGCGTTAACAGTCACCAGTTATCACCTGGAATCACTTCGGGCTTATTGAAGTGTCACTCAGAGCTGCTTCCTACGCTTGATACCAGCGCAATTGGCTCTGGATGAGATTTCACCATCAAAATGTTCCCGTGACAGAACTCCGGAAATAGTTAACCTCTTCTGTGCACAGAGGCCTTTCCCATGCGAATGTTAATCCCAGTGACACAGCAACAGCTCTGCAGGAGTGGAAGGCAACCTCATCTCCATTACGCAGCTCCATCTCTTCACCAGATAAAAACTGTCCAGAGTCTGACCTCCCCAGAGGAGCGTGGGTGAAGCTCAAACTTAATACTGGAGTTTGGCATTTCAATGCCAGCATGTGGAGACGGGGGCTCCACCAGAGCCCAGCCTGTGAATGCGGAGCAGAACAACAGACAGCCAACCATGTCATCTCTGAGTGCCCGCTCTACCACCCACCAAATGGAGCTCAGGGCCTGGCAGACATTGACGCAGAGACAACAACCTGGCTGCTCAACACCCGGCTTGAGATCTAACTATTCCTTTTTGTTTATTTATGTTTCATTCGCAAGAAGAAGAAGCTCTGCAGTCTCACAACTCGGCATTGACCCTGACCTCCCTGTTGTCTCTGTAGAGCTTTCGGCACGGTGGCACAGCGGTAGAGTTGCTGCCTTACATCGCCAGCGACCCGGGTTCGATCCTGACTGTGAGTGCTGTCAACCGAGTTTGAACGTTCTACCCATGACCCGCGTGAGTTTTCTCCGAGAACTTCAGTTTCCTCCCACACTCCTAAGATGTACAGGTTTGTCGGCTGATTGGCTTGATATACATGTAAAAATTGGCCCTAGAGTGTGTAGGATAGTGTTAGTGTGTGGGGATCGCTGGTTGTTGCGGATGCAATGGGCCGAAGGGCATGTTTCTGCTCTATATCTCGAAACTAAACTAAACTTTCTTCCTGACCTCACCCTGGACTTTACTTTGCTCCCAGGTCCGAAGATACGCAGGCTGGTAGGTAACAACTCAAAGTGCTAGAGTAACTCAGCAGGTCAGGCAGCATCCCTGGAGCACATGGAGAGGTGGTGTTTCGGGTCAGTATCCTACTTCACACTGGTCGAATATCTGACGGAGATCCTTCTTCAGATCTCCCCCAGAGATGCTGCCTGACCCAGAGTTTTACTTTGGACTTTAGACTTTGGAGATACAGCAAGGAAACAGATCCTTTGGCCCACCGAGTCAATGCCAGCCAGCGATCCCCACACCCTTACACTATCCTACACACACTAGGGACGGGTTACATTTATACCAAGCCAAGTAGCCTACAAACCTTTATGTCTTTGGAGTGTGGGAGGAATCCAGAGACCCCAGAGAAAACCCACGCAGGTCACGGGGAGAACGTATAAACTCTGTATGGACAAGCACCCTAGTCAGAATCGAACCCAAATCTCTGGTGCTGGAAGGCAGCAACTACCACTGCACCACTCTGCGGCACTAATGGGATATGAATGAGACATGGTAGACAAAATTGTTGAAGTGGAATTATCCGGATTATTTCCTGGGTAACCAAACCTACCGCTGCGCCATTGTGCCGCCCATTCTCATTCATCCATCTACAACCTTTACAATCCAGTCACATAGTCTGATTTGTTTTGCCTCCGTTCTCTTCCGCCAGCTCTTTCATCTCTCTGCCTCTCAGGGCACTGATTTCTTGCTGGTACATGGAATCATGGTATTGAATGGCCCATGATCCCAGGCATGCCCTAAACTTCAATGGCAGTAGTTGGACAATTGGACTTTCACAAGGAGACTTGACACCTCAAGTCAAGTCAAGTCAAGTCAAGTCAAGTTTATTTGTCACATAGACATACGAGATGTGCAGTGAAATGAAAGTGGCAATGCTCGCGGACTTTTGTGCAAAAGACAAACAACAAAACAACCAAACAAATTATAAACACAATCATAACACACATATTCTTTTACATAATAAATAATGGAAGGAAAAAACGTTCAGTAGAGTTAGTCCCTGGTGAGATAGGCGTTTACAGTCCGAATTGCCTCTGGGAAGAAACTCCTTCTCAACCTCTCCGTTCTCACCGCATGGCAACGGAGGCGTTTGCCTGACCATAGCAGCTGGAACAGTCCGTTGCAGGGGTGGAAGGGGTCTCCCATGATTTTATTTGCTCTGGAGACCTGAAATACTTGGATATAGTGGATGTGGAGAGGATCGTTCCACTAGCGGGAGAGTCCAGGACTGGAGATCAGAGCCTCAGAATTAAAGGATATTATTTTAGGAAGAAGAAGAGGAATTCATTGCCACAGAATGCTGTGGAGAGCATCAAATGATGTCTTAAGGCAGAGATATATCTTGATAAGTATAGGTGTCAGAGGTTATGGGGAGAATGCAGGATAATGGGTTTAGGATGGAGAGTTAGATCAGCCATGATTGAATGGTAGAGTAAACTTGATGGGCCGAATGGACTAATTCTACTCCTATCACATGACCTTATGACCGGGGGCTGTAGATGAAGAGGAGGCATTCCGAGGAGTGCAGGGCATGCTATGAATGTCCACATTGGGGCATAGCCTAGGGTACTTCTCCACGCCCGAACCTTTCAACCCTGTGCTTACCTGAAAATCTATGAATGGGCGGCTTATGAATTCTCAGACAGGGTTTCAACAGAAAGAATCATCAATGGAACTTTTATTGTCACATGTGCGCACAGTGAAATTATTTTCTTACAAACAATCCAGGAGAGTATTACCACAACTAAGCACATCCCCCATTAGCAAAGATAGACACAAAAAGCTGGAGTAACTCAGCGGGTCAGACAGCATCTCTGGAGGAAAGGAATAGGTGCCGTTTCGGGTCCCGATTAGCAAATTGTACAGAAATTGTCTACTGATCCCTCATGCAAGAGGCGCCATGCTTTGGTGCCATTTTCAAAACCCGGTCCAGTTCTAGGTCTTATGAGTGGTGCCCGTTCCAGGTGAGCCCCAGGCTGCTGTTGGGCCTCCAGCCGTCGCCTACCTTGGACGTGTGGATCCACCAGCGAACCAACGTCCCTCCTCACCCATCCACCTTTGTTCCCCAGGGTGTTGGAGCATCCCGCAGCCGACCTCGAGGGTGCAGAAGGCCAAACGCCGGTTCTCTCTTCACCTTACCGCTTGTTCTTCGCTGGTCTCATCCATCATGAACACTGAGTCCAGTCTCTGGTCTTCGGGGGACGAACAGGGACCGCCTCGGCCTGCTCCTTCTTCCAGACCACGGCCCACCAGGTCTTGCGTCCGGCCACACGGGGCCGGCTCGGTGGCTTCCCCCCCTAGGTCACGGCCCGCTGGCGGCTTCAGTCACGCGCAAAACCTGAACTCTTAGATTGGCTTCTGTCAAAAATATATTGCACAGCTTCAAGTGCGGCACGGTGGCGCAGCGGTAGAGTTCCTGCCTTACAGCGCTTGTGCCACCAGAGACCCAGGTTCTATCCCAACTACGGGTGCTGTCTGTACGGTGTTTGTACGCTCTCCCCATGACCGCGTGGGTTTCCTCCTGGATCTTCGGTTTCCTCCCACATTCCAAAGATGTACAGGTTTGTAGATTCATTGGCTTGGTATAAATGTAAATTGTCCCTAGTGTATGTAGGGTAGCGTTAATGTGCGAGGATCGCTGGTCAGCCCAGACTCAGTGGTGTAATGCCCCTGTCCCACTTAGGAAACCTGAACGGAAACCTCTGGAGACTTGGCGCCCCTCCCAAGGTTTCCGTGCGGTTTCTGGAGGTTCCTGGAGGTTTTTGTCAGTCTACCTACCTGCTTCTGCTACATGCAACCTCCAGCAACCACCTGCAACCTCCGGGAACTGCACGGAAACCTTGGGTGGGGCGCAAAGTCTCCAGAGGTTTCCATTCAGGTTTCCTAAGTGGGGCAGGGGCATTATTTAGTGGGACAAGGGCATAACTCTAAAATAAAGAAGACAGCAAGGGAATGGGAGCAAGGGAATTGGACAGGTAGTGCTTAAAAATGCTTAATGCCCTCTTCATGTGTTATAATAATAATAATGCTGTGGTTTAAACAAGGTTGAAACTCAGCATGTGTGACTGACATTAACTGCAGTCTACTTTAGTCCGATTCTGTTTTCTCTCATCAAAGGACAAATGGCAATCGTAAAACAATAGAATATGATTGAAAAGATAACAAGACATTTGCTTATCTGTAATGGGGTGGAATTGGGCTGTGTTTACTCTGCTGTGTCTTTCGGAGGTACCGATGTATATTTGTTATAAGATAATTCGGAAGAAGGTAAGTGTTAAAGTGCCTTCTTCAGTAAACAACTCCAAAGGAAAATTCTAAATATAAGTAGATGAATCTTTGTTCATTGAGCAAACCCCAAGAACGATCCCAGTGATCATTGCATCTGAATAAAGTCTTGGTTGTCTTGCCCGATCCTTGTGTGGTGTTTTAAAGTTTTCTTTAACAGTTCCAAAAGAAAGAAATCAACTACTTTCTAACCTTGATTTTAGTGAAGGAATCCAGAAAGTGATAACTGAAGTGGCAAATGAAACATCTTAAATTCACTGCTGTTTCTCCAGCACTTCCATTCCTCACCTATCTTTCTTTCATGCTTGCCTCTCTTTCATATTTCCATCACTTTGATGTCTCACATGCTTTATTTCTTTTTCAGTTCCTCGATTCATCTCTGAACTTTACCATAACATAGCGTGCTGGGAATGGTACGCAGAACCTAATGTTGTTGTACATCACTTGGCCTCTTTCTCCATTAGAATTTCTATGACATCAGGACTGATTTTAATACCCACAACTAATAAGGGTGACGGGCAAATTTCCATATGTCTGACACCCATTGCCAGACAGGACAGAGAAAAAGAAATAGTGGGCAGGAACAGTCTCAGAATAGTCTTTGAGGTTCCCTTGCTTTGTTACTGCCATCTCCAATGCCACCAGCACCTTGAGACACTTATCAGTGCACTTAATTCACAGAGAGGAGTTACTCTGTATATTCTGTATGAAGAAACAGCATCTCATATTTCGCTTGAACAGCTTACAACCCAATGGTATGAATATCGATTTCTCCAACTTCAAGTAACCATTGCATCCTCTCTCTCTCCATCCCTCCACCACCCAAGTCATGCCAGCTTCAAAGTCGTCTTGTTGAGTCTCACTGTCTGTAACTCATTTTCACCTAGCGACAGCTAACAATGGCCTGTTTCTTTTGTTATCATTGCGTTTTGCATTTCTTTCACTCGTTCGTTCTATATCTCTTTACATCACTGTCTATATCTCTTATCTCCCTTTCCCCTGGCTCTCGGTCTGAAGAAGAGTCTCGACCCGAAACGTCACCGATTTCTTTTCTCCAGAGATGCTGTTATTCCAGCTTTTTGTGTCTATCTTCGGTTTAAACCAGCATCTGCAGTTCTGTCCTACATATTCTGTTTGTTCTGGAGCTTAATGCCTGAATAGCAATGGGGTAATTGTAATATCTCAGCCCTACCTAGAGAACAGTTGGAGCTTAGGTAATGAGGAAGCACTACCTTGGAGATGTTAATCCCAGGCTTAAAGCAGCTTGTATCCAGATCATTGAAGTTGTCACCAAAACGAAAAATAAGCACAAATGCAGAAAAACTTGCTTAAATGACAATATTTCTCAGCAAGCAGAAAGTAATTGGGAAATATAATTCAGTGGTGCCGTGCTGTGGTACTGCACACTGCGAATGGTTCATCAGATACCTTCAAACAGCATCGGAGGCACACAGGTTCTGGCATTTCACTGCAACAGTGGTGTATAGTGGTAGAGTTGCTGCCTTACAGCACCAGAGACCCAGGATCGATCCTGACTATGGTTGCTGTCTGTAAAGAGTTTGTACGTTCTCCCCGTGACAGAGTGGGTTTTGTCCGGGTGCTCTCGTTTCCTCGCACAATCCAAAGATGTACAGATTTGTAGGTTAATTGGTTTTGAAAAAATCGTAATTTGACCCTAGTGTGCGTCGGACAGTGTTAGTGTATGGGGTGATCGCCGGTCGGCATGGCCCTGGTGGGCCGAAGGGCCAGATTGCAAGCTGTATCTCTAAACTAAACTAAACTAAACTAAACTAAACTAAAAGAGCTACAGGACGAATTCGAACACGGATTGAAGAGTGTGGGCATGACAATATTCGCAAGCGAGGCAATTGCCAGGTAAATGAAACCTTCCCACACATCGAAGATCAGTTAAAACTGAAAACACCTGTCAACGCTCCATGGATGTGCATTGCAAAACCTCATTGCGCTCCAGCATAACAAAGCATCTATTTAACCTGACACTCTGCTGCCTGTCAGCTCTGTGCAACGTTGGAGTCCTTAGGTAGGGTTTAGTTCTTATGCCAGGAGTAACTTCGCTCATCATATTCGCAGTCTCGATCGTTCTGAAGTCTGTCAGGTGAAGGGTAGACACAAAAAGCTGGGGTAACAGAGAGACAGGCAGCATCTCTGGAGAGAAGGAATGGGTGACGCTTTGGGTCGAGACTCTTCTTCAATGCTTTCCGGAACACAGAATTATTAAAGTCATCGAGAGGTACAGCTCTCTGCAACAAAAAAGGATACACGTGACAATAAACAAAACTAAACTCATCTAACACAGAAACATGCCCTTCGGCCCATTGCGTCTGCAATGACCATCAAGCACCAATTTCATAAGTTCGTGTTCATGTTCATAGGAGCAGCATTAGGCCACTCGGCCCCTCAAGTCTACTCCGCCATTCAATCATGGCTGATCTATCTTTAATTCCACACACAGCTCTGGAGGACAGGATTGAATTCAGCAACTCTAATGTATCATCACCTAAACCCTTGGTTGGTAGTGGGGAGATCCTGGAATGCTATTCGATCTGCCTATTGATTTTGGGAATGTGAGCCGTTCCCAATGTACTTTCACTGATCCCGGGATTCTAACATATTTCCAATTGCACAAAGTTCCTGTGATTCCTGCACACTCCCAATATCTGGAGTAACTCAACGGGTCAAGCAGCATCTCTGGAGAAAAGGAATAGGTGATGTTTCGGATTGAGACCCTTCGTCTCTCCCCTGAGAGACAGGGGAGAGGGAAACTAGACAAATGAAAAGGTACAGGACAAATCAGAGCCAGCAACGATGGCCAAGGAGCCCACAATGGTCCATTGTTGGCTATGGAGGAGATTATAATGAAGGGAAACTAGCTGAGATGCTGCCTGACCCATTGAATTTTTCCAGCACTTTATGCCTGATCTTTGGTAGCTGAAAAAGGGTCCTGATCTCATAGGTCACCCATTTTTTTTATCCAGAGTTGCTGCCTGGTCCACTGAGTTACTCCAGAATGTTGTGTCTATCTTTGGTGTAAACCAGCATCTGCAGTTCCTTCCTACACACTCTCCCAATATTTATTGAGTATGATTTTCTTCCATTATCTATTAATGCTGGAAACCTGACGAGCACCCATTAGGTACAACAATGCTGATCCATTTCCTTCACTTGGTGATCCTGGGAGACTGACACATTCCCATTGCTCGCTGCCTCTGCTATTTGGCATTCAGCTGAACAGCTGGAGATGGCATTACAGGCACAGTCTCGGCACTATGGCACAGCAGTAGAGTTGCTGCCTCACAGCACCAGTGACCCGGGTTTGAATCCCAACCACGGTGCTGTGTGTTTGGAGTTGACCACATGGGTTTCCTCCGGGTGCTCCAGTTTCTTGCCAAACTCCAAACACGTACCGGCTTGTAGGTTAATTAGCTTCGGTAAAGATGGTAAATTGCCCTAAGTGGGTCGGATAGAGCTGGTGTACAGGGGAGTTGCTGGATGGAGCTGACTCAGTGAACCGATGTGGCCTGTTTCCACGCTGTATCTCTAAACTTCAGGAGCATGATGGAATGCATACCCCAATTGGCATCAATGGTGCGGAAGTTCAGGTGTTAATATTACCAAGGATTTGTTGCGCCCAACCACGTTGAGCGACAGCCAAGAAACACAAAAACATAGAAGCATAGAAACATAATTTAATTTAATTTGTTCATGATATATGTATTTTTATTTCTATTTACTTGTTGTTATTTGTACTGCACATTGAATGGACACTGGTTGAGCAACGTTTTTTTGTTTCCTCTGGGTATGTGAGTACTCAGGAAATAACAATAAAGATATACTGTACTGTACTGTACTGTACTGTATACTGTATACTGTACTGTACATAGAAAATAAGTGCAGGAGTAGGCCATTCAGCTCTTCGAGCCTGCACCGGAATTCAAGATGATCATGGCTGATCATCCAAAATCAGTTCCCCGTTCCTGCTTTCTCCCCATAACCCTTGATTCCATTAGCCCTCAGAGCTATAGCTAACTCTCTCTTGAACACATGCAGTGAATTGGCTTCCACTGCCTTCTGTGGCAGAGAATTCCACAGATTCACAACTCTCTGGGTGAAAAGGGTTTTTCCTCATCTCGGTCCTAAATGGCCTACCCCTTATTCTTAAAGTGTGACTCCTGGTTCTGGACTCCCCTAATATTGGGAATATTTTTCCTGGATCTAGCCTGTCCTATCCTTTAAGAATTTTATACGTTTCTATAATACGCCCTATCATCCTTCTAAATTCCTTTGAATATAAGCCCAGTCGATCCATTCATTCATCAATAATTTTATTGGTTCAATGATTCGACGATAGTTTATGCAAATATTTAAAGATACTTTATTGTCATGTGTCCCTAGCTGCAGTGAAATTATTTTGCATTCAACCCGGTAAAATCATACGGCAGACTTCACCTAAGCAGTACACTAGAGTCGTCACGTTTCTGGTGCTGACAAAGGCACAAAAGGTGGAGCAAACAGTGTTGTCTTCTGCTCGCAGTGGTGAACCAGGCCTGCTGCCGCATACGGTTGTGCGGGACACCAACCTTGGTGAGGCATAACTTACTGAGGGAACTGAGGAAATTTGGCATGTCGCCAATGACTCTTACAAACATCTACAGATGCACCATAGAAAGAGTACAGTCGGGATGCACCACCGCTTAGTGCTGGAGCAGCTCTGCCCAAGACCGCAGGAAATTGCAGAGAGTCACAGAGGTAGCCTGGTCCTTCACGCAGACCCCAGAATCCCTACCATTAGCTCCTTCTGCACTTCATGCTGCCTCGGAAAAGTAGCCAACATAAACAAAGACTTGTACCGCTTCGCTCATTACTTCTTCTCTCATCTCCTGTCCGGCAGAAGCTACGGAGGCTTGAAAGCATGCACCAACCTCCAGACTCCTCGCGTCCAACGTCTCCAGATCCCTCCCGGTACTGCTGTCCGCCAAGCCTTCGGACAGGTTCCTGATGGTCAATGGAAGGGAGGGTTGGTTTGCGTGATGGTCTGGACTGCGTCCACCATTCAAGTTCACTTGAACTTGAACTTGTGGATGATCAGCCATGATCATAATGAATGGCGGTGCATGCTGGAAGGGGCGAATGGCCTACTCCTGCACCTCTTTTCTATGTCCATTCAAGTTCACTTGAACTTGAACTTGAACTTGAACTTGGCCTGGACTGTGTCCACCATTCCCTGCAAGGTTGTAGCTGCTCCCAAACCATGCTATGATGCCTTACGATAAAATGCATTCTGCTTATCTGCAGTAAGACATTCCTACTACTGTACTCAAATCCTCTCCGAGTCAAGACTAACATATAATTTGCTTTCCAGATCACTTGTTTTACCTGCACATTTGGCTTTCAATGATATTAGAATACACAACTAATTTGCTTTAACATCAAGATATCCAAGACAACAAATCCATTCTCCTGCTTCTATCAGATTTCACTGAAGAAAAATGTGAGCAAGAACTAATCTCCTGATGAAATTTGTTTCTCTCTCTGGGGGTGATGTCTGACTGTTGAGAGTCCTTTAATTTGGCATCTGCATTACCCAGAGAGTTGTGAATTTGTGGAATTCTATGCTGCAGAAGGCAGTAGAGGCCAATTCACTGGATGAGTTAGATAGAGCTCTAGGGGCTAGCGGGATCAAGGGTTACGGGGGGAGGGCAGGCACGGGTTATTGATTGTGGATGATCAGTCATGATCACAATGAATGACACAATGAGTCCAGGACAAGGGGTCACAGTTTAAGGATAAAGGGGAAATGATCAGCCATGATCATATTGAATGGCGGTGCAGGCTCGAAGGGCCGAATGGCCTACTCCTGCACCTATTTTGTATGTATCTATGTTTCTATTACTTGTATAAAAACATAGTCTTCCTTTGCTATTTTAACACTCCATGACAAACTCACTCAGTTAACTCTAGATGCCCAAAACCTAATGTCTATTACTGATAGAATGCAAGGATAACATGGGCCAGAGACTGATCATTCAATTCTTTGCAATGGGTAGAGTTGGGAGGGGGAGGGGTGGGGCTTGGGGGGAGATTGATGGGGGTTCTTTAAGCAATCCATCTGGATCCAATTGCTAGTTTGTGAACATAGTTCTATAAAACCTATCCCAGCTATTTATCCAGTTACTTTAAATGGGTCACTGTTGAATCTGATTTTACCACATGTTTCTTGATTAGTGCAGGCGTCAGGGGTTAAGGGGAGAAGGCAGGACAATGGGCTTAGGAGGGAGAGATAGATCAGCCATGATTGAATGGTGGAGTAGACTTGATGGGTCGAATGGCCTAATTGTACTCCTATACCTTATGACCTCATGTTTAATCTCTTGCAGATGATAGCAACTTGTTTAGAAGCAAATAATGTCCTCTTGCCTTCTTTTACCTGACACATTCAATTTGTTTTCCTGCCGGGCAAAATAATTTCTCACTGTTTCTTTAACAGAAACCCCTGATGAATTGGAACACCTCCATCTTCTATTTCAATATGGATGCTGTGAATATGGCTTTTTTAGACTTTTAGAGGCACAGCGCGGAAACAGTCCCTTCGGTCCATCGAGTCCGCGCTGACCAGCAATCACTCCATGCATAAGCACTGTCCTACATGTTAGGGACAATTTTAAACTTTTACCAAAGCCAATTAACCTACAAACCTGTACATCTTTGGAGTGTGGGAGGAAACCAGAGCACTTGAAGAAAACCCATGTGGTCACAGGGAGAATGTGCGAACCCCATACAGAAAGCTCCCATAGTCAGGATCGAACCCGATTCTCCACTGCAGTAAGGCAGAAAACTCTACCGCCGAGCCACTGTACCTGAAATCTATAACTAACTCTTTCATCTTGCTGACAGTCACCTAATTCTTGAACTTGTACAATTACTTGATTTCTTTCTTTTGGGACTCTTCATGGTTTTCAACTGTTCTGTTGGGACATAAAAACATAGAAAATAGGTGCAGGAGTAGGCCATTCGGCCCTTCGAGCCTGCACCGCCATTCAATATGATCTGATCCAACTCAGTATCCCGTACCAGCCATCTCTCCATACCCCCTGATCCCTTTAGCCACAAGGGCCACATCAAACTCCCTCTTAAATATAGCCGATGAACTGGCCTCAACTACCTTCTGTGGCAGAGAATAGTAAGATTCCAGGACAAGGGGTCAACTTAAGGAGAACTTACCAGAAGAAGTTTGAGTCGTTATCTTTATGCCACAGAGAGTACGTTGAGGGTTCAATACGTAAGAGGGAGTTAGAATCCCGCCAGGGACGCATGCGTGTCATTCTTCAGCCAAAGCAGCGGTGTGCCGAATCACAGCACCTAACTGTAAACGAACTTACCAGTTTGAAGTTTGATCGTTATTTTGAACATAGTTCAAAGAAATCACAGATAACTGTAATGACTGAACATAGTAAGATTAGAGAAGAAAATACCAGTTGAGTATATGATCAAGGGTGGGAGCGGTGGGCACGTATTCCCTCAACGTACTCCTCATAAAATAACGATCAAACTTCGAACTGGTAAGGTCTCGTTTAATCTTACTATTTTACTTCGGAGTCACGTGAGTGACTACGTGAAGATTTCAAAGCTCTGTGATTTCATGCCGTGGAAACGAGTCCATGCATCGCATCTGCCTTAATTGAATGTGGGAGGAATTGTGTTAACATGTTTAGACATGAATCCAACATTGAAATCCATGATAAATTGTGAACAACAAATTATAGCCCCTATTTATGGGGTGAAATTATATTACAGAACTTAAAATTGGCTCTGCAAGTTCCAGTTTAACTATTGGTTTGTGGTAGAATAGTTGGAACATTTTCCCCTGATCCACCCTGCTGTCTCGAGGCTTTGGTTCATTGGTACATCCAACTCCATAGCTGCCAATGTAGTTGCAGCCCTGGTGGAATAAGATTTGAATATTTTGGTATCCACCCCGGCTGTTGTTAAAACCTGTTTCAGCCATCTGGAAATAATTTGAACCAACACTTTTTGTGGGTTTGTTTGTGGCTGATTAGTAGTGCCATCTCATAGCCTCAGATGTTTTTGGTGTTCTCCATATAGAACAATAATTGTCTTATTATACAGAGACGATATCTGTAGGGTAATCCCTCAATTCTATTTTGAGGCCTGATGATCCCGGTCTGTTCTGATTGACTAATTCGTAATATGAAACGTTATATTCCTGTTGAAGAAGTCATATAGTCCAGCCTTAACTTATGTACGACTGCACCCTTAGTGCCGTGACCAAAGCCATCAGCATGACTGTTTTGTGCGTCAGCCTTTGCAGGGACAGAGCTGTTGCTGGAGACCAATTCCTTAGCAACGTTAGGGCAATACTCATATCCCATTTAGAGAGTACCTGGTTCTTGGGGGATTGATATTAAAAATTCCCCTCATAAGTTTGGTTACCAGGGGTGAGTCTCAACAGAATGACGCTCTGATCCTCGCCATAGATATGTTGAAAGGGCACTTCTGGCGCAGTTAATGGCACTGTAACTGAGCCCCTCATCATAATGGAGGCCTGCCAGGAATTCGAGAACAGACGTTATGTTCATCAAACTGTGTTGTTTCTGTGACAATATATCTCCCATTTCCTGATGTATACCAGATATAGTTTTTTGGTGGACTGCCTGTGGCCCACTGAGATAATGTTCAATGTTCGGTCCGCCAGTCCCAGTTGCAGTAGAGGTTTCTTTACACTCTACAAATTGATAGGTTTGTTGTTTTTGACATGGATGGGTTCCCCTGTTACGGGATGAACCAATAATCTGGTTGTTTCAGGATGGTGATGCATGGTTAAAACCCATGTTGAGTATCAACAGGGAACCATGGTTAAGTAGGCCAATCGGCACTACCAATTAACAGACGCTGAGTCTTGTTGTATTTTTTGTAATACCCAACTGATGATGCAGAGAAGGAGAGAATGCATAGATAAACAATTGCCCCCTCAATGCAGTGAAAAGCATCTGTCCCTGCTGTCCCAGGGTCTGGTTCCCAAGAAACACAGTTTGGTAACTGGTGATTAAGTCTTATTTTATTGAATTTGCGTGGATTGATGTCTGTCACTGAATTTTGGATTACCTGGTAGGTAAGTAGCTGATATTCCAATATTTCTCTGGATACACCATTACCAAATTGTATTAGTCAGATTGTCAGTCTGTAGTCTAACATGCTGGTGATTTATCCCAGAGCAGTATGACTTTAGGCCATAGAACGTACCCCACATTTCCAGGTAGTTTTTGCCCAGTGTCTGTGATAATGATGCCGCCTGTGCCTTCATCTACCTCCACAGATGGAGATGGAAATTGGTAGTACCCCAACCAAGCGCACTGGCATCAGTTTGTAGCACCACTAAGGGTTTGCTGATAATGATAGGGTTGGAACAATGCCAAATGTGGGCGGCGTGACTCTGCAGTCCGTCTGTATTTTTGTTATTTTTTGTCCCGTTTTAATGTAGTTTTTATTTTTTTGATGGGGTATGTGTGTGTGTGTGTGTGTGGGGGGGGGGGGGGGGGGGGGGGGGGGGGGGTGGGGGGGGCGGGGGGGGGGGGGGGGAAACTTAAAAAAAATTTCCCCTGCACGGAGAACCCGACCTTTCCCTGTCGGGTCTCCGTTGTCGTTGGGGCTGCACCGTGGAGCGGCCTCCGGCAGGAACGATCTGGGGCTCCAGTCACGGAGCTGTGGAGCTACTCACCATCACGGAGCTGGCCGAGTCCGGAGCGGGAGGAGCGGTGGTGGCGCGCTGCTGCGACCCGACCCTCGGAGATTCGGAGGCTTACCGCAGGTCTGGTGGACAGTGATATCGGGAGCCCGCGGGTCCCTGCTGGGAGACCGCTTTTCGGGGCTTCCGCAACGGCGACTTCTCCCGCCCGAGTAGCGGGGTCGAGGAGTACCTGGAGCGGGGCCTTACATCATCGCCCGGCGTGGCTTCAACGGCTGCGGGACTTTGCTAGCGCACGCCGGGGCTCCAACAACAAGACCCGGAGCGCGGCCTTGCATCACCCGGCGCAGCGTTAATGGCCGCGGGACAATTGTTATCGCCCGCCAGGGGCCCTGACTTTGACTCTGACATCGGGGGGAGAGGGAAGTGCAGGGGAGAGATACGTTTTTTCACATCACAGCGAGGTGGAGATGCGCTGTGATGGATGTCTGTGTAAATTGTGTTGTGTCTTGGGTCTTTTTTTTCTTGTATGTATGACTGCAGAAACAACATTTCACTTGAGCCTCTATGAGGTTCAAGTGACAAATAAATTGTATTGTATTGTATTGTATTGTATTGTATGTTATCCCTCCACCATTTTAATTCCATAAGTTTTGATTGGTGGCTTATTGGTCTGTCGAAATGACCAGTATTAACTTTGAGTGTTTGTATTTTTGCCCTTTGTAGATTTTTTGGTAATACAAAGGTCCAAATTGTGTGGCTGGAAAGGCAGACACTATATGCCAATTATACTTGCTACCAATGTGATAGACGGTTCACTGATGTCAGTGGGGTTGTTGCAGGCCTCAGTTAAGACTGTAGCCTTGTCCTTTGGTAAAGTCACCGACATGTGAGCTGTCAATAGTGAACCCCAAATAATCCATTATGTTGGTAGGCGTTAGTTTAGATTTAACTGGATGGATGGCAACCCCAGTTTTCACCCAATTGTATGGTGGCTGTTACAGCTAGTTAGGCCAACTCCAAAGTTATGCCCACAATTAGTATGATCATATGATTATGTATTTGGTAGAGCTCTGTACTGCCAGAGCTGCCCCATCCAGTTGAATTTTTTAAAATAACGTTTGTGATCAGTCCGTGTAGGCACTGAATAGTAAACATTGTTTAGGTCAATACTAGCCATGGAGTAGCCTTTGGAAATCAGTCCTTTAGCAGTTACCAGTTCCCATTTTGTACAGAATATATAGTACAATGTATTCAATTTGGTCAATTCGATGATGATGCGACTGTCACCATCTATTTTGTTTTTGGTAAAGATATAAGACACAAATTCCAGCCAATCGTGTTGGGTTTACCCATTACCCCTTTTACACAATTCAATGGTATATCCCTGGATACTGCTTAGGATATAAGTATCTGTCGTTAATATACACCGTGTATCAAAAAGAGTGTAATCTCCCACAAATGTGTGTATTATCCACTCTTCCTATGATTTGTAAGGGTCCAGACCCACCTACCTCCATTGCCAGTGGAAGTTTGCTTCTTCTGTGTGGTCTTTGTGGAGGTTGAGGCACCGGTGTCTGGGTTTGTTTTTGGGTTGGGGTTTTGCGCATCTTCCAGAAAGGCCGGTCTGGGCTATGGTCTAAAAGACCACTGTCCTGTATACCTGGCCTTTGAGCTTTCACCAGCTTCTCTTGTTCTGCTGGTGGGTGCATAAGGGTGCTGTCTTTGGCTGTAGGAGATCCTTAATGTTGTTGCCTTTATGAGCCCCAGGGCTTTCCTAAGTCCTGTTCCGACATGTTTCCAGATGCTATTTCCACGACTGGAACATTCAGGGATGCGCAGTTTCCTGGTCCCTAGTATTTTTGCAGTGGTGTCCATCGTGGTCTGGCTGTATGTATTTGGACACCATGACCAGTAGATTTTGCCTTCCTGCACCCCCTGCACACTTGTAGTTTTGTTCGTCAAAACCCCTCTTCAGGGTCAGCCCAGAATTGACCCCCCAGTACTCCCCTCTGACGAGGGAGGTGCATTGTTCAGCCCTACAAGAGGTGCTGCTGTGGGTTTTACATAGTGCCCACAGTGACTAGACTCCATCTCCTGGAGTCTGTCATGTTGGAGCTCGGCTCCATAAGCCGGTCCAACCGGCTCCAGCGCTCACGGTCGCTGGCCGCTCGCGGCTGCTCAAAGTCGGACTGATCAGTCAACGACTCTTTTGGTTTTCTTCTTGCCTTCCCGCCCAGATGCAGTGTTTAATCTGGCCGGTGCGGGGGCGAAGTCGGGCACAGCTGTTCCCTTACGGGTAATTCCTGTGCCTCCAGCCGCTGCTGGCGTCCGCAACTCCGCGGTCTTCCCCCGCCAGCTTTGTCGCAGCTCTGGTCAACTTCTTTGCCTTGTGCATGTTTCCCCCACCTGTAGAACAGTATGGGAACAATAAAGACCGCAGTATCATTTACCTGCAGGTCCAGGCTTAAAACTTGCCGTTAAGGGGGGACGTCCTTCCACCCCTCCTCCTGCCGTTTGGACTTGTCAAAGCCAACGGCTCCGTTCTGTATAGTCTCCCGCCCAGCCAATGTGTTTAATCTGGCTGGTGCGGGAGCGAAGTCAGGCACAGCTGTTCCCTTACGGGTGATTCCTGTGCCGCCTGCCATTGTTTGCACAGCTCTCCATGTTTCCACACCTGTGAAACAATATGGGGAGAATAAAGACCACAGTTTCACCAACCTGCAGGTTCAGATTTAAACTGTCGCCTAGGAGGGAACATCGTTCCACCCCGCCTCCTGCCGTTTCGACTTGTCAAAGTCGACGGCCCCATTCTGAATAGTCTCCTGCCCGGCCGTCGTGTTCTGGCCGGCGCGGGACCAAACGTTGGCACAGCTGATCCCACTTACGGGGCTTGTGCCTTTAGCTGCTGCTGGCTCCCACAACTTCGCGGTCCTCCCCAGCCAGCTTTACTCGCAGCACTTGTGGACACTGTTTTGTCCAGCTTCCCCCCCTGTGCAAAAACAGCGCGGGACAAAAACTACCACAGAGTAAATCACTTACCTGCAGGTCGCTGTTTCAAACTTACCGCTGTGGGGGAACGCTCCACCCCGCCTGTCGATTCGCAAGCGTGAAAGCGATATGACATGCATGCGTCGTGGCGGGGTTCTTCACGTAGTCACTCACGTGACTCCGAAGTAAAATTCCAGAGATTCACCACTCTCTGTGTAAAAAATGTTTTTCTCATCAGAGTGCTAAAAGATTTCCCCTTTATCCTTAAACTGTGACCCCTTGTTCTGGACTTCCCCAACATCGGGACCAATCTTCCTGCATCTAACCTGTCCAACCCCTTAAGAATCTTGTTAGTTTCTATAAGATCCCTCCTCAATCTTCTAAATTCTAGCGAGTACAAGCTGTTGGGACAGATCAGAATGCAAAACAGACTTTTACAAAATAAGTTAGTTTATTGTGAATTGTCCTGAATTAGTGAAAATACAATGTCAACTAATGTGATGCAAGGATTCTTAACTTACAATGTATTTTTAGTGTGTAAATGAAGCAAAAGATTAAGACTTATCGGATATCATAGAACATTGCAATAAAATCACAAGAGAGTTTTAGATTTAAACTGGCCCTTCAGCACAACTCATGCATGCAGCTAAAGATGCTCCTCTAAGCTTGTTCCATTTGCTCGCATTTGACCCATGTCTCTCTGAAACAATGCTATCCATGTACCTGCCAAAATGTCTTTTAAATGCCGTTATTATACCTGTCTCAACAACTTCCCGCGGCAGCTTTTTCCACACACCCATCAGACACTTTTAAACAATTTGCCCCTCAGGTTCCTATTAAATAATTTCCCTCTCACCTTAAACCTGTATCCTTGCATTCATGATTTTACTACCCTGGGTAAGACTCTGAGCATTCACCATTTATTCTCTTCATGATTTTATACGCTTCTATGAAATCACCGCTCAGTCTTCTGTGCTGTAAGGTGTAAAATTCTAGCCTGTCCAACATCTCCCTATAAATCAGTCCCTCAAGTCCTGGCAGCATACTCATAAATCTTCACTGCACTATTTCCATCTTAATAGCATCTTTCCTATAACAGGCTGACCAAACTGAACACGATACTCCAAGTCAGGCCTCGCCAACCTCTTGTTCAACTGCGATTTAACATCCCAACTATTAAACTTAGTACCTTTACCAATGAAGGCCATTCTGTCAAAGCAAAAACCCTTTTCATCACGCTGTCAACCTGTGATACCGCTGGCTGGAATGCCTGGGTTTTATAATGAGTAGGCTGTCGAAGCACAGATGGGCTAATTCGATGTCAGCAGGGGCGGCATGGTAACGCAGCGATACAGTTGCTGCCTCACAGCATCAGAGACCCAGGTTCAATCCAGACAATGGGTGCTATCTGTACAGAGTTTGTACGCTCTTCCCATCACCTGCGAGGATTTTCTCCGAGAGATCTTCGGTTTCCTCTCACGATCCAAAGACGTACAGGTTTGCAGGTTACTTGACATGGTATAAATGTAACTTGGCCCTAGTGTGCATAGGATAGGGTTAATGTGCGGGGATCGCTGGCCGGTAGCCACCGGAGAAATCCCACGTGGACATGGGGAGTACATACAAACTCCAGGATCGAACCCTGATCCATAGTCAGGATTGAACCCGGGTCTCTGGTGCTGCAAGGCAGCAACTGTACCTCTGCACCACCGTGCTGCCCTAAGCAATACGCTGGACTAAGCAATGCAGAATGCCATGAAGGGTGGGGATAGGAAGATGTGATTGGTGATGGAATCACACCTTTTATGTCCTGGGCTTCCTCCATTGCCAGAGTCATACCACACGTAAACGGCAGGAACAGCACCTTATTTTCAGCTTGTGTAGCTTATGACCCAATGGTATTAACATGAAGTTGTCCAATTTTAAATAACTTGCCCCTCTTTCACAACCTCCCCCCCCCCCTTTAGGAAGGAGATGAGGAGGTATTTCTTTAGTCTTTAGAGGGTGGTGAATCTGTGGAATTCATTGCCACAACGGCTGTGGAGGTCAAGTCAATGGATATTTTTAAGGCAGAGAACTATAGATTCTTGATTAGTACGGGTGTCAGAGGTTATGGGGAGATGGCAGGAGAATGGGGTTAGGAGAGAGAGATAGATCTGCCATGATTGAATGGCAGAGTAAACGTTTGGCCAAATGGCCTAATTCTGATCCTATCACTTACAAAATAATGAATGTACTTGTTGAAAACAGATTTCCAGGTCCGCTCAATTTTATTTTCTGTCGAAGAGTAGCTGCAAAAAAGGCATTAAGTGCTCCACTCCATTTATTAACAACCCGAGTGAATCAGAATGTTGTCAAATCATTCTCCCATGATTCAACATGACATTTCTGGTGATACAGGGAGGCCAGAATCAGTAGTGACTAAAGTTGGGGATGCTCCGAGATGTGACCACATTTGATATCCAAATATACTCCCACATATCCAGTAGTTGGGAAGGCATGTTCCAGATACTGTATAGCTGGGGAGATATTGGTGAGGCCACATTTAGAGTATTGTGTCATGTTTTGGTCACCATGTTTTAGGAAATATATTGTCAAGCTTGAAAGGGTTCAAAGAAGATTGACCCGGATGTTGACAGGACTCGGGTGTCTGAGCTATAGGGAGAGGTTGAACAGGCCAGGGTTTTATTCCATGGAGCGCAGGAGGATGTGGGATGATCGTATTGTGGTGTACAAAATCGTGAGATAAATATTTCAGCTAAATGCATGGAATATTTTGCCTCTAGAGAGGACATAGGTTTAAGGTGATAGGGAAAAGATTTAAGGGGAACTTGAGGGGTAAATGTTTCACACAAACAGTGGTGGGTGAATGGAATGAGCTGCTGGAGGAGATAGCTGAGGTAGGTACTATTCCAAAGTTTAAGAAACATTTAGACAGGTACATGGATTTGATAGGTTTAGAGGGGATTGGGCCAAAGGAAGGCAGGTGGGACTAGTATAGATGGGACATGTTGGTCAGTATGGACAAGATGGGTCAAAGGGCCTGTTTCCACTGTGTGACTCGATGACCCTATGACCTTGACCCCTGACTGCATATAATTATATACCATGGTAGCTGCTGGATTTAATTGGTTGGGATATATATAGGTGAAATACAAGCCATTTTCATTGTTCATTGTGGCAGTGAGAACATAGGTCATAGAACAGCACAGATCAAGAACAGCCCCTTTGGCCCACAATGTCAACGCTGAATATGATGCCAAGACCCTCTCTCATTTAGAAAGGACACAGAGTGCTGGAGTCACTCAACAGGTCAGGCAGCACCTATGGGTCTCAACCCGAAATGTCACCTACCCATGTTCTCCAGAAATGCTGCCTGACCTGCTGAGTTACTCCAACAATTTGTATCATTTTCAGTATTAACCAACATCTGCAGTAGGCGGCGCGACTCTCGTCAGCAGCGGCCTCTGCAGCCCGTCCGCCATTTTTATTATACTTTTGTCTATATTTATATGTAGTTTTTTGTTACTTTTTTGTTGGGGTGTGTGTGTGGGGGGGGGGGGGGGTGGGAGGGAGGGGGTAACTTTTAAATCTCTCCCTGCACTGGAGACCCGACCTTTTCTTGTCGGGTCTCAGTTGTCGTTGGGGCTGCAATGAGGAGCGTCCATCCCTCCAACAGAAGAAGAAGCACGGGGACTCTGGTGCCGACTCACCTCATTCCGTCGCGGAGCTGGCCGAGTCCCTCTCTTTGGGGTCAAGTGCATTGCGGTGGTGAAAGAGGCTGCGTAAGTACCATGTTTTCATTAAGTGTGCTGCTGCTGCTGCTGCTGCTGCTGATTCGGAGGCTGCAACTGCGGGCCTGCGGATGGCGGCACCGGGAGCCCGCGGGTCCCTGGAGGGAGACCGCTTTTCAGAGCTCCTGCAACGGCGACTTCTCCCGCCCGAGTTGCGGGGTCGAAGAGCTCCCGGAGCGGGGCTTGACATCACCGCCCCGCGCGGCTTGGAATGGCTGCGGGACTCTGCGAGCGCACGCCGGGGGCTCCAACATCAAGACCCGGTGTGCGACCTCGCACCACCCGGCGTGGCTTTAATGGCTTCCCCGCGGGACAATCGCCATCGCCAGCCGGGGGCTTTGACTTTGACTCTGTCATCGGGGGGGGGGGGAGAGTGCAGTGGAAAGATAAGTTTTTTTTGGCCTTCCATCACAGCGATGTGATGGATGTTTATGTAAATTGTAAGTTATGTTGTCTGGGGTCTATTTGTTTGTAATGTATGGCTGCAGAAACGGCATTTCGTTTGGACCTCTCCATCCTCATCATACTCCTGTGCCTCTCCAAATGTATGTTAAATGCCACTGTCGTATCTGGCTCAATCATCTATCATGGCAGCAAATTCTAGGCACTCATCACTACTAGATATACAGACAGCATCACACAGAGTCTGAAGAAGGGTCTCGACCCAAAACGTCCCCCGTTCCTTCTCTCTAGATATGCTGCCTGTCCAACATTCTCCAGCACTTGGCATCCATCCCTGTCAATGAGCTCCCTGTTCACACTGAAGAAGGGTCTCAAACCGAAACGTCACCCATTCCTTCTCTGCAGAGATGCTACCCGACCCACTGAGTTACTCCAGCATTTTGTGCCTCTATTTGGAATCAAGTGCATTGCTCTCTGGTCAGGAGTCATTGAAAGACCAGGCTGCGTAAGTACCACGTGTTCATTAACTCCACGACTGGCATTCTCGAAACAAACATTTTAGCTCAGCAATTAGATACATCAATTAATTTCAATTTCATGGTTTTCCAATGGTGTACGAACTGATGGACAGTGGACTCTTGCTTAGTGACCACTGTGAACCTCTCTACTGACTATGAACTGGACTGAGATTGTTCCTCCTAGTTAGCTTGCTTGCAGGCAATACAAATGAAAATATGGTCTGAGTTACTCCAGCATTTTGTGTCTATCTTCGATTTAAACCAGCCTCTGCAGTTCCTTGCTACACATGGTGTCTGAAGATGGGTGCCAATCTGAAGATACACTGATCCATCTCCCCCCACAGACTCTGCCTTTGCGTTTCTGTTTGCATTTCTGTTTATGTCTCTGCGTATATTTCTGTTCCTCTCATACCATTCCTCTAACGATAAAGCTAAGGATCCCATCTATATTTTTAACAGAGTTCTTATTCTTTGCAAGCATACACCCACACATCTCTTTCTTCCTGCTTTAAAATTGAACAGTTTTGTTCACAAAAGGGGGGCCTGGCATGGGGGGCGGAGAACGGAGGGGCATCTAATAGTAGATAGGACAGTTCTGTACATTGTAGCTTTGTCAGTGCCAGACACATGGAGATAATTGTGCACTGTTTAGGTTCTATGCAAAACAAACCATTTCACTGTACCTAGGTTCTCCAGGTACATGTGACAATGAAGTATCAATCATAGCCTAAGAATTAAAGAACGTTCATTTAATAAGGAGATGAGAAGGAATTTATTTTGTCGGATGGTGGTGAATCTGTGGAATTTTTGCCACAGAATGCTGTGGAGGCCTAGTCAGTGGATATTTTTTAAGGCAGAGATGGATAGATTCTTGATTAGTACAGGTGTCAGAGGTTATGGGAAGAAGGCAGGAGAATGGGGTTATGAGAGAGGGATAGATCAGCCATGATTGAATGGCGGAGTAGACTTCCTGGGCCGAATGGCCTAATTCTGCTCCTATCACTTCAGATTCAGATTCAGATTCAATTTTAATTGTCATTGTCAGTGTACAGTACAGAGACAACGAAATGCATTTAGCATCTCCCTGGAAGAGCGACATAGCAAACGATTTGAATGCAAAAAAAATAATAAGTGTCCGGGGGGGGGGGGGGGGTGGGTGATTGGAAGTCCCCGAGGTACGTTGTTGTTACTTATGACCTTATGATCGTTCTTTCATTCATCCATTTCCTCATTCATTCACTCAGCCTCTGCACCAATAACTATACTCTCTCCTCTCTGCCACATTCTAAATGTCCCCTGGAATCTCTCCTGGGCCTTGGCTGAAGCGTGAAACTCAGATTCAAACACAACAAAAGTCCTTGGGGCTTGCCAGAACTTTGTGGAAGATTCACATAGCCTCCTTGTTTCTGTTTTCCATTCCTCTAAAAATAAAGGTAAGGATCCCACCTATATTTTTAACAGTTCTGATACTTCAATGATGTGTAAGCAAACATCCTCATGTCTCTCTCTTTCTGCTTTAAAATTGAACAGTTTTGTTTGTATTGTTAAGATCCATCACTTCTCTGTGTTAAATTTCATCTTCCTTATGTCCAGCTATTTTACAAGTCTGCCTATCCTCTCCTGAAGCCAGTCATAATGCTTCCAGGTTTCGTACCATTTCCTATTTTTTAGTTTAGTTTAGTTTAGGGATAGAGGGCAGAAACAGGCCCTTCGGCCCACCGAGTCTGTGCCGACCAGCGATCCCCATACATTAACACTATCCTGCACACACTAGGGACAATTTTACATTTATACATTTATATCAAGCGAATTAATCTACAAACCTGTACGTCTTTGGAGTGTGGGAGGAAACCGAAGTTCTTGGAGAAAACCCACGCGGTCACGGGGAGAACGTACAAACTTCGTACAGACAAGCACCCGTAGACAGGATTGAACCAGGGTCTCCGGCACTGTAAGGCAGTACAGTCGTAGAGTCATAGAGTGACACAGTGTGGAAACAGGCCCTTCGGCCCAACTTGCCCAACATGTCACAGCTACACTAGTCCCACCTGTCTGCGCTTGGTCCATATCCTTCCAATCCTGTCCCATCCACATAGCTCCAAAGCTGCTCCACCGTGCCACCCCTCTTGACATTATGTTCTGTGTGCGATAGCCAGGGTCCTTGATATTCACTGTCAGACCTGGGTTGGTTGTGGATTTCAAAGAACTATCAATTTGGCCTAAAATGCCCATGCGAAAATGATGCCGTTAAACTAATGTCCACTGCCAACACATTATTCTTATTCTTCTATCTCCTGCATATTCATGTGCCTGTCTAAAAGCCTCTGAAACACAGCAATCACATCTGTTTCCACCACCAGCACGCTGAATGGATAGCAAATTGGCTCCATGGAAGGAAGCAGAGGGTGATGGTGGAAGGTTTCTTCTCGGACTGGAGGCCTGTGACTAGTGGTGTGCCTCAGGGTTTGGTGATGGGCCCGTTACTGTTTGTCATCTACATCAATGATTTGGATGAGAACATACAGGGCAAGATTAGCATGTTTGCTGATGATACAAAAGTGAGTGTTTTGCAGATGATGAAGATGGTTATGAATGATTGCAGCAGGATCTGGATCGATTGACCAGGCGGGCGGAGGAATGGTTGATGGAATTTAATACAGAGAAGTGAGAGGTGATGTATTTTGGGACGTCAAACAAGGGCAGGACCTAGAAAGTAAATGGTAGGCCTCTGGGTAGTGTTGTCTAGCAGAGGTATTTAGGAGCACAGGTGGATGGTTCCTTGAAGGTTGAATCGCAGGTAGATAAGGTGGTCAAAAAGGCTTTAGGCACTTTGGCCTTCAACAGTCAAAGTATTGAGTATAGAAGTTGGAAGATCATGTTGCAGTTGTATAAGATGTTGGTGAAACCGCATTTAGAATATTGTGTTCAGTTCTGGGCACCATGTTATAGGAAATATATTGTTAAGCTTGAAAGGATTACAAAGATGTTGCCAGGACTAGAGGGTGTGAGCTATAGGGAGCGGTTGAGCAGGCTGGGTCTCTATTCCATGGAGCACAGGAGGATGAGGTGTGATCTTATAGAGGTGTACAAAAGCAAGAGAGGAATAGATCGGGTAGATGCAAAGAGTCTTTTGCCCAGAGTTGGGGAATCGAGGACCAGAGGCAATAGGTTCAAGGTAAAGGGGAAAAGATTGAATAGGAATCCGAGGGGTAACTTTTTCAAACAAAGGGAGGAGGGTGCATGGAACAAGCTGCCAGAAGAGCTAGTTGACGCTGGGACTATCCCATCATTTAAGAAACAGTTAGACTGGTACATGGATAGGACAGGTTTGGAGGGATATGGACCAAGCGCAGGCATGTGGGACTAGTATAGCTGGGACATAATTGGGCAATGTGGGCGAGTTGGGCTGAAGGGCCTGTTTCCACACTGTATCACTCTGTGACCCTATGACCACCCCTGGCAACACCCTTGAGACACTCACCATCCTCTATGTAAAAATTTTACCCTGCATATATCCTTCAAACTATCCCCTCAGATCATAAAACTATGCCATCCAGTCTTTGACATTTCCATCCTGAGAAAAAGGTTTTAACTGGCCATAAGTTCATGTGATATGAGCAGAATTAGGCCAGTCAGCCCATCGTCTATTCTACCATTCAACCATGGCTGATCCATATTTCCCTCTTCACCTCCATATTACTGCCTTCTCCCGATGACACTGTACTAAGCAAGAATAGTAAGATTAAACGAGCTTACCAGTTTGAAGTTTGATCTTTATTTTATGAGGAGTAACGTTGAGGGATTACGTGAAGACCCCGCCAGTACGCATGTGTGTCAATCTTCAAAGCAGCGGTGTGAAATCACAGACAACAGTAAATGAACTGAACATAGTAAGATTAGAGAAATAGGATACCAGTTGAACTTTATGATCGAGGGTGGGCGTGGAGGGCACGTAATCCCTCAACGTTACTCCTCATAAAATAAAGATCAAACTTCAAACTGGTAAGTTCTCGTTTAATCTTACTATTCCTCAACCTGGAGGAAGTATGAACCATACCTAACATAGAGTTGACAAATACCACTGATCTGGCAATAGGTTTATTCTGAATATTTGGACAGATCAATAGTTTGACCATCCTGCAACCCCTGTGATATGGTCCATCCCTGCTGCTGAGGTATAGCGGTCCTGGTGGAGTGAGACTCAATTTCAATGTACACTCCATATGCCAGACCCATATAACCATCTGGAGAAGGTTCATTGTGATTCCTTCTAACGAGGTTTTATGTAACTAATAATATTGCTGTCAGAGCCTATAAGGCTCTTAGGAACCTTGACATACTGGTGTAGATGCGTGATCACACGCAACCCAAGGTCCATGAGATATGCAACATCTAGTTTGGTCTTGTGTCCCTTTCTAATCTGCTTGACAAAACATGTTATTATAGCCCGCAGATATGATCATCCTATCCATTGTAGCAATGGCTGGACCCATAGCGCTGTACTCAGCACCATGGCGTAATCACTAGTACGTGAGTATGAGCATGGACAGGGATGTTGCTGGTGCCCATCGGTGAAGTAACGTAGTACAATGTTAACAACCCATATCTACGTCCCTATGCCTAGGAGGTTTTAAGTTGATGATACCTTCATATTCTAGATGTCAGAGGGTGAGACCGGACAGAGTGGTTTATGTTCTCCGCAGCCAAATGATGAGGAGGTACTTAAGGCACAGTAATGGAATATTAACTTAATGTTATAATCCCATAAAACTGAATTTCAATGTGTCAGTCATCCGTGCCAGTTAAACGTAAGGAAGCATCAACAATGCTTCCCATCTCCTATGCAGATTGCTGCTATTTGGTGCTATCCCTGCAATCTGTAGTGAGCACTCCTAATGCTTATGGTTTGACAATCCGAGCCGCAGGAACGATCTCTCAGAGTCTGTAAGTCTATGATTGATTATATCATGCAGAGGATGGTTTCAACATCACAACTGAACCAGCATCTTTTTTATCCGGAAATAACCATGTAAGGTTTTATGCTCATTCTTCGCCTCAGCAGGAGCCATAGGTGTATGACCCAGGCAGGCACTATGAAAACCCGGAAGCGGGAATCTTGCTGAATTTTGCAAGACTCGTCTATTGAGGCCAAATGGAGGACATAAAAGAACATTCCTCCCTAGTGTAGCGAGAATGCACCCTTCGCCACTATATGCCTCGTTCACTGTTGATTGAGCCTGGATGCAAGCATCTCAGTAGTTAGTGTTCCATCGATCCACAATGCCATTAAATACTTTGTGATCACACATTCATTCTGTGTTGTCATTGATTTTGCATAATAATACACCAGTGCTAAATGCGTTTTGGTAAAACTATCACCGGATACTTTGATTTGATTGTACCTTTGTGATTAACATTTACCACCACCAAAGTGTATCACCTTGGACTTGTGCATGCAGTTTATGCATATCTACACACCCTGTAATGCACAGAATGCACCTGGTGTCCATTGGCAGTTGATACCATGACTGAACACTTGATAACATGCTAATCCTGTCTGCCTCCGTAACTGGAGATGGTAATAGTAAATTATCCATCTTTGGGCAATAGCATCAGTTTGGAAATGACTGAAAATTTACAGATGAGAGATTTTAGTGGAGCAAAGCTGTCCATCATTGTGACTTTGATAGTTTCAGCTAAAAATAGGAGAGTCTAATTTTTTTGTCTCAGAGCTGATCACAGACAAATAAATGGATGATTGTATCCCAATAGTCAATAGTTTCAGTTGGTATCAACTTAATTTAAATTTAACTTGATGGGTGTGAACCAATTTCTCAAATATAGCTATGTGGCTGATAAGGCTAATGTTTAATATCATCCAGATTGGCCATGCTACTTATTGTTAGCTCTGTGCAGTCGAAGCATTGATAGTAGTGATTTGGTAAATAATCTGGAAACTGGAGTCAGCCCATTTTGCAATGAACTGAGTGTATCATTGCCTCATCCAGTTAAATTTCAAATATCTTCAACCCTGAGACCAGAAATGATCACATGGAAGTTATTCAGAAAAGTCTATACTGCACATGCAGATTGAGGTTGTTGATAATGAACAGTCCACATCCCATTCTTGTGACCCTGCCTTGAAAGGCAACTCCAACCATACCTGTGTGCAGTATAAACTAATCTTATGTTATCCCAAACCAGTGTAAATATTCAAACCAGTTTAATATTACCAACTTGTATCCATGACAGGAGACATCATCGATGTGGTTCCATACATTTATCCTTATGGGACGACTTATGCAAGCCCCCCCCCGATCTGGGTATCCCCGCAGTAACTGCAGCTGTGGGGAGGGTATATGAGACTGCTGGTTTTATTGACAGCGGCTCAGTAGGCGACTTACCGCCATCCGCTCCTCACATCCCGCCGTCTAGGAGCGGTTCTCCAGGTGCCGTCGGCACCAATATGAAGCCGCTGACTTCACCGCCAGTGGCTCGAAGGCGACACCGCCGCCCGCTCCCTGTATTCCGCGGTCTCCGGAGCGATTGTCCAGGTTCCCCCCGGCACCAATATGAAGCCGCTGGTTTTACTGCCGGCGGCTCGAAAGCGATTCCACCGCCGCCCGCTCCCCGTATTTCACGGTCTACCGAGCAGGTTCTCCACCAATATGAAGCCGCTGGTTCTACCACCAGTGGCTCAAAGGTGAATTCACCGTCTCTCGCTACCCGCATTCCGCGGTCTTCTGAGCGCCGAGGTCCATGGGCGGAATTCCCCATGACCGGGGTTCCCTGAAGTTCGTGACTGGGGTCTCCCCTCCGTCCCGACTTTGCACCGGACCTTTAGCAGGACCTCTAAGTAGAGGTTCCTGCAAGAAGATTTAAACCTGAAAGTTTAACAAAAAACTTACCTCCTGTTGCTGGCAGGAGAATCACGTCCACCCTGCCAGTCGTAACGCAATGCGATAGATGATATGACACGCATGCGTACTGGACGGGGTCTTCACGTAGTCACTCACGTGACTCCGAAGTAAAATTCCGCATTCACCACCCTCTGACTACTGAAATCCCTCCTCATTTCCTTCCTAAAGGATCCTTTATTCTGAGGCTATGACCTCTAGTCCTGGACTCTCCTGCAAACATCCTCTCCACATCTACTCTATCCAGGCCTTTCACTATTTGGAAAGTTTCACACAAACTATGCCTGTTATAATTTAATAATCTCCCCACAACCTCTAAGTTCCAGGAAAATAATTTCTCAGATGATGGACACCACAGGCAAGATCAATATTTTGCCCTGACTCTGAGTGCCCTGTAAAAGGCAGGTCTACTGCATGAACCTTGCACAATAGCATTCAACGTGGTGGTTTCCATCGATGGTCCTTCACTCGGTCTAATACTCAGGCCAGGAGACACTGAACAACCATATATAACAATTACAGCATGGAAACAGGCCATCTCGACCCTTCAAGTCCGTGCTGAACACGTATTCTCCCCTAGTCCCATATACCTGCGCTCAGACCATAACCCTCCATTCCTTTCCCATCCATATAACTATCCAATTTATTTTTAAATGATAAAAACGAACCTGTCTCCACCACCTTCACTGGAAGCTCATTCCACACAGCCACCACTCTCTGAGTAAAGAAGTTCCCCCTCATGTTACCCCTAAACGTCTGTCCCTTAATTATCAAGTCATGTCCCTTTGTTTGAATCTTCCCTACTCTCAGTGGGAAAAGCTTATCCACGTCAACTCTGTCTATCCCTCTCATCATTTTAAAGATCTCTATCAAGTCCCCCCTTAACTGTCTGCGCTCCAAAGAATAAAGCCCTAATTTGTTCAACCTTTCTCTGTAACTTAGTTGCTGAAACCCAGGCAACATTCTGGTAAATCTCCTCTGTACTCTCTCTATTTTGTTGACATCCTTCCTATAATTAGGTGACCAAAATTGTACACCATACTCCAGAATTGGCCTCACCAATGCCTTGTACAATTTTAACATTACATCCGAACTTCTATACTCAATGCTCTGATTTATAAAGGCCAGCACATCAAAAGCTTTCTTTACCACACTATCTACATGACAAGAGTCAAGAGTCAAGAGACAATTTAATTGTCATTTGGACCCCTGGAGGTCCAAACGAAATGCCGTTTCTGCAGCCATACATTACACACAAATAGACCCAGACACAACATAATTACATTTAACATAAACATCCATCACATAGCTGTGATGGAAGGCCAAAAAAACTTATCTCTCCACTGCACTCGCCCCCCCCCCCCCCCGATGTCAGAGTCAAAGTCATAGCCCCCGGCTGGCGATGGCGATTGTCCCGCGGCCATTAAAGCCACGCCGGGTGGTGCGAGGTCGCACACCGGGTCTTGGTGTTGGAGCCCCCGGTGTGCGCTCGCAGAGTCCCGCGGCCGTTCCAGCCGCGCGGGGCAGTGATGTAGGCTGCGCTCCAGGAGCTCTTCAACCCCGCAACTCGGGCGGGAGAATTCGCCGTTGCAGAAGCCCCGAAAAGCGGTCTCCCTCCAGGGAGTCGCGGGCTCCCGATGCCGTCGTCCGCAGACCTGCAGCAGCAGCCTCCAACTCTCCGGTAGCAGCAGCAGCAGCAGCAGCAGCAGCAGCAGCAGCAGCGCTCCTCCACCGCTCCACCCGCTCCGGACTCGGCCAGCTCCGCGACGGCAACGGTGAGTCGGCACCTGAGTCCCCGGCTTCTTCCTGTTGGAGGCCGCTCCTCGTTGCGGCCTCAACGACACCTGAGACCCGACGAGAAAAGGTCGGGTCTCCAGTGCAGGGAGAGAGATTCAAAAGTTTCTTTCCCCCCCCCTCCCACCCCACCCTCGCCGCCCCCACACACACACACCCCAACATAAAATAACAAAAACTACATAAAAACACAGACAAAAAATAATAAAAACGCGGACAGGCTGCAGAGGCCGCTGCTGGCCAGAGCCGCGCCGCCTACCGGATACCGGATGAGATTCCACTTTCAGGGAACTGTGCACAGTTATTTCCAGATTCCTCTGTTCACCTGCATTCTTCAATTGCCTACCATTTACCATGTACGTCCTATTTTGATTTGTCCTGCCAAGATGTAGCACCTCACACTTATCAGCATTAAACTCCATCTGCCATCTTTCAACCCACTCTTCCAACTGGCATAAATCTCTCTTTAGACTTTGAAAATCTACTTCATTATCCACAACCCCACCTATCTTGGTATCATCTGCATACTTACTAATCCAATTTACCACACCATCATCCAGATCATTGATGTACATGACAAACAACAATGGATGGAACACAGATTCCTGTCGCACCCCACTAGTCACTGGCCTCCAACCTGACAAACAACCATCCACCAATACTCTCTGGCATCTCCCATTCAGCCACTGTTGAATCCATCTTGCTACTCCACCATTAATACCCAACCATTGAAACTTCTTAAACAACCTTCCGTGAGGAACCTTGTCAAAGACCTTACTGAAGTCCACTGAAGGGGGTGGGGTGTCGAACGGGATAGTGGAGGATGGAGTTAAAGGGAAAGGGTTTCTTAAATGTGTGAGCGTAGAGACAGAGGGGTGTAAAATGAGGGTAGAAGCAATAGGTAGCAAGGTGAAAAGTAAAAGTGGCAGGCCGGCAAATCCAGGGCAAAAATCAAAAAGGGCCACTTTTCAGCATAATTGTATAAGGGGTAACAGTGTTGTAAAAACAAGCCTGAAGGCTTTGTGTCTCAATGCAAGGAGCATTCGTAATAAGGTGGATGAGTTGAATGTGCAGCTAGCTATTAATGACTATGATATAGTTGGGATCACGGAGACATGGCTCCAGGGTGACCAAGGCTGGGAGCTGAACATCCAGGGATATTCAATATTCAGGAGGGATAGACAGAAAGGGAAAGGAGGTGGGGTAGCGTTGCTGGTTAGAGAGCAGATTAACACAATAGAAAGGAAGGACATTAGCTTTGAGGATGTGGAATCGATATGGGTAGAGCTGCGTAAACACTAAGTGGCAGAAAACGCTAGTGGGAGTTGTGTACAGGCCACCTAACAGTAGTAGTGGAGTTGGGGATGGCATCAAACAGGAAATTAGAAATGCATGCAACAAAGGTAAAACAGTTATAATGGGTGACTTCAATCTACATATAGATTGGGTGAATCAAATTGGCAAGGGTGCTGAGGAAGAGGATTTCTTGGAATGTATGCGGGATAGTTTTCTAAACCAACATGTAGAGGAACCAACGAGAGAGCAGGCTATTCTAGACTGGGTATTGAGTAATGAGGAAGGGTTAATTAGCAGTCTTGTTGTGCGTGGCCCCTTGGGCAAGAGTGACAATAATATGGTTGAGTTCTTCATTAGGATGGAGCGTGACATCGTTAATTCAGAAACAAGGGTCCTGAACTTTGAGGGTATATGACGTGAATTGGCCAAGATAGACTGGCGATTGATTCTTAATGGGTTGGCGGTTGATATGCAATGGAAGGCATTTAAAGACTGCATGGATGAACTACAAAAATTGTTCATACCAGTTTGGCAAAAAAAAGAATCAGGGAAGGTAGTGTATCCATGGATAACAAGGGAAATCAGGGATAGTATCAAAACAAAAGATGAAGCATACAAATTAGCCAGAAAAAGCAGCCTACCAGAGGACTGGGAGAAATTCAGAGACCAGCAGAGGAAGACAAAGGGCTTAATTAGGAAAGGGAAAATAGATTATGAATGAAAACTGGCAGGGAACATAAAAACTGAATGCAAAAGCTTTTATAGATATGTGAAGAGAAAAAGATTAGTTAAAACAAATGTAGGTCCCTTGCAGTCAGAAACGGGTGAATTGATCATGTGCAACAAGGACATGGCAGACCAATTGAATAACTACTTTGGTTCTGTCTTCACTAAGGAAGACATAAATAATCTGCCGGAAATAGCAGGGGACCGGGGGTCAAATGAGATGGAGGAACTGAGTGAAATCCAGGTTAGCCGGGAAGTGGTGTTAGGTAAATTGAATGGATTAAAGGCCGATAAATCCCCAGGGCCAGATAGGATGCATCCCAGAGTACTTAAGGAAGTAGCCCCAGAAATAGTGGATGCATCAGTGATAAATTTTCAAAACTCTTTAGATTCTGGAGTAGTTCCTGAGGATTGGAAGGTAGCTAATGTAACACCACTTTTTAAAAAGGGAGGGAGAGAGAAAACGAGGAATTACAGACCAGTTAGTCTAACGTTGGTAGTGGGGAAACTGCTAGAATCAGTTATTAAAGATGGGATAGCAGCACAATTGGAAAGTGGTGAAATCATTGGACAAAGTCAGCATGGATTTATGAAGGTTAAATCATGTCTGACGAATCTTATAGAATTTTCCGAGGAAGTAACTAGTAGAGTAGATAAGGGAGAACCAGTGGATGTGTTATATCTGGATTTTCAGAAGGCTTTCGACAAGGTCCCACATAAGAGATTAGTATACAAACTTAAAACACATGGTATTGGGGGTTCAGTATTGATGTGGATAGAGAACTGGCTGGCAGACAGGAAGCAAAGAGTAGGAGTAAACGGGTCCTTTTCACAATGGCAGGCAGTGACTAGTGGGGTACTGCAAGGCTCAGTTCTGGGACTCCAGCTATTTACAATATATATTAATGATTTGGATGAGGGAATTGAATGCCACATCTCCAAGTTTGCTGATGACACAAAGCTGGGGGGGCAGTGTTAGCTGTGAGGAGGATGCTAGGAGGCTGCAAGGTGACTTGGATAGGCTGGGTGAGTGGGCAAATGCATGGCAGATGCAGTATAATGTGGATAAATGTGAGGTTATCCACTTTGGTGGCAAAAACAGGAAAGTAAATTATTATCTGAATGGTGGCCGATTAGGAAAGGGGGAGATGCACAGACAGAAAATCAAGCAGAACAAGTTGTCTTACAACTTTATGCTATGCACGCCATGCGTAAGAAGAAGACTGTATCACCATGAGGAACGGTGGGAGAACAAAGGGGGACCCGATGTGGGGGAGGGGGGACACTCTAGTTTTGAATCCTCTGTCCATGGGTTAAGCCTGCGTTTGTTTGTTTGTTCATTTGTTCCAGTGAAGGCGCTGTGCCCACAGCAGCCAGACAACAGTCGCTTGTCTTTTTCTTTTTGTTTTCACTTTTAATTTCACGCTTTTGTGTACCTTGTGTGTTGTGACTGTCGGCAGACCCATTTCCTTTCGGGGATGAATAAAGCTTTATCATATCATATCGTTTAGATCTCCTAATATCCAAACTATCACAGAGGTCTTAATGGATCTGCAGAAAAATTGAAAAGAAAGTTTTTGAAATAGCCCTTGCAGAAAACGCATATCACATGAAGTATTGTAAGAAATTATTCAGCAAAAGAGAGAATTTAAGCTGTCGGAGAATACTAGTCTCTCGATAAACATCAGGAGAGATTTATCATGTTTGAACCTACCTCCAGTCTTTTGAAATTCCAATGCCACCATCTGAATATTATCTTTTTGCATCAGTGTGTCAATTTTATTCTCATTCAGACATCGATCAGATTTTCATATATCCTTGTGGATATTTCTGCCCATATCTTTACTCGGTTTTGAACAATAATAATGTGCATTGTAATCCACAATCTCTCAATCATCCTGTCATCCATTAATGAATCATTGGAAACTTCCTCTAGGATTTCAATGTCTTTTGCTTGGCTTTAGAGGATCCGCATTGATGTAAAGATTAGCTGCAACTGCCGTAACTGGTTTCCGCTGCCGTTGTTGCCTGACAGAGGAATGCATGTGTTGAGCTCACCCTGCCAACAAAATCCTCCAAATCCATTGGGAGGAGAAGCAAACTAACATTAGCATTCACACGTGGGCCTGTCCCACTTTGGCGGCTATTTAGGCGACTGCCAGGGACTAGTTTTAATGGAATTCACCTATGACACCTGGCGACAACCTACAACAGCACCTACGACAACCTACGACAGCAAAATTGTTGCCACTGACGCCAAAAATATTTCAATATGTTGAACATTTTGCGGCGGTCGCCTGTTGTCGCCCAAAAAATTGTCTAAGTGGGACAGGCCCATGAGGCTAATCTTCCCATACATGAGGCTCTAGTTACATTCAACATGTGTCAGAGTTGCAATGATTCTATGCCTGATTTATGGAACAATCTATCTACTCTGAGATCTTTCATATCACGAGATTTCCAGCAGGACGTACAGAGACTATCGCTCAGAGTAGGGGAATCGAGAACCAGAGCACATAGGTTTAAGGTGAGGGGGGAAAAGATTTAATATGAATCTGAGGAGTAACTTTTTCATGTAAAGGCTGGTAGGTATACATTCTCCGGGCTCTGCGACCTAACATCGCTGGAGCTGGAAGGCTCCTCGGACTGTCATGAGCCCCACCGCAGGGCGCAGACTTAACATCGGAGCAGATCCCTTGCCTGGGATCGCTCCCACCGCGACCACTGTGGACTTACCATCAAGGGCTCGCATTCTCGGGAGAGACTAGTCGGGAGGTCCAACGCCGCAGAAGGTTCAACTGGTCCCAACGCGAGGTTCGATCGTCCGGCGCGGGGGAGCTGACATCTCCTCGATGAGGGAGCGGATCGCCTCAACACAGAGGGCCCGAATGCCACCGGCTACGAGAGTCAAGACCGTACCGTCAACGGAGGGCTCAAGGGCCCACGACCGAGGAAGAACAAAAGGAAGGACTTGAACTTTATTCGCCTTCGATCCCAGTGAGGAATGTGTAGGAGTCACTGTGGTGGATGTTCATGTTAAAATGTGTTTTTGAGTGATTTGTTGCTTTTAATTGTATGACTGATCTGGCCAATGAAATTCCTCGTATGTTGCAAAACATACTTGGGGAATAAAGTGTAATTCTGACTCTTTTTTTTTTTTTCTTACTTTTTTTTTAATTTTATTTTTATTAGCAGTACAGTAAATCACATTAATACATCACATATATCTTATTACATTATGTTGTACCACTTCATTTTTTGAGCTTTAAAAAAGATAGAAATAAAAGAAGTAAGGAAAGTAAGCAAGAATCGTGAAGGTGCAGGAAAGTGTTGGGAGAAGAGAACCCCTTAGGGAAGGAATTAGAGAAGGAAGTAAAGAAAAGAAATAAGACACTAGAAAGAAAAGAAAAAAAAAGAAGAAAGGAAAATCAATCGCTCTATTGTAACACAAAACTCCGCAAAAAAGGATATACCAACCGTGTTTTTATTAAAAATTTATTTTATACCCCCCGTTACCAGGTCCCGGTAGCCTTTATGTTTTAACTTATTATTGCACCTTATGCTTGTAATAGTTCCATAAATGCAGACCACATCTTTTGGAAGTGATCTGCTTTGCCTGCTAGGAGGAATCTCATCTCTTCCAAGTGTAGTGTTTCGAACATGTTTGAAATCCACATTTTTGTTGTTGGTATTGGAGCATTTTTCCAAAATTTAAGTATAAGCTTTTTTCCCATTATTAGCCCATAATTAAGTAAGTTCTTTTGAAACATATTTAATTCTGGGTTACCTTCTGATATTCCAAAAATGATCCATCCTACTTTGGGTAGTAGTTTTGTTTTAAATAATTTTGTAAAGATTTCAAATATTTCATTCCAAAATTTTTGAATTTTTATACAGAAAACAAAAGAGTGCGCTATGTTAGCTTCTTGTGACTGACATTTATCACAAATGGGTGAGACATTGGGGAAAAGTTTATTAATTTTAGTTTTTCAATAATATAGTCTATGTAATGTTTTATATTGGATTGGAGTATGTCGTACGTTGATCGAGCATTTATGCACATATAATAAGTGTTTATCCCAGCTCTCTTTTGAAATTTTTATAGCTAGTTCTTGTTCCCAGTCTCTTCTAATATTATCTGTTGTAGGTATTTCCATATTCAATATAATATTATATAAGTATGATATTAGATTTGCTGATTCAGCCTTTATCTTCATGGCTTCATCTAGTAAGTCTGGGGGCATATTATAATAGTCTTTTTTATATTTTTTCAGATAATCACGGATTTGAAGATATTTAAAATATTGATTATTTTTCAAGTTATATTTCAGTTGTAATTGTTGAAATGGTAATAATTTCCCTAATTCATACAAGTCTCCGAGCGTTTTGATTCCCGTTCTTTCCCATTGTGTAAATGATTTATCTATAATTGAGGGTTTAAACGAAGGGTTATTGGCTATTGGCATTAGCAGAGATAGATTTCTTAATTTTAAGTTCTGTTTTATTTGCTTCCAAGTTCTAATTGTACTATGTATCATTGGATTCTTATTATAATTTTTGTTATTCAAATTCGTTGGTGAGAGGGGAGTCGCTCCTGTATTACCAGCAGCGCAGTCCTCTCTCTCCATTATAATCCAGTCCACCTGCTGGGCAGAGTTGTCCAGCAGGTGAATCATATTTTTAATATTTATTGCCCAATTATAGTACATAAAGTTAGGGAGCGCTAGACCACCCATCTCTTTTGGTTTACTAAGGTGTGCTCTTTGTAGGATTCTGATTCTGATTCTGATTCTGATTCTGATTCTGATTCTGATTCTGATTCTGATTCTGATTCTGAACTAGCTGCCAGAGGAGGTAGTTCAGACAGGAACTATCGCAACGTTTAAGAAACAGTTAGACAACAACATGGATAGGACGGGTTTAGAGGGATATGGGCTAAATGGGAGGTAGGTGGGACTTGTTGGCCAGTTTGGGCAACTTGGGCTGAAGGGCCTGTTTCCTCACTGTAAGTCTCTGTGACTCAATAATTCTCTGACACTATGAAAGAGAAAATGTTTTTGCAAATATATGCATAGCTTCCCTGCTAATGCTGCTTCACTGGCTCATAGGCATAGATCTAGATTTATTATTGTCATGTGCACCAAGATACAGTGAAAAGCTTTGTTTTACATGTTATCCAAACAGATTTGATATTCGATACATAAATACATATGTCAAACTCAAGTACAATAGATAGAACAACGCAAAAGATACAAAGTGTAGAATATAGTTCTCAGCATTGGATTGCAGCAGTTCCATAGACAAAGTACAATGTCTGCAATGGGCTAGAGGTGAATCAGACAGTATCCAAGCTCATGGAAGGACTGTGCAGAAGGCGGATAACAGTGGAGAGGCATCTATTCCTGAGTCTGGCTGTGCGCGCTTTCAAGTGGAGAACGGTGAAGTAGGAATGACTGGAATGGGACAAGTTGGCTGATTTTACTTCGGAGTCACATGAGGTATCAGGGGGTATGGAGAGAAGGCAGGTACAGGATACTGAGTTGGATGATCAGCCATGATTATATTGAATGACGGTGCAGGCTCGAAGGGCCGAATGGCCTACTCCTGCACCTAATTTCTATGTTTCTATGTTTCTATGTAAAAGATGCATACTATTCAGTACCCATTCATAAGGATCATCGTAGATACCTAAATTTTAACTGGATGGGGCAACTATGGCAGTATAAAGCATTGCCAAATGGTCTAACATCAGCCCCAAGATTATTTACCAAGATATTAAAACCAGCCTTGGCAATACTAAGAAAACAAAAACATATTGTCATGGCATACCTTGATGATATTTTAATAGTGGGCAAAACCTGTAATTAGCTAAATCAGCAGTATTAGCTGCTAAACACTTGTTTGAAACTCTGGGGTTTGTTATACATCCAGATATAATGACACCATCCACAACTATGGACTGTCTGGGATTCACAATTAACTCAGTCCACATGTCTGTAACATTGCCAAAAGAAAAAGCAGCAGAATTGGCACAAGCCTGCAACAAATTAATGATTACCAATCAACCAACTATTCGACAGGTGGCAAGAGTAATTGGGAAATTAGTAGCAGCATTTCCAGCTGCCCAGCTTGGACCTTTGCATTACCAAAACTTACAAAGAGCAAAGGTGCAAGCGCTAAAACAACATGCAGGTCATTTTGATCGACCCATGAAATTACCAGCTAAAGCAATATCAGAATTACAATGGTGGAAAGTGAACATTTGGCATAGTTCCATCCCCATCATTATCAATAACCCAACAATCATGATACAAACGGATGCTAGTGCTCAAGGCTGGTGATCAACTAACACTATATCTAGTACGGGTGGTAGATGGAACATACAAGAATCATCACTACTACAGACACTGGGTATAAATTATTTTGAAATGTTGGGTGCGTTTTATGGTCTAAAAGCTTACTGTCCTGCTATGCACCATTTGCATGTCTGCCTGCAAATTGACAATACCACAGTGGTGGCCTATATTAACCATATGGGCGGGATAAAATTGATATCATGTGATAATCTGGTCAACACAATCTGGCAATGGTGTGTCGACAGATATATTTGTCTATCAGCAACTTACCTACCAGGTAACCTAATACAGTGGCAGACACCAGGTCACGAAAATTCAACGATAACACCGAATGGATGTTAAACCCCAAAGTATTTGCTGAAATTACAAAGCGATATGGAACACCAGATATCGATCTCTTCGCATCCCAACTGAATCACCAGTTATCAACATATGTCGCTTGGGAACCAGACCCTGAGGCAGCAGCGATGGACGCGTTTTCGCTGAATTGGGGAAAATTGTTTTTCTATGCCTTTCCCCCCTTCTGCCTCATCAGTCGGGTCCTACGCAAAATACAAATGGACTCTGCTTCAGGTATTTTGATGGTACCCGACTGGCCTACCCATGGTTCCCTGTGGTCCTTGACATGGTGACTGAACCACCCATGATCATTCCCAGAAGACCAGATCTGTTGGTCCACCCTGTCACAGGCGAGAGTCATCCGTGCCATGACAGAATAAATCCGTTGGGTTGCAGAATTTTAAAAGACCATTATTGGACCTGGGACTGTCAAACAGGACCATGGATATGATGACAGCATCTCACCGACAATCCACCAAGAAACAGTATCTCTCCAGCATCAGGAACAATAACAAACGTGCTGGAGTTCCTGTCCAGCCTTCACTACGATGAAGGTCTGAGTTACAGCACAATAAATTGTGCTTGGAGTGCGCTGTCAGCCTATCTATGGCAGGCACCAGGACAACAGTCCATAGGATCACACCCGCTGGTGACCAAACTGATGAAAGGTATTTTTAATACAAACCCCCCTAGACCAAGGTACACCCAGATCTGGGACGTCAGTGTCGTCCTGTCATTTCTAAGGGGTTGGTCACCAGCCAGATCCCTGATTCTGGAACAGCTCACCCTGAAAACGCTAATGCTGATGGCTTTAGTCTCAGCCCAAAGGGTCCAGTCTCTACACTATCTAAAACTGAAAAATATGGTCACATCAGCTGACCAAATTACATTCACAATCATGGGAGCTGGTCAAGCAGAGCAGACCGGGAACTTCAGGACTTACGATGGAATTCCGGGCGTACTCACCTGACCCCCGTTTATGTGTCATGACACATCTGCTGCTATACCTTAGCACAACCAAAGCATTCCGAGGGGGAGAAAAGGCACTATGGGTCAGCTTCAAAAAGCCACATGGTCGGGTGTCGGTACAAACCATCTCAAGATGGCTCAGACAGGTATTGGGAGCTGCTGGGGTGGATACTGACTTTTAAATCTCACTCCACCAGGGTAGCAGCAACATCGGCGGCCAGCAATATGGAGGTGCCAATGGACCATATCCTGGCAACAGCGGGTGGTCAAGGGAAATAACTTTCCAAACGTTCTATAACAAGCCGATTACCAAACCTGCATTGTTTGCAGAAAGGATTTTAAATTCTGCAAATATGTAATTTAAGCCCGGAGGAGCATTATTTTATTTGTTTAAAATAAATATAGGTATTGTTTTTTCAAAAACTGATTCATGTTTATTTACGATGACATACTTCCTCCCTCGATGTCCTCGGGAGTGAGTGAAGCATGGACTGTTACACGGCTTGAAATCACAGAGCTTTAAAATTTTCACGTAGTCACTCACGTGACTCCGAAGTAAAATAGTAAGATTAAACGAGAACTTACCAGTTTGAAGTTTGATCTTTATTTTATGAGGAGTTACGATGAGGGATTACATGCCCTCCGCTCCCGCCCTCAATTATAAAGGTCAACTGGTATCCTAGTTCTTCTTGTCTTTATTATGTTTATTTCAATTACTGTGTTCTGTGATTCCACACCGCTGCTTTGAAGAATGTCGTGCATGTGTGCTGGCAGGGTCTTCACGTAATCCCTCATCGTAACTCCTCATAAAATAAAGATCAAACTTCAAACTGGTAAGTTCTCGTTTAATCTTACTATTTTAACAGACAATGGACAATAGGTGCAGGAGTAGGCCATTCAGCCCCTTGAGCCAGCACCACCATTCAATGTGATCATGGCTGATCATCCACAATCAGTACCCCGTTCCTGCCTTCTCCCCATATCCCCTGACTCCGCTATCTTTAAGAGCCCTATCTAGCTCTCTCTCTTGAAAGTATCCAGAGAACCGGCCTCCACCGCCCTCTGAGGCAGAGAATTCCACAGACTCACAACTCTCTGTGAGAAAAAGTGTTTCCTCATCTCCGTTTTAAATGGCTCACAACTTATTCTTAAACTGTGGCCCCTGGTTCAGGACTCCTACAACATCGGCAAAATGTTTCCTGCCTCTAGCGTGTCCAAACCCTTAATAATCTTATATGTTTCAATAAGAACCCCACTCATCCTTCTAAATTCCAAAGTGTACAAGCCTAGTTGCTCCATTCTGTCAGCATATGACAGTCCCACCATCCTTGTGAACCTACACTGCATTCCCTCTGTAACAAGAATGTCCTTCCTCAAATTTGTTGACCAGAACTGCACACAATACTCCAAGTGTGATATCACTAGGGCCCTGTATAACTGCAGAAGGATTTCTTTGCTCCTATACGCAACTCCTCTTGTTATTAAGGTCAACATGCCATTCACTTTCTTCACTGCTTGCTGTACATGCATGCTTACTTTCATTGACTGATGAACAAGGGCCCCCAGATCCCCTTTTCCCAAATTGACACCGTTTAGATAATAATTTGCCTTCCTGTTCTTGCTACCAAAGTGGATAACCTCCCATTTATCCAAATTAAACTGCATCTGCCATGCATCTGCCCACTCACCCAACCTGTCCAATTAACTTTGCATTCTCATAGCATCCTCCTCACAGTTCACACTGCCACCCAGCTTTGTGTCATCTGCTAATTTGCTAATGTCACTTCGATTCCATTCATCCAAATCATTGATGTATATTGTAAATAGCTGCGGTCCCAGCACCGAACCTTGCGGTACCCCACTAATCACTGCCTGCCATTCTGAAAGGAAACAAAGAGTAGGGACCCGTTAATCCCTACTCTTTGTTTCCTGTCTGCCAACAAATTTTCTATCCATGTCAGCACTCTACCCGCAATACCATGTGCCCTAATTTTGCCCACTAATCTTCTATGCTCAAATGATTTCTGAAAGTCCAGGTACACTACATCCACTGGCTCTCGCTTGCGATTTTCCTAGTTACATCCTCAAAAAATTCCTGAAGATTCAAGCATGATTTTCAGAGGTAATCTGATGTAGATGGAGTCAATGGGGGGAAGTCTGGTCTGTGGCTACATCTACAACTCTTTACAATTTATTTCATGAGAATCCTTGGCTCATGATGGACAAAATGGAGAAGGAGTTTCCAGGAAGACACTGAGGTTCTACCGTGAGTCACTTCTACTACGAGCTTGCCCTGAGCATGCAAACACATCAGAGCTCACGATATGGCTGGCACAGAACAAGTTACTGGTGATTTTTACTCCGATGAACCCACTGCTCATCCCAATGAGGACTTCCTGCCCCACATCGCAGAGCTTGTGGATCAGACATGGGACAATTCAGATACTGTTGAATTGAAAGAATGAGAACAGAAGTTAGTTAGTTAATTTGTTTAGTTTATTGTCATGTGTACCAAGGTATTATGAACAGCTCTTTATTGCATGGTAACCAGTCAGTGGAAAGACTATGCGTGATTACAATTGAACTGTCCACAGCGTACAGATACAGGATAAAGTGAATAATGTTTAGTGCAAGATAAAGTCTAATCAAGTTTGATTAAAGATAGTCCGAGGGTCTTAAATGAGGTAAATGGTAACTCAGGACAGCTGTAGTTGTTGGTTCAGTTACCTGATAACAGCTGGGAAGAAACTGTCCCTGAATCTGAAGGGGTGCATTCATCACACTTCTGTACCTCTTGCCTGATGGGTGAGGGGAGAATAGGGAATGATTGGGGTGAGATTGGTCTTTAATTACGCTGCTGGCCTTGGTTTGTTGGTTTGCCTGATGGTTCACAATTCGTTGCAATTTCTTGCGGTCCTGGATGGAGCAAACTATGTTGTGATGCATCCTGATAAAATTATTTCTATGGTGCATCTGTGGAAGTTGGTGAGACTTGTTAAGGGCTTGGACACGCTAGAGGCAGGACACATGTTCCCGATGTTGGGGGAGTCCAGAACCAGGGGCCACAGTTTAAGAATAAGGAGTAAGCCATTTAGAACAGAGACGAGGAAACACTTTTTCTCACAGAGAGTGGTGAGTCTGTAGAATTCTCTGCCTCAGAGGGCGGTGGAGGCAGGTTTTCTGGATGCTTTCAAGAGAGAGCTGGATAGGGCTCTTAAAAATAGCGGAGTCAGGGGATATGGTGAGAAGGCAGGAACGGGGTACTGATTGGGGATGATCAGCCATGATCACATTAAATGGCGGTGCTGGCTCGAAGGGCCAAATGGCCTACTCCTGCACCTATTGTCTATTGTCTATTGTTGGGGACTTTCCGAACTTCCTAAGCCTTCTAAGGAAGCAGAGGCGTTGGTGTGTTCTCTTGGCCATTGCTTCGATCTGGCTGATCCAGGACAAGTTGCTGGTGATATTGACTCCTGGGAACTTAATCTACTCCTAAGAACGAGTCATCCTCAACTCTGAAGGTGTGCCTGAGAGGAGGAGATTTGGCTGAATGTGTGAGGAAACAAGAAATAAACAGATCATCAAATCATAGATTTTCTTCATGCTTGAGTTGGCTGCTTGAAAGACATTGAGCACAATCTCTGATCTTGCTCCATCACTCTATTATTAATTATTACTTGTTCACATAATATTCCATTCCCTTTTGAGACTTTAAGGCCATGAATGTCAATTCATAACAATCAAAAACTATGTTTGATGTCTCTCTTGCTTAATACCGAAAAAATACATTCGGACAGGTACATGGATAGAAAGTTCAAGTTTATTTGTCATATGCACCATAATGTGAAGTGAAATGTAATTTACCATGCAGCATTACAATTAAAAAATATAATACATAATACACAACATAATTCAACACAGGCATCCACCACTGCAGTCCTCACTGTGGTGGAAGGGAGTACAGTTCACACAGTCCTCCTCTTCCTCCTCCCTTGTTCACCCTTGGTTGGGGCCCTGAGCCTCCGTAGTCGCTGTTACGGACAGCCCGATGTTCAAGCTCTCTGGTCGAGATGGTCGGAACGCCGACGTCGGGACAGGTTGAGCACACCCTGCAGCCCGGAGCTCCCAAAACAGCCACCTCCTTACCAGAGACCACGGCTTCAAAATGTTGTAGGCCGCACACCGGTGGTCTGAATTCTTCTCCGGCGATCCCCGGTGAGGGATCGCCCGCTCCACGATGGAAGGACTGCCCCACACCAGCCGCCTGAAGCTCCACGGACTGAGGCTTCAGGATGTTACAGGCCGCGGTCCAGCAGTCGGAGCGCTTCTCCGGCGACCCCCGGCAAGGGGATCCGCGATGTTAAAAGTCTCCGCTGCGCCGCCGCTGAAGCTCGACTCCGGGAAAGGCCACAACAAACCAGCTGGAGAGGGGCGACGATGCACAAGGAAGAAAGTCGCATCTCCGACGAGGTAGGTGCCTGAAAAACGGTTTCCCTCTATTCCCCCACCACCAACCCCCACACAAAGGATACAGAGAAACACTAAAACATACTTTTGGACATACTAAAAAAAAAAGATAAAAGTCGAAACAACGACCTTGCTGCAGGCGAGGCAGCTGACGCAGCGCCACCAGAACTGGAACCGGAAACAGAAACATAGAAAACGGATGCAGGAGGAGGCCATTTGGCCCTTCGAGCCAGCACCGCCATTCATTGTGATCATGTCTGATCACCCACGATTCGTAACCCATGCCTGCCTTCTCTACATATCCCTTGATTCCGTTAGCCATAAGATCTCTATCAAACTCTCTCTTGAATACATCATAATTGGAAAGCTTCAGAAGAATATGGGCCAAATGCCGGCAGGTGGGGCTAGTGGAGATGGGGCATCTTGGTCAGCGTGGGTAACTTGGGCTAAAGGGCCTGTTTCCAAGCTGTATGACTCTATGATACATGCTATAGGAACATTTCAACCACAGAAATGGGGTGAGTGCTATTAAATCATCGGCGATCACTCAAAACAAGTATGACTGTCCTCACCTCTCCGTAGGGTTGTCTACTTGTGGGTTAGGATGGATTCTATATGTGGAGGATGCCTGTACGTGACTTTGTTTAATGTGGGGAGACTGGTGCACAGACAGCCACCACACGGTCCTTGACAGATCTAGGTCAGGATCCACTGGCATGGAGTCCAAGACGACCGGAGACCCTTTTCTGCTGCATCCTTCATCCGCCTTCCCAGCCGTTGTGACGCTCCACTAAAGTGTGCCATCATCCTCCTCCTGTTCCACCGTTGAGGTCTTGGTTGGATTGCTCTTTGTCAGAGACCTCCCCCTCGACCTTACCGCATAGCTCCAGACGGCATCGCTCTCAGGATCTCAGGACCAAGCAAGCTTCTCCACCACGACAAGGTGACAAACCACGGAGAAGAAAACAAACACTGCATCAGTCAATAAGTTAAAAACAGCTCGGGACATGCAGCTGGATGGACAGCAAACAATCCATTTACTCACAAACAAATCCTATTTGAAGAGCTCACCACTTCAAACAGAGCGGAGGTCAGGAACAGCTCTGCTATAGTATGGTAAACAGACTGTTGGGTTCCCAGCAGATAAGGACATTCTGCTGACTGGCCCATTCCAGACTGCAGGAGTACGTGCTGAGGGATGCATTGAAGCTTGGTGAAGCTTGGTCACATCTACATTGCTCATCCCACCCAGATCTGAGATCACTTCTCATTCTCTTATCTACATCATGAGATGTTGCCTGCCCTTTCTTCTACCAAATGGTGATCTGTTTTCAATAATCACAGTCTGCATTTCAGAGAAGAACCAATTCTTACCTGTTGAAGTAATTCTCCAACACATGGAGATTGACCTTCAGATGCATTTCGCTGTCTCCAATGCATTTCGTTGTCTCCAATGCATTTCGTTGTCTCTGTACTGTACACTGACAATGACAATTAAATTGAATCTGAGATGCCATATGTTTACATTCATAAGTCATAGGAGCAGAGTTAAGCCATTCGGCCCATTCAATCATGGCTGATCCCATCTTTCCATCTCAACCCCATTCCCCTGCCATCTCCCCGTAAGTTCTGACACCCGTACTAAACAAGAATCTATCATTTTCCACCTTAATCTCCAACCTAATGATAGGTTGTCTGGTCCAGAATGACACTGGTCACCTCATGGAAGGAAGTTTACAATAATAAACAAACGTCAAAAGATAAAGTAAAAACTTTTCACTCTACCACGGAACACGTGCCAATAAACAAAACTAAACTAAACTAACTTCTTAATCTATCTCTGCCTTCCACTTAAGTCTGACCTTGATGCCAGCCTCACTTTTCTGCCTGCTCTGCTCATCCTTTTAATTCCACTCAATGCCAAAAATCCACCACAGCCTTGAATGCATTCAAGTAACTCAAATGCATTCACGTAACTCAAATCAGTCTGGTGAACCTTCTCTGTTCCTGGGATGTCAGGACTTTCATAAGAAGAAAGACTGGATAGACTCGGCTTGTACTCGCTAGAATTTAGAAGATTGAGGGGGAATCTTATAGAAACTTACAAAATTCTTAAGGAGTTGGACAGGCTAGATGCAGGAAGATTGTTCCCGATGTTGGGGAAGTCCAGAACAAGGGGACACAGTTTAAGGATAAAGGGGAAATCCTTTAGGACCGACATGAGAAAAACATTTTTCACACAGAGAGTGGTGAATCTCTGGAACTCTCTGCCACAGAAGGTAGTTGAGGCCAGTTCATTGGCTGTATTTAAGAGGGAGTTAGATGTGGCCCTTGTGGCTAAAGGGATCAGGGGGTATGGAGAGAAGGCAGGTACAGGATACTGAGTTGGATGATCAGACATGATCATATTGAATGGCGGTGCAGGCTCGAAGGGCCGAATGGCCTACTCCTGCACCTAATTTCTATGTTTCTATGCTAAAGCTATGTCCAAAATGAACTTGCATGATTTGGTCTAGCCCACCGCGCTCTCGAGGTCGGCTGCGCGAGGCGCCCCTGAAGAACAAAGGAGCACGTTCTAGAAGAAGGACGTCAGTTTGCTGGTCGATCCACATGTCCAAAGGAAGGCTGGAGATGGCTGGAGGCCCTGCAGCAGCCTGGAGTGAGCACCGCTCATAATACCTAGAGCAAGGACTGGATTCTGAATATGGTGCCAAAACATGGCACTTCTTACACTAATGGGCCTGTCCCACTTAGGCGATTGCCAGAGAGTAGTTTTAATGGAATTCACCTACAACACCTGGCGACAACCTACGACAACACTGATGTCAACCAACGCCAACCTACGTCAATCTACGACTGCAAAAATCTGCGCCACTGTCGCCAAAACTTTTTAACATGTTGAAAATTTTGCAGCAGTACCCTGTAGTTGCACAAAAAATCGCCTAAGTGGGACAGGCCCATTCTCTTGTGCCATGTTTTGAAATTCTCTTGATCTCTGTTCATGTCACAATGTAATTGAAAAACAGAGCAACGATTCTCTGCTGAGTTCCCCACAGAACTTTTGTTACAACGATCAGGTAGTTTGTTGTCGTAAAGTTGTTTGAAGAATAAACCTTGGTCTAAGTACCTGAGCCGACTCTTTCTTTATTGAGAAAGAGTGCAATGGGACATTTTCCAACCAAGTGATGGGAAAAACAGAAAAATGAATAGAACTGTAGATTCATAGTCGTACAGCATGAGAACGATGTTCATGCCAGCCCTCATGTACCCATTCTTGTGAATCCCATTTAGACAATAGTCAAGACAATAGGTACAGGAGTAGGCCATTTGCCCCTTCGAGCCAGCACCGCCATTCAATGTGATCATGGCTGATCATCCCCAATCAGTACCCCCCGTTCCTGTCTTCTCCCCATATCCCCTGACTCTGCGATTTTTAAGGGCCCTATCTAGCTCTCTCTTGAAAGCATCCAGAGAACCTGCCTCCACTGCACTCTGAGGCAGAGAATTCTACAGACTCACCACTCTCTGTGAGAAAAACTGTTTCCTCATCTCCATTCTAAATGGCTTACTCCTTATTCTTAAACTGTGGCCCCTGGTTCTGGACTCCCCCACATCGGGAACATGTTTCCTGCCTCTAGAAACATAGAAACATAGAAATTAGGTGCAGGAGTAGGCCATTCGGCCCTTCGAGCCTGCACCGCCATTCAATATGATCATGGCTGATCATCCAACTCAGTATCCCGTACCTGCCTTCTCTCCATACCCCCTGATCCCCGTAGCCACAAGGGCCACACCTAACTCCCTCTTAAATATAGCCAATGAACTGGCCTCAACTACCCTCTGTGGCAGAGAGTTCCAGAGATTCACCACTCTCTGTGTGAAAAAAGTTCTTCTCATCTCGGCTTTAAAGGATTTCCCCCTTGTCCTTAAGCTGTGACCCCTTGTCCTGGACTTCCCTAACATCGGGAACAATCTTCCTGCATCTAGCCTGTCCAACCCCTTAAGAATTTTGTAAGTTTCTATAAGATCCCCTCTCATTCTCCTAAATTCTAGAGATTATAAACCAAGTCTATCCAGCCTTTCTTCATAAGACAGTCCGGACATCCCAGGAATCAGTCTGGTGAACCGTCTCTGCACTCCCTCTATGGCAATAATGTCCTTCCTCAGATTTGGAGACCAAAACTGTACGCAATACTCCAGGTGTGGTCTCACCAAGACCCTGTACAACTGCAGTAGAACCTCCCTGCTCCTATACTCAAATCCTTTTGCAATGAAAGCTAACATACCATTCGCTTTCTTTACTGCCTGTTGCACCTGCATGCCTACCTTCAATGACTGGTGTACCATGACACCCAGGTCTCGCTGCATCTCCCCCTTTCCCAATCGGCCACCATTTAGATAATAAAAGGGCTCTAGTCCAAGCCCTTAACAATCTTAAACGTTCTAATGAGATACCCTCTCATCCTTCTAAACTCCAGCGTGTACAAGCCCAGCTGCTCCATTGTCTCAGCATATGACAGTCCTCCATCCCTGGAATTAGCCTTGTAAACCTACGCTGCACTCCCTCAATAGCAAGAATGTATTTCCTCAAATTAGGGGACCAAGACTGCACACAATACTCCAGGTGTGGTCTCATTAAGGCTCTGTACAACTGCAGACGGACCTCTTTGCTCCTATATTCGATTTATCTTGTTATGAAGGCTAAGATGTCAAAGTCTAGGGATTAAATTACATCTGCCATTATTACTGCTTATTTTATCGTTCTTTTGCCCAGTCTACCTTCCCCCCTCTCAACAAGACCATTGAACCAACCAACCAATCCATCACACAGACCAGACTTCTCACCAATTATTCCATCTACACCTTATGCTGCCTCGGAAAGGCAGCCAACTAATCAAAGTCTTTTTCCACCCCTGACTTTCCTTCTCCTTCCTGCTCCTGTCTAACAGAAGGCACACGAGGTACAGAGTGCAGAATAAAGTTCTCAGCATTGAAAGCGTGCACAACCAGACTTAAGAACAGCCTCGTCCCCTCTTTCATCAGGCTTCTGAATGTTCCTTCCATAAACTAGGGTGCTGTTCATTTCACCTCTACCCCATTGTGAACATTGGGCTTGGTCCATGGAAGTCATGCGCTCCAGCACTCTACAATGCTGAGAACTATATTCTGCATTTTGTATCTTCCCCTTTATATAATGTAATTGAATTTGACTTAAATGTATTTAAGTACGGGATATCTGATTAGTCATGAGAGGATGCAAAACAAAGCATTTCACTGCACCTCAGGAAACCTAAATCTAAGACCTAAACCTTTGTTTAACTCTTATCCTGACAGAACAGATATTGTGCATTAACATTAAAAATATGGCACTGTGGCTCAGCGGTGCTGTTGCCGCCTTTCAGCACCAGAGACCCAGGTCTGTTCCTGGCAACTGGTGCTGTCTATACAGAGTTTGTATGTTCTCCCCGTGACCTGCTTGGGTTTTCTCCGGGAACTCCCACACTTCAAAGCCGTACAGATTTACTGATTAATTGGCTTCGGTATAATTGTAAATTATCCCGAGTGTGTATAGGATAGAGTTGGGGATCGCTGGTTGGCACGGACTCGATGGGCCGAAGGGCCTGTTTTGGTGCCGTATCACTTCAGTAAATATATTTTGAACTGAAGTCTCTGGAGAGGGACTAGTTTCTATCTCAGAAATGAGACTACTAATGCTGAGCCGTGGATGACACCAAAGACATTTAGCTGTGCAAAGTAAAATCTTTCTGTCATCAAATCTTGCTTGAGTTGTATTTATTATTTATGTTTAAATCCTCCCAAGCGCCTGCACAGTTCAAGCTATAACAATTCTATCTATTTTATCTAGATCGCTTACCATTTCTAAAGGTCTAAAATTTGTCCCACCTCTGCTGAATAATATATATTATGCCATTAAATTTAAGTCCAGGAATATATTCCTATCATGCCTTCAGGGTACGGAATACATTTCACAGACTTGTCTTGCCATTCGGTTTTTACTATGGTTTTTCGCTTTCTATGGGACACTTAAATATGTCATATTAGTGCTACAATGACACAGATTAATGTTGTTCATGAACTGGATTGAGGTCACTAAGTTGGTTTTTCAAACTGGTATCTGGAAAGTTGCGAAGAAAATCCCAGATTTCGGTGAGATGGCGACACATTCCACAACCAAGGAAGTCACTGAAAAAACTCTCCCGACGTTGCAAAAACAGTTGTAGCTTTAGGTCGTCAATCATTTTGAGCACTATGGGAGAGCTACTGTATGGTGTCCCAACCTAATCTACGTTCAGCTACGTTGGTGAGGCCGCATTTGGAGTGTTGCGGAGAGTTGTGAATCCGTGCAATTCTCTGCCGCACAATGCAGTGGAGGCCAATTGACTGGATGTTTTCAATAGAGAGTTAGATTCAGCTCTTAGGGCTAAAGGAATCAAGGGACCTGAGCCAGCTGCCTGCCCCTTTTCCGGGGTTACATCTGCACCCGGGTGGTACTAGAAAGGGACTACCAGCAGTCCATGGGCACCCTGGGGGTTTTCCAGGACTGCTGGGCACTGAGGGGGATTGAATGTATCCTGGACAAGGAGAAGGGTTTCGGCCCGAAACGTTGCCTATTCAGTCTGAAGAAGGGTTTCGGCCCGAAACGTTGTCTACTTCCTTCGCTCCCTAGATGCTGCTGCACCCGTTGAGTTTCGCCAGCATTTTTGTGTACCTTCGATTTTCCAGCATCTGCAGTTCCTTCTTAAACAAAGGATTGTAATACTTGTTTAGTAGTTTACTTGGTATATCTGTTTGTCTTCTACTATGGTGATGGGTTTTAGTTTTGTTTTATTGTGTTGTAAATACTATTTTAATATTTGAATAAATATTTTTGATTTAAAAAAAAGGAATCAAGGGATATGGGGAAAAAGCAGGAATGGGGTACTGATTATGGATGATCAGCTGTGATCATATTGAATGGTGGTGCTGGGTCGAAGGGCCGAATGGCCTACTCCTGCACCTATTTCTACTGTATGTTTCTATGTTTCTATTGAGTTCAGTTTTGATCACCCTGCTGCACAGAGGATCTCATAAAGCTGGAAAGAGTGCAGACAAGATTTCACGAGGATGTTCCCAGGACTGAGGATGTTCCCAAGATGTCCCCAGGCCTGAGATATAGTTTGTGGTTGGCCAGGCTAGGACTCAATTCCTTGCAGCACAGGAGGCTGGTCTTATGGAGTTAAAAACCATGAGGGTAATGAATCGGGTGAATGCATAGGATCTTTAACACTCAAGAATCAGAGGACATAGGTTTAAGGTGAGATGGAATGGATTTAATAGGGACCTGGGGGCCAAGTTTTTCACACAGGGGGTGATAGGTATTTAGAATGGGCTGCCAGAGGAAGTATTTGGGGCAGGTACTACAACAACATTTAAAAGATATTTAAAATTGAGCGCAATACTCCGTTGGTTTCTACATCTGCAGCGTTGCATCCAAACTCCTCAACTCAATAATAGACATAAAGTGCTGGAGGAACTCAATGGGTCAGGCAGCATCTCTGGAGAAAAAGGATAGGTGACATTTCAGCTCAGGACATTTCTTAAGTCCCAACCCAAAATGTCACTGTCCTTTTCCTCCAGAGTTGCTGCCTGAGCCTTTTATGAGTTATTTATGAGCTTTGTGTCTATATTTGGTATAAACCAGCAGCTGCATAAGGTCAAATAGTCATTAGGAGTAGATTAGCCATCAAGTCTACTCCGCCATTCAATCGCGGCTGATCTATCTCTCCCTCCTAACCCCATTGTCCTGCCTTCTCCCCAAAACCTCTCACACCCGTACTAATCAAGAATCTATCTATCTCTACCTTAAAAATATCCACTGACTTGGCTTCCATGGCCTTCTGTTGCAAAGAATTCCACAGAATCACCACCCTCTGACTAAAGAAATTTCACCTCATCTCCTTCCTAAAAAAACGTCCTTTAATTCTGAGGCTATGACTTTCCAGTCCTAGATTCTCCCACTAGTGGAAACATCCTCTTCACATCCACTCTATCCAAGCCTTTCACGATTCTGTATGTTTTAATGAGGTTTTCCCCAGTGGGCTACAGCTATGTTAAATCCTAGGAAAAGACATTTAAATTGGCCAGAGGAAGCAGCAAACGGGAGGCCTGGGAAATATTTAGAACTCAACAGAGGTGGACAAAGGGATTATTTAAAGGGGGAATAAAGAGCATGAAATTAAGCTTGCGGGGAATATAAAACTGACTCTAATAGCTTCTCTAGATATGTAAAAAGTAGAAGATTAGTGAAGACAAATGTAGGTCCCTTACAACAGAATCAGGTGAATTTATAATGGGAAACAAGGAAATGGCAGAACAGTTAAATTAGTACTTTGTTTCTGTCTTCAATAAGGAATAAACAAACACTCTCCCAGAAATACTAGTGGACCGAGGATCTGGTAGGAGGGAGGAACTGAAGGGAATCCACATTAGTCAGGAATGGTGTTAGGTAAACTGCAGGGACTGAAGGCAGATAAATCCTCAGGGCCTGATGGTCTGCATCCCATAGTTCTCAAGGAGGTGGGCCTAGAAATTGTGGATGTACTGGTGATCATTTTCCAATGTTCTCTCGACTGGATCAGTTCCTGTGGACTGGAGGGTTGCAAATGTAGTCCCACTTTTTAAGAAAGGAGGGTGAGAGAAAACAGGGAATTATAGACCAGTTTGCCTGACATCGGTAGTGGACAAGATGCTTGAGTCGATTGATAAAGATGTTATAGCAATGCATTTGGAAAGCTGTGACAGGATCGAACAAAGTCAGCATGGATTTATGAAGGGGAAATCATGCTTGACTAATCATCTGAAATGTTTTGGAAGATGTAACAGGCAAAAAGGGTAAGGGGAGAGCCAGTGGATGTGGTGTTTCTGGACTTTCAAAAAGCTTTTGACAAGGACTCACACAAGATATTAGTGAGAATAATTAGAGCACATGGTATTGGGGGTAGGGTAGTGATATAGATAGAGAACTGGTTGCAGACAGGAAGCAAAGAGTAGGAATTAACGAGCCCTTTTCAGAATGGCAGGCAGGGACTAGTGGGGTGCCGCAAGGCTCGCTGCTGGGAACCCTGTTGTTTACAATATGTATTAACGATTTAGATGAGAGAATTAAATGTGACATCTCCAAGTTTGCAGATGAAACAAAGCGGGATGGTAGTGTGAGCTGCGATGAGGATGTTATGACCTGAATGGTTGGGTGTGGGCAGATGCATGGCAGATGCAATATAATATGGATTAAAGTGAGGTTATGCACTTTGGTGGGAAGAACAGAAAGGCAGATTATTATCTGAATGGTGTCAGATTAGAAAAGAGGGAGGTTCAACAAGACCTGGGTGTGCTTGTACATCAATCACTGAAAGTAAGCATGCAGGTACAACAGGCAGTGAAGAAAGCTAATGGCATGTTGGCCTTCATTGCAAGAAGATTTGAGTTTAGATCTGAATGCAGTTGTACAGGGCCCTGGTGAGACCACACATGGAGTATTGTGTGCAAATTTGGTCTCCTAATTTGTGGAAGGATATTATTGCTATTGGGGGCGTGCAGCTTAGGTTCACTAGGTTAATTCCTGGGATGGCGAGACTGACATACAGTATGATGAAAGAATGTGTCAACTGCGCTTGTATTCACTGGAATTTAGGAGGATGAGAGGATATAACCATATAATTATAGGTAGGCGGCGCGATATCTCAAAGTTTCAATGTTTCAAGGATTCAAGGTCAGTTTATTATTCAGTATTCAGTATTTATTTAATATCATTTTAACTGAGTACTTGCATACACAGTTGAAACGGAAAAAAATGTTTCTTGATCAGTTTCCATTCAGTGTAGTTAATAAAAACAGAATAAATACATAATGCTTTAAAAAATTTAAATGACCATATCAAAAAAAAAAAATAGGCCTAGAAATTACAATAAAATAAAAACAGACATTCCGACCGACAGTGGCTTTGCTTTGACAGGTGCCTAGGTGTCAAAGTATGGGCGAGGTTGAATGTGTTGGTGAACGGTATATGGGGAGGGGACACAGTCCGTTAAACAGTTTTATTGTCACATGTACCAATTCAAATTATCACACAGGCATACTAAAGTAAAAGGACAAGACACACAACTACATAAAAGTTAACATAAAGGGTAACTGACATCGGTAGGTAGGCGGCACGACTCTTGTCAGCAGCGGCCTCTGCAGCCCGTCTTCGTTTTTATTATTTTTTGCCTATGTTTCTATGTAGTTTTGTTTTTTTTTTGTTGGGGGTGTGTGGGGGGGGGGGGGGGGGGGGGGGGGGGTGGGGTGGGAGGGAGGGGGTAACTTTTAAATCTCTCCCTGCACGGGAGACCCAACCTTTTCTTTGTCGGGTCTCCGTTGTCGTTGGGGCTGCAACGAGGAGCGGCCTCCAACAGGAAGACCGGGGGCTCTGGTGCCGACGACTCACCTCACCGTCGCGGAGCTGGCCGAGTCCGGAGCGGGTGGAGCGGTGGTGGAGCGCTGCTGCGGCCCAACCTCCAGAGATTCGGAGGCTGCAACTGCGGGTCTGGCGGACGGCGGCACCGGGAGCCCGCGGGGTCCCTGGAGGGAGACCGCTTTTCAGGGCTCCCGCAACGGCGACTTCTCCCGCCCGAGTTGCGGGGTTGAAGAGCTCCTGGAGCGGGGCCTTACAGCACCGCCCCGCGCGGCTTGGAATGGCCGCGGGACTCTGCGAGCGCACGCCGGGGGCTCTAACATCAAGAACCCGGTGTGCGACCTTGCACCACCCGGCGTGGCTTTAATGGCCACGGGACAATCGCCATCGCCATCGCCAGCCGGGAATTTGACTTTGACTCTGACATCGGGGGGGGGGGGGGGGTGCAGGGGGGAGATAAGTTTTTTTTGGCCTTCCATCACTGCGATGTGATGGATGTTTATGTAAATTATGTTGTGTCTTGGGTCTATTTGTTTGTAATGTATGGCTGCAGAAACGGCATTTCGTTTGGACCTCAAGGGGTCCAAATGACAAATAAATTGAATTGAATTGAATTGAATTGAATTGAATAAACATCCATCACAGCGTGGATTTACTCCGAGATCTGCTGTTTTCTCCCACACTCCAAAGACGTACAGGTTTGTAGGTTAATTGGCTTGGTATAAAAATGAAAAATTATCCCTAGTGTGTGATTGTATGGTAGTGTTAATGTGCAGGGATCATTGGTCGGTGCAGACTCGGTGGGCTGAAGGGCCTGTTTCTGTGCCGGACCTCTAAACTAAACAGCGGATTCACAACATTCCTCACTTTGATGGAAGGCAATAAAGTCTAAACTTCTCCCTCCTTTTATTCTCCCGCGGTCGGGGCAATCAAACCATCTGCAGCCGGGACGATTGAACGACCGGCGGTCGAAGCTCCCGTGTCGCGGCGATGGAAGCTGCTGCGGCTTGGAATTCCTGAAGTTGGTTTCTGACCAGAGACAGCAAGCTCGGCGATGTTAAAGTCCGCAGCATCCCCCGCTGGTGCTCAGTGGTTAATCCCTGGCAAAGGGATCGCGGGCTCCATGATGGTGAGGCCGCAGGCCATTTTATAGACACATATAAAATTCTTAAATGATTGGACAGGCTAGATGTAGGAACGATGTTGGGGGAGTTCAGATCCAGGTGTCATAGTTTAAGAATAAGGGGTATGGCATTTAGGACGGAGATGAGGAAAAACCTTCACCCAGAGAGTTGCGAATCTGTGGAATTCTCTGCCACAGAAGGCAGTGGAGGCCAATTCACTGGATGTTTTCAAGAGAGAGCTAGATTGAGGTCTCAGGGCTAAAGGAATCAAGGGATATGGGGAAAAAAGCAGGAACGGGGTACTGACTTTTGATGATCAGCCATGATCAAATTGAATGGCGGTGCTGTCTCGAAGGGATGAATGGCCTACTCCTGCACCTATTTTCTATTTTTCTATGTTTCTATGAAGGGCCTGTTTCTGCACTGTATCTCTGAACTTGAGGAAAAAACATTCATCAGCCCTCTTACCCGGCTGATCAGGATCCTACTGTAAATTTTGTTAACCTTCTTCCCTGTCTGTGAAACCGCTTATTTTAGCAAAATTATTGTCCGTGCCTTGTACATTCTCTGCCAAATCATTTATATGAATGACAAGCAACAATCGGGCCAGTACTGATCCCTGTAACACACTACTAATCACAGACCTTCCGTCGGAAAAACAACCTTCAATCATCACCCTTCTTCAGACTGTCCATTAATCGAAACATCATCTGTCATCAGCGTGAAGAAGGGTTCCATTTGCCTGCATTGCTTGTCAGCATTATATTAGTTTTTAATAATCATTATGCCAACAACCATTTGTACTGTCAGAGAGTTATGCAGCAAAGAAACAGGTCCCTCCGCCTACTCCCTCCATGGCTAACATAACACAAACTGGAATACTAAATGCAAATCTGTTAATATTCAAAATATGTAGAGGGAGAAAAGTAAGAGCATTGTGGTGGCACAGTTGCGCAGCAGGAGAGTTGCTGCCTTATTATGTCCCATGTCCCACTTAGGAAACATGAACGGAAACCTCTGGAGACTTTGCGGCCCACCCAAGGTTTCCATGCGGTTCCCGAAGGTTTTTGTCAGGCTCCCTACCTGCTTCCACTACCTGCAACCTCCGGCAACCACCTGCAACCTCCGGGAACTGCAAGGAAACCTTGGGTGAGGCGCAAAGTCTCCAGTGGTTTCCGTTCAGGTTTCCTAAGTGGGACAGGGGCATTACAGCGCCAAAGACCCGGGTTTGATCCTGATTACGGGTGCTTGTCCATACAGAGTTTGTACGTTCGCCCCGTGACCTGTTTGGGTTTTCTCCGGGATCTCTGGTCTGCTCCCACACTCCAATTATGTACAGGTTTATAGGTCAATTGGCTCCGGTAAAAATTGCATGTTGTCCCTAGTGTGTATAGGATAGTACTAGCGTATGGCTATTCGGCGCGGACTCGTGGACCAAAGGCCCTGTTTCTGCGCTGTATCTCTAAACTAAAAATAAATGTGTTGATATAAAAAATAATGGAAAACATCTGAAATCAAGGCCGAGCAACAATTGTAGAGTGAAAAAAGAACCCTTTAGGTTGACAACTTTTCTCAGAGGTAATTCACTGTCATTAGACTTGTCTCTGGTGACATTCTTATATTGCTAGATTTCTTTGATATTCAAGTTGCTAATGAGTCAAAACTTCTTATAGTTGAACTTTAGGAAGAAAAATGCAGTTTGACAATTTTTGCAAACTTTAACCCATCTATCACACCGATTCTGTCTTTTTTTTCTCATCCACCCCTAATGGGCGTGAGAGCAGTTGGAGGTGGATCTGATTCCTGTGAATCCCGTATCCATCTAATTCAACTGCATGGAGAAACGAGCAACTGCAGATGCCTATATACAAAAAAAAACACAAGGTGATGGCATAAACCAGTGGGTCACACAACAGCTCTGGAGAACGTGGATAGTTCGAAGACGGGTCTGATCCGAAATGTCACCGAGATGTGTTCTCCAGGGATGCTGCCTGAGTTACTCCAGCACTTTGTATCTTAATTTAACTCCGTACTGGCGGCACCGCCTTTTGCCATCTCCCCTTATCTTTCAATACTTAAAAATTAATTCAGATGTTATTGGGCTCCTGGCAGACAATGCTTGATTCATTTGACCTAGATATAAACTCTGCCGTAAAGTCTCTCTTGCTCAGGCGCAGTTAATCATAAGAGCGAGATAGTTAACAACTTGAGGTCACTGTACTCGGTCAGAGAACCCGCCAGCTTAAGCTAGATATGGAAAGAACTTAACATAACTCCACAAGGAAGAGACATTTTGGGACTTGGGATGAAAAATACACAAGCTTGACCTCGTTCATTGGATAACACTCCCCAGCCGCGATAGCTGATTGATTCAATGCCAGACGTTTGAGTGTTTATCATAAATTACTAGCAATCCTCAATGTCCAAAGAACATTATTTTAGAAATTCTGCTCCCAGAAATATTTTCTTATTTGGCTGTAACTATTGCTATTGGGCTTTTCATATTGCATCAAAGTGCTGTTGGGCTTTTCATATTGAATCAAAGTGGGCTTTTCATATTGCATCAAAGTTGTTCACGTTTATTTTGCGCACCTGGACTTTTATATATTCCTATGTTGTGCCTGTTTTTGACTTTTTCTTTAATCTCTCTCACTTTGACCTTTCTTGCTGCCCTTGGCTAAGTTCTGCAACAATCAATCCCCGTCTCCTCTCTCTTTGACTTCAAACCAGCGCCTGGAGTTTCATCTCGTGTGACTTAAATGATCATGGAATGTTTGGACAGAAATGAATCACTCAGACAACTGCAAAGTGCCCCTGGGCCTCCTCCATCTTCTGACTCTCGTCCATCAAATTCTCTGCCTGATCAAATTCCTGCCCTTTACATCTGGTCGTGCCCCCTAGTATTGTGCTTTCTCCAATTATGCTTCTTTGAAAGTCTCATGAAATTATGAACAATCTTTCGGACAAAGGCAGTGAATCAAAGACACTCCACTAACTTTTTGACTAATTGGCTAACATGTTAATTGGCTAAACATGTTAATTGGCTAATTGGTATCCATTCCTTTGGAACTGCGGCATGGATTGAATCAGTTTTTATTGCATTTTACGTGAAAGCTTTGTTGCAACTGGGACAGTATTAGCTGCTGCCAATTCCTAAATATCCAATGGTTGATGCAAATGAATAAGTTGAAACTGCATATTAAAATTCAAAGAGAGTTTTCTTTAGTGTAGTTTAGAGATACAGTGCGGAAAAAAGTCCCTTCGGAGCACCAAGTCCGCTCCGACCAGCGATTGCTGCACGCTAACACTATCCTACACACACACGAGGGACAATTTAAAATTATACCAAAGCTAATTAACCTGCAAAATTGTACGTCTTTGGAGTGTGGGAGAATGCGGTACAAACTCTGTACAGCCAACATCCGTAGTCAGGATCGAACCCTGGACTCTAGTGGTGTAAGGCAGCAACTCTACGGCTGAGCCACCATGCGACCTAACAGTGCCATAGACCCCAGATCGATTTTAACTACAGGTCCTGTCTGTATGGAGTTTGTGCCATACCACTATGTCACTCTCTCTCTAAACTTCAGTACATATGATCATAAGACACTCTTGACATCTGATAACTCCAAGGTAATATTTAAGGGGCGATCTGATATGACACAAAATGCTGGACTAACTCAGCGGTTCAGGCAGCAACTCTGGAGAGAAGGAAGAGGTAACGTTTTGGGTCAAGACCCTTCTTCAGACTGATCTGATAAGACGTTTGTCTCCTTGTAACTTCCCAATTCCTGGATCTTAAGTGCAAGACATAAAGATCCCTAAATATTATGGAGGAAATTCATTTTATGAAATCATGAAAAGAAGGAACTCAAGTGCATATGGTTTTCTTGAGATTTCGAGCACCTTCGAGAACCCGTTAAAATGGATCTGCCAATGTATTAGAAATACACCACAGCCCTCGTCTCATCAATAATAATACAAGGATGTGGTGGCGTTGGAGAGGGTGAAGAGGAGATTTATGAGAATGATCCTGGGGATGACATGTTAACTGATATGTTAACTGGGTCAACATATGATGCCCGTTTGAAGCCACTGGGCCTGTGGTCGATGCAGATTACAAGGATGATGGGGGACCTCATTGAAACTTAGCAAATAGTGAGAGCCTGGATGGAGTGGATGTGGAGAGGATGTTCCCACTAGTCAGAAAGTCTAGAACAAGAGGGCATAGTCTCAGAATAAAAGGAAGTCCCTTGAGAAAAATGTGGAGAAATTTCTTTAGTCAGAAGCTGGTGGATCTGTGGAATTCATTGCCACAGATGTCTGTGGAGGCCGAATCATTGGGTATTTTAAATGATGAGATACTTGATTAGTAATGGGCCTGTCCTACTTAGGTGATTTTTCAGGTGACTGCCGGCAACTGTCAAGTCGTAGCAGGTCGAGTGGAACACACACACACGTACACACATCGCTTCCTTCACCAGTCAGCTATGCAGGCAGGGGACGGGACAGGGCAGGCGGGGGGAGCGCTGTGGGCACACACACTGCGATGAACAGGAAGGTTGGACTGTAATTAAGATGGTGAAAGCACAGTGTACGGGAATTGACACTTATGTCCTTTAAAAGAAGGGGGAGGGAGGGGAGAGGGGGGAGAAAGGGGGAGAAGGAGTGGGGAGGAAGGGGGGAGAAGGAGTGTAGACAACTTTTAATAAGCCATAGATACACAGCTGTGAAGCTCGGCGGACATTAACATTACCGGTCGGTTATCCATGGTTCTGAAAACTATGTTTTTTTTTCCCAATGAGCCAATGAAATTCACCGGGCAGCACCGGCTGCATGTTAAAAAACATGTTGAAAAATTAGCGGCGACCAGAATGAAGCCGCGACTAGTTCCCAGAATGCGAGAAATCCTCAGACCATGAAGGCGACTCCCCGCCAACCACCCGCGAACGTGTGGCGACCGCATAGTCTCCTGTAGCCTCCTAAAAAGTCGCCTAAGTGGGACAGCCCCATAAGGGTGTCAAAGGTTACGTGGAGAAGGCAGGAGAATGGGGTTGAGAGGGTAAGATAGATCAGCCATGATTGAATGGTGGCGTAGACACGATGTCTGAGTGGCCTAGTTCTGCTCCTATGGATTATGAACTTGGATTTGTTTTTGCAATGTGAGGGAATTGAACTATAAGATAATTTGAGTGTGAAAATTATTTTCCAATCGTACACCTGCAAAATACTATAACTGTACTGTAGCTTACTGCACTATAGTGTAACACATTTTCACCTAGCACATACTGCAGCTAACAATGGCCTGATTACTTTTTTGTATATCTTTCATTAATTTGTTCTATATCTCTTTATATCACTATCTCTCGTATCCCTTTCTCCTGACTCTCGGTCCTGGCATGGTGGCGGAGCGGTAGAGTTGTTGTCTTACAGCGCTTGCAGCACCCAAGACCTGTGTTCGATCCCAACCACGGCTGCTGTCTGTACAGAGTTTGTACGTCCTCCTTGTAACCGCATGGGTTTTGCTCTGAGATCTTCAGTTTCCCCCCTCCACACTCCAAACATGTACAGATGCAGGTTAATTGGCTGGTATAAGTGTAAATTGTAAATTGTAAATTGTCCCTTGTGTGTGTGTTGGGTAGTGTTAATATGCGGGGATCGCTGGTTGGTGCAGGCTCGGTGGGCTGAAGGGCCTGTTTCCACGCTGTATCTCCAAACTCAACTGAACTATCCCGAAACATCAGTTATTCCTTTTCTCCAGAGATGCTGTCTGACCCGCTGAGTTACTCCAGTTTTTTGTGTCTATCTTCACTATAATTGCAAGGCTGGTTGTCCATTGCATATTGGCTCACATCTGTGCCAACAGCATGTGCTGGCTGGCTCTCAGTGTTTGGCCAGGGTTCCTGTCAGGAGTTCACAGTGTGCAATAAAGGGAAAGCTCCAGCACAGGCAAAGCTACATTGTTGGTGAGACATTTAACCATGGGACATCTAGATGGGCACAAAATGTTCCGAACAGCTATTGAAAGTGCAAGGACGTTTACTTGAATAGTATTTCTCCTTCATCCCCACTGAACAAAATGACCTTGTCCTTTACAATGCATCAATTCATAAAAGAAACAGAATGTTGTTAACCCTGTTACCTCCGTTGCCAGACATGCGAGCAAACATACTCTCAAACTTAGTGTTTGCGCCAGTTAAGGGCCTGTCCCACTTAGGCTATTTTTTAGGCGACTACAGGCGACTGGGCTGTCACCACATGGTCGCCGGGTTGTCGTCTATTTGGTTATGAGTAGTCTCCTCAGTCGCCCAAATAGTCGTAGCATCTTTCTGGTCATCTCGGGATTTTCAACATGTTCAAAGATTTTTTACGCTAGTCAGCGACAGTGAGCTTGACGCCAATGAGCGTAGCTTGACTTCTCCTGATGTAGGTGCTGTCGTAGGTTGTCGGCAGGATGACGTAGGTTGACACCAGCTGACTTAGTTTGCCGCCGGTGCTGATTTTGGTGAAGTGCATTGGCGACTACCTACGTTAACCTACGTCAACTGGTGACAGGTACCGGCGACTGAATAGTCTTCAGTTGTCGCCGACAGGGTCGTAGCTTGTCGCGAGTGGACGTAGGTTGACTTCGGTTGTCATAGGTTGTTGCCTGTGTAGTCATAGGCTGTCATAGGTGTGGTCGTAGGTGGACATCCTAATGGGTCGCAGGTTGTCGATAGCTTTCCGTAGCTTGATGTCAACTCGGTGGTAGATTGTTGCAGCTTGCCGTAGATATTGTCGTGGGGGGGGGGGGGTTCAGTCGCTGGTTTTTCGGCGTTCTGCTACGATTATGACAGTCGCTGGCAGTCGCCTAAAAAAATTGCCTAAGTGGGACAGGTCCTTTAGTCTTTGTTAGTGTTCAAGTGACAACAATATTATGCACTCTGTATCTTCCACTATGCTCTATCTATTGTACTTGTTTGACTTGTTTATGTATTTATGCATTTATGTATAGTGTTATCTGCCGGAGTCATAGAGTTATAGAGTGACACAGCGTGGAAACAGGCCCTTTGGCCCAACTTGCTCACACCAGCCAACAATGTCCCAGCTACACTAGTCCCACTTTCCAGCGCTTGATCATAAGGTTCATAAAGTGCATAGGTTAAGTGAGCAGAATTAGGCCATTCGGCCCATCGAGTCTTCTCCGCAATTCAATCATTGCTGATCTATCTAACTGATAGCAGAATTACGCCATTTGTCCCATCATGTCTACTCCACCATTCAACCATGGCCGATCTATCTTTCCCTCATAACTCCATTGTCCTGTCTTCTCCCCATAACCCGTGGCCCCTGTTCTAATGAAGAATCTATCTATCTCGGCCTTTAAAATATCCATTGATGGCCTCCACTGCCTTCCATGGCAAATAATTCCACAGATTCACCAGCCTTCCATGTGACCTGTTTGGATAGCATGCAGAACAAAGCTTTTCACTGAACCTCGGTACACGTTCGGCATGCAATTCATTTTCAAAAACTCCACATTTGGTACTATTATAAATGATCACTTATTATATAAAATTACAAATTTAAATAACATTTAAATACTACCCGTGCAAGTGGAATTGGACAAGCCCTCTGAGTGCTAAAATCTGAGTTCAGTTTTAGGTTTAGTTTAGAGATACAGCATGGAAACAGGCCCTCGGCCCACCAAGCCTGCGCTGACAAGCGATCCCCGTGCACTAACGCTAATGTCTAGTTCTATCTTCTAAGGGATAATTTACAATTTACACTTGGACCAATTTACAATCTTTACCGAAGCCATTTAACCAACAAACCGCAGGGGTAACTGAGGCACAGTGAAATGCAGAAATACTATAGATGATTCAAATCAAGCCGTCCACTGTGTAAAGGTTATCAAGTTTAATGCAAGATAAAGCCCAATAAAGTCCGATTAAAGATAGTCTGAAGATCTCCAATGAGGTCGGTCAGGTCTGCTCTCTAGTTGGTAATACAATGGTTCAGTTGACTGATAACAGCTGGGAAGAAACTGTCCCTGAATTGTCCGTTTTCAGATAGTCATGTATAAATTATGTGATTGAATTCAATCTCTGTTGTTTGTAGGTTTAGAGGTTTTTTTTGTAACTTAATTATCCACATCCTTCCTGTGAAAGCACTGTTAATGCATACAGTCAAACATCTTTCTCATTGCTCCTTGTATTGCTGCATTGCTGCATTTGTTTATTTTACAACAATAACTGCACTTCAAAAGCACTTTGCTGGCTGTGAGTTGTTTACCGTGGTCTTGAAATTGTGAAAGGCAGTAATAAATAGTTGTTTTGCAACACTTTGGTTATAATTGTACTCCAAGATCATTTGACACAGACATACTGGGTCATAAATCTTTGCACTAATTGAAAATAGGCTTGCCAAAAAAAACGGAGACAGCTGAGGAGGAGATTGGGACAGCTGTATTATTGACAAGAAAATTACCCATTTTATATGTTTATCAAAATGCAAATTGTGCTTCAGATCCCCACAGAACTCTGCAGATCAAAGATTTGGGGAGGCTTGCACAAGCAGTTGCAGAAATAAGTAGGCTATTTACTACACGAATTACACACCAAATCTGCACTCGCTTTCTACAACAAGGCATCAGCTATAATTCTTTTGTGGACACAAAATGCTGGAGTAACTCAGCAGGACAGGCGGCATCTCCAGATGGGAGGAATGGGTGACGTTTAGTGTCGAGAGCCTTCTTCGAAACGCCCCCCTTTCCTTCTCTCCAGGGATGCTGAGTTACTCCAGCGTTTTGTGTCTATCTTCGGTGTAAACCAGCAGTTCCTTCCTACACAATTTGTTTGTAGTCTGATAGACAGCAGGTCATTCCACTGCGAGAGGGAAATGCTACCCAACAAAATCTTTGCCCATAGAAGATAGAACTTGACATTAGCGTTAGTGCACGGGAATCGCTGGTCAGCGTGGAGGCAGTGGGCTGGAGGGCCTGTTTCCACGCTGTATCTCTCTAATGTAAAGCAAAGTGTCAAAAATGGAATAGATTGCATGAAGTGCGGGGATTTTGAATGACTGATGATAGAAGATAATTATTACCATTAACCAACATCTGAATTATAGTCACAAAAGACTGGAGTTTGAAGGCACTTGGCCTGTACGTGTTAGTGCTTAAGGGTGGTTCTCATTGAAACTTACTGAATAATGAAAGGACTGGATAGAGTGAATGTGCAGAGAATGTTTCCACTATTTGGAGGGTCTAGGACCAGAGGCCTTAACCTCCAAATAAAAAGACGTATTGTTAGAAAAGAGACGAGGAGGAATTTCTTTAGTCAGAGGGCGTTGAATTTGTGGAATTCATCACCACAGATGGCTGTGGAGGCCAAGTCAACGGATAATTTGAAGGCGGTGATTGACAGATTCTTGATAAGTACGGGTGACAGGGATTATGGGAAGAAGGCAGGAGAATGGGGTTTGGAGGGAAAGATAGATCAGCCATGTTTGAATGGCTGAGTAGATTTAACCATATAAGTATAACCATATAACAATTACAGCACGGAAACAGGCCATCTCGACCCTACAAGTCCGTGCCGAACAACTTTTTTTCCCCCTTAGTCCCACCTGCCTGTACCCATACCATAACCCTCCATTCCCTTCTCATCCATATGCCTATCCAATTTATTTTTAAATGATACCAATGAACCTGCCTCCACCACTTCCACTGGAAGCTCATTCCACACCGCTACCACCCTCTGAGTAAAGAAGTTCCCCCTCATATTACCCCCTAAACTTCTGTCTCTTAATTCTGAAGTCATGTCCTCTCGTTTGAATCTTCCCTATTCTCAAAGGGAAAAGCTTGGCCACATCAACTCTGTCTATCCCTCTCATCATTTTAAAGACCTCTATCAAGTCCCCCCTTAACCTTCTGCGCTCCAGAGAATAAAGACCTAACTTATTCAACCTATCTCTGTAACTTAGTTGTTGAAACCCAGGCAACATTCTAGTAAATCTCCTCTGTACTCTCTCTATTTTGTTGACATCCTTCCTATAATTGGGCGACCAAAATTGTACACCATACTCCAGATTTGGTCTCACCAATGCCTTGTACAATTTTAACATTACATCCCAGCTTCTATACTCAATGCTCTGATTTATAAAGGCTGGCATACCAAAAGCTTTCTTTACCACCCTATCTATATGAGATTCCACCTTCAAGGATGGGTTATTCCCAGATCCCTCTGTTCAACTGTATTTGATGGGCCAAATGGTCTAATTCCGCTCCTTATGAAACTTACAATATAGGAGCAGGCTCTTAAGCCCACAGTGTCTGTACAGAACATGATGCCAAGATAACCTATTCTCAGAGAAAGCACCATTTAAAATGGAGGGTGAGAGTGAGGGTAAGATTCTAGTTGCCGCCTGATTGTGAAAAAACAAATTATGGAAGACCATGTCCCAAGAGTTTCATGTGTGTTTAATTGTCATCTGTACCAAAATCAGAACAGTGAAATGAAAGAAGTACAGGGCATAATGACAAAGAACTGCCGATGCCAGTTAATACACAAAAAGTGCTGGAGTAACTCAGCAGGTCAGGTAGCATCTCTGGAGAACATGGATAGGTGACGTTTTGGGTCAAGACGCTTCTTATGACCTTCAGAGCCTTAGACAGTCAGAACCTTTTTCCCTGCGTAAAGACGCCAAGAACCAGAGAACATCGCTTTAAGGTGAGAGGGGCAAAGTTTAAAGGAGATGTGCGGGGCAAGTTTTTTACACGGCGGGAGGTGAATAGCTGTAACGCACTGCCATAGAAGATATGGAGTGGTGATGGAATCAGATACAATAGCAGCATTTCAGAAGTTTTAGGTAGGCAAGTGGATATGCAGGGAATGGAGGGATTTGGATGTGTGGGTGGAGGAGATTGGTTTAACTGGGCATTGATATTGTGGGCTGAAGGGCTTGTTCCTGTGCTGTATTGATCTATGTTCTATGTACTATGTCTCCAGATATAGTCATAGAGTGATATAGTTTGGAATCAGGCCCATTGGCCCAACTTGCCCACACCGACTAATATTTCCCATATACACTAGCCCAAATTGTCTGCGTTTGGCCCATATCCCTCGAAACCTATCCTTTTCAAGTACCTGTCTAATTGCTTCTTAAATGTTAAGATAGTCCCTCCCTCAACTATCTCCTCCAGCAGCTCCATACGCCCACCACCATTTGTGTGAAAAAGTTATCCTTCAGATTCCTATAAAATCTTTCCCCCTTCACCTTAAACCTATGTCCTCTGGTTCTCGATCCCCCTACTCCGGGAAAGAGACACTCTGCGTCTACAAGATCTATTCCTCTGATGATTTAATACACCTCTATAAGATCACCCCTCATTATCCTGCGCTCCAGGGAATAGTCCCAGCCTGCTCAACCTTTCCCTTTGGCTTGAACTCAAGGATGTGGGATTCATTTAAGGAGTAAAGGGTTTACAGGGGATATAAACAGATATATTTCCACTCAGAGTGTGGTTGTAGTTTGGAGCATACCTCTTGGGAGCCATGGTCCAAGGACTTCATCCGTTTTTCACATTTCCAGCATGCATTGTGATTCAGGATTGTGTTACACTTGCCAGAGTGAAATATGTGACAATATGAGAGTCCCTCTTTAAGAGAGATTAACAGTTTTTATTGCAGCAGTCCATTCATTGCAAAGCTCTTCCTTGTAAATCCTGGTGAGTACAGAAAGGAGATTGTCTACTGTTTGCTCCTGAATTAATGACAATGACCTGAAATTGACAAGCAGGTTCCTGGATAAGTTATAAATGGCAACACTTTATTGGCATTAAGGTTGCATATCAGAATGAAGCAGAATGACAAGCTAACAGTAGCTGGAACCAAAATTGTCATGGTGGCGCAGCGGAAGAGTTGCTGCCTTTCAGCGAATGCAGCGCCAAGACCCGGGTTCAATCCTGGCTATGTGTGTTGTCTGTACGGAGTTTTACGTTCTCCCCATGGCCTGCGTGGGTTTTCTCCGAGATCTTCGGTTTCCTCCGACACTCCAAAGACGTGCAGGTTTGTAGGTTAATTGGCTTGGTACATGTAAAAATTGTTCCTAGTGTGTGTAGGATGGTGTTAATGTGCGGGGATTGCTGGTCGGCGGGGACTCTGTAGGCCGAAGGGCCAGTTTCCACGCTGTATCTCTAAACTAAACAAAAACTAAAAATACTGCTGCACCTTGGACAGAAGCACCGTAGTACTGAGAAAGTGAACTTCTCGAGTGATTACGAGCAAGGGGACATTGCAATGCTGGAGGCACCGTCTTGCAGATAAGACTATAATACAAGAGCGTACCTGCTCTTGCAGGCAGGTGAAAAATTTGCTACAATATTATTTTGAAGGGAAAGGAATTCTTCCAGGTGCTTGGTCCAAGATGCATTCCTTGACTGAGAAAAATAGACATTTCTGCCTGCCTGCCTGTGTTGTGTGAGAGTGCTTACTTAATACGAATTGACTGCCCAATCTCCCCGAATAGGGCGGCATGGTGGTGCAGTGGTAGAGTTGCTGCATTACGGCACCAGGGACACGGGTTCGATCCTGACTACGGGTGCTGTCTGAACAGACTTTGCACGTTCTCCCCATGACCTGCGTGGGTTTTCTCCGGGAACTCAACAGGTTTGTCGGCTAATTGGCTTTGTAATATTGTAAATTGTGCCCAGTGTGTGTAGGATAGTGTCAGTGTGTGGGGATCACTGGTCGGCGTGGACTCGCTGGTCCGAAGGGCCTGTCTCCATGCAGTATCTCTAAACTAGACTAAACTATACTAAATGCAACAATGACCATCTTCAAAAGTTCCTCATCAGAAAGGTGATATAAAAATGGAAATGCAATTCCTCCTCCCTTCTCCCCTCCCTTCCCCCCCTCTAACCTCCTCCCTCCCTCCCCCCCCCCCCCTCCCTCCCTCCCTCCCTCCCTCCCTCCCTCCCTCTCTCCCTCTCCTCCCTCCCTCCCTCCCTCCCTCCCTCCCTCCCTCCCTCAACTCCCCTTCTCTCTCTCAGCCCTCCCTCCTCCATCCCTCTTACCCTGTCTCCCACCCTCCCTTCTGCCCTCCCTCCCCCCCACTACCTCCTCCCTCCCTCCCTCACATTCCTTCTCTCCTCCCTCCCTCCATCCATCCCCTGCGCCCTCTCTCCCTCCCTCTTTCCCTCCCTTTCCTCCCTCCCTCCCTTTCTTTTTCCTCTCTCCCTCCTTCCCTTCCTCCTTCATCCCACCCTCCCTCCATCTCTCCTGCCCTCTCAACCTCCCTCCCTCACTCTCTCCCTCTCTCAATCTCTTCCTCCCTCCCACCCCTCCCTTCCTCCCTCCCACCCTCCCTCCCTCCCCCTCCCTCTCTCCCAACCTCCCTCTATCCTTCCGTCCTTCCTCTTTTCCCCCCCTCCTTCCGGAAGTGCCAGGGCTGTTGAACAGTTGCGGCTCACCTGCAGTCCATCTGTTTTTACTTTTTGTGTTGGGTTTTTTTGTCTTGTTTTAGTTAAATTTTAGTTTATTAGGTTGTGTTATGTGTGTGTGTGGGGGGGGGTGAAACATGTTTTTCTGTCTCTTCCTTCGGGGGGAATGCGACTCTTTCCGTCGTATCCCCCCTTCTCTGCCTCCGTCTGCGCTGAGGCCTAATGGCGGAGCTGGCGGCCTCCAACTGCGACCAACCTCGAGGCTCCAGGAGCAGAGCCAGCCAGGACTTACCAACGCAGCAGCATGACTCGGGGCTGAGGTGGCGTTCCGGTGGCTGAGGCGGCGTTCCGGCAACAGTGACCTGAATCCGGGACACGGCCGTGGGCTAGTGGACGACATCGTCCGGAGCTCGCAGGTCACAGGTTGGTGACCTGTTTTTACGGAGCTCCCGCGGCAACAGCTGCGTCCGCTGGACTGGAGGGCGGCAGCTTCGGCAGCTTCGACCACCCCGGGCAGCAGAGCTTGAACCGGCCAATTCGCAGAGCTCAGTTGAGCCGCGGGACTGAATTACCATCGCCCGGCGGGGTCACAACATCGGAGGCCTGGATTGCCTCAGCGCAGAGGGAGAATAAGGAGGGAAGAGACAGTGACTTTAAGACTTTTGCCTCCATCACAGTGAGGAGGTGCCTGGTGAACTCACTGTGGTGGATGACAAATAAAGGAATCTAATCTAATCTAATCTAATCTAACCACCCCTTGCTCCCACCCTTCTTTCCTCCCTCCTTTCCTTCCCTCCCTTGCCTCATGTTCTTCTTTTGACTTTTCTTTCACTTTGATTCTTTATTTCATTTCCTTTGATTCTTTTCCTTCCCTGCTTCTGGCAGAGATTGAACTGAATTCATATCAATTCACAGTTGATGGGTAAAGATTTTTCTGTTAAAGTATAGCTTTTTCTACATGAATCAGAGAGTTTCTCCATCCGCCACTGAGGGAAATAGAAACTTTTATAAAAATTAAATAACATTTTGCAATCAATTTCAATTTGTCATCCATAAAGTAAGAGTGGAAGTTTGCACCACTTTGCAACCATTGACATTATTGAAGACATTTTCCTCTCAGAATCATTGCCAAATGAATCAGTTCCTTTCTAAAATCATTGCTTCTGTAACTTGATGAATTCGGTATCAGTTTGCACATATCTGGCAAGGATGGAAATGTACATTTACAGCTGGACTGTGGAGCTGATTCTACAAGTTTCCTTGGTCATGTCTTTAGCAACCAAACATTGCAGCGATCTGAACTGATAAAAATATCCTCTTGGTAGTTACCTGACTATAATATGGATGAGTAAAATGTAACTGTAAATGCAGTCCGAAGGGTTCCAACCCAAAACGTTACCCATCCCTTTTTTCCAGAGATGCTGCCTGACCCATTGAGTTTCTTATCAGTTTGTAGGTGCCAGGAGCAGAATTAGGTCATTCGGCCCATCAAGTCTACTCCGCCATTCAATCATGGGATCTGTTATTCCTTCTCATTCCCATTCTCCTGCTGTCTTCCCATAACCCCTGACACACCTACTACTCAATAATCTGTCAAACTTTGCGTTAAAAATATCCACCTCACACTTCCATGACTTCCGTTTCCCAGGCCCCACTCCCTCATCTTCACCATGGATATCCAGTCACTCTACACCTCCATCCCCCATCAGGAGGGTTTTAGGAACATAGAAACATAGAAAATAGGTGCAGGAGGAGGCCATCCGGCACCTTCGAGCCAGCACCACCATTCATTGTGATCATGGCTGATTGTCCCCAATCAATAACCCATGCCTGCCTTCTCCCCATATCCCTTGACTCCACTAGCCCCTAGAGCTCTGTCTAACTCTCTCATAAATCCATCCAGTAATTTGGCCTCAACTGCCCTCTGTGGCAGGGAATTCCATAAATTCACAACTCTCTGGGTGAAAACGTTTATTCTCACCTCAGTCTTAAATGACCTCCCCTTTATTCTAAGACTGGACCCTGGTTCTGGTCTCGCCCAACATTAGGAACCTTTTTCCTGCATCTAGCTTGTTCAGTCCTTTTATAATTTTATATGTTTCTATCAGTTCCCCCTCATCTTTCTAAACCCCAGTGAATACAAGCCTAGTCTTTTCAATCTTTACTCATATAACAGTCCCGCCATCCCAAGGATCAATCTCGTGAACATACGCTGCACTGCCTAAATCACAAGGATGTCTTTCCTCAAATTAGGAGACAAAATCTGTACACACTACTCCAGACATGGTCTCACCAGAGCCCTATACAACTGCAGAAGAACCTCTTTACTCCTATACTGAAACCCTCTTGTTATGAAGGCCAACATTCCATTAGCTTTCTTCACTGCCTGCTGTATCTGCACGCATCACTTTCAGTGACCGGTGTACAAGGACACCCAGGTCTCGCTGTACCTCCCCCTTACCTAACCTAACCCCATTGAGATAATAATCTGCCCCCTTTTTTTGCCACCAAAGTGGATAACCTCACATTTATCTATATTGTACTGCATCTGCCACGCATCTGCCCACTCACTCAACCTGTCCAGGTCACCCTGCAACCTCCTAACATCCTCTTCACAGTTCACACTGCCACCCAGCTTTGTGTCATCTGCAAACTTGCTAGTGTTGCTCCTAATTCCCTCTTCCAAATCATTAATATATATATGGTAAACAGTTGCGGCCCCAGCACTGAGCCTTGCGGCACTCCACTCGCCACTGCCTGCCATTCTGAAAAGGACCCTTCGCTCTTTGCGGGTCTACAACCAATTTTCTATCGATGTCAACACCCTACCCCCAATACCATGTGCTCTAATTTTAGTCACCAGTCTCCCATGCGGGACCCTATCAAAGGTTTTCTGAAAGTCTAGATACACTACATCCACTGGCACCCCTTCATCCATTTTACTTGTCACATCCTCAAAAAATTCCAGAAGATTAGTCAAGCATGATTTCCCTTTCATAAATCCATATTGACTTGGACTAATTATTTTACTGCTAGCCATTATTACCTCTTAAATAATTGACTCCAGCATTTTACCCTCCACCGAAATCAGGCTAACTGGTCTGTAATTCCCCGTTTTCTCTCTCGCTCGTTTCTTGAAAAGTGGGATAACATTAGCTATCCTCCAATCAACATGAACTGATCCTGAATCAATTGAACATTGGAAAATGATCACCAATGTGTCCACTATTTCTAGAGCCACCTCCCTGGGGACCCTGGGATGCAGACCATCAGGTCCAGAGCATTTATCATCCTTCAGTGCCATTAGCCTACCCAATACTATTTCTCGCCGAATGAAATTTCCTTTCAGTTCCTCTACCCCCTTAGATCCTCTGTCCTCCAGTACATCTGGGAGATTGTTTGTGTCTTCCTTAGTGAAGACAGATCCGAAGTACCTGTTCAACTCTTCTGCCATTTCCTTGTTGTCCATAATAATTTCACCTGTGACTGCCTTCAAGGGGCCCACATTTGACTTTTCTACTCTTTTTCCCTTAACATATCTAAAGAAACTTTTACTGTCCGTCTTTATATTCCTGGCCAGCTTCCCCTCGTACTTCATCTTTACAGCCCGTATTGCCTGTTTTGTGTCCTTCTGTTGTCCTATGAAAGTTTCCCAATCCTCTGGCTTCCGGCTACTCTTTGCTGTGTTATACATCTTTTCTTTTTGTTTTATGCTATCCCTAACTTCTCTTGTCAGCCACGGTTGCCTCCTACTCCCCTTAGAATCTTTCTTCCTTTTTGGAATGAAATGATCCTGCGTCTTCCGGATTATGCCCAGAAATTCCTGCCATTGCTGTTCCACCGTCATTCCTGCTAGGATCCCTTTCCCGTCTACCTTGGCCAGCTCCCCTCTCATGCCTTCATAGTCCCCTTTGTTCAACTGCATCACTGCCACTTACGATTTAACGTTCTCCTTCTCAAATTGCAGATTAAAACTAATCATATTATGATCACTTCCTCCAAGTGGTTCCCTTACCTCGAGTTCTCTTATCATATCTGGTTCATTGGACAACACCAAATCCAGTATTGCCTTTTCTCTGGTCGGCTCCATTACAAGCTGCTCTCAGAATCCATCTCGGAGGCGTTCTTCAAACTCTCTTTCTTGGGGCCCTGAACAACCTGATTTTCCCAGTATACCTACATATTGAAATCCTCCATCACCATAGTGGCATTACCTTTGTTACATACCTGTTTTAACTCCTGCTGCAACTTGCACCCTACATATGGGCTACTATTTGGGGGTCTGTAGATAACATCAATTTTACTTCGGAGTCACGTGAGTGACTTCGTGAAGAGCCCTGCCCAGTGCGCAGTTGCGGCATTATCGCACAGCTGTGCACACGCGGCCCAGCGGGAGTCGGCGCTCCCGCAAACCAAGGAACGTGAGGTAAGTACCTACCTTAATCGGGCCTTGTGTTTTTTGCTCCAGGGGGAGCAAAGCAGCAGAGGAAGCGGCCCCCGTTCGACTCCAGCGAAGGAGCCGACAGTGGAGGGGGATAGGCGCAAACAGGACCGCACACGCTGCTGACCGCAGACAGGGAGCTGCGCTGATGCCGGTCCGCTGAACAGCTGTTTGATTAACAGCAGCGGACCGGAGGTAAATTTAAAAACCCGACCGGCAGCCCTGCAGACTCCTGACAAGGAGAATCGCCGCCCGGAACCACTACAATGCCGCCTAAAAAACGGCAGGCAACCTCTAACTACAGGTAAGACAAAACCTTACCAAAAAATACAGGTTCTACAGGAATCAACTTCCTCCAACACTGGAACAGGCTGGAGACAGCAAATGCAAGTATGTCTGTAGAACCTGTATTCCAGGTATGTGTCCAGAGGAGGTCATGGAGTTACAAAACCTCCAGGAAAACGAGGGGTCACTGGCTGAATGCCAAGGGAGCTGACACTCCTACCCCAGTGCTATTGCACTAGCCATCTCCCTTGTCGAGGGATTGATGCGACAACGGAGTTTGAGCTATGCCTCCTCCAATTTATAGCACACCCTTTTGCTCCCTCTTTTGAGGCTAGCTAAGGAGGCCAGGGCTGGGCTGGCTTAAACGCTGGGCAGGCGGACGAGAACAGGAGTATGCCAGGGGAGCAGGATCAGGAAGAGCTGCTGGGTGTCGTGGGCCACTACATGGCTCCTCCACGCGACCATCTTCCCAACAAAGCCCTGCAGGAGAAGGCCTTTCTAGAGGTAAAGCTGCAGGCAGCTGGGTCAGCAGACTCGCAGTCAAGAGCTAAAAGCAGTGAATTCTGAAGCTCCTAACAGAAGGGTCAAGATGTCACCGCCTTTGCTCGTTTTCCACGGATCATACTCACCTGGCAGGTGAGACGCCATGATCACCAAGGTGGTTCTCCCAGGATGAGGCTATCCCTTTGCACTTCAAGTGTGCTGACGCCTAAGATGTTCCCAAATTCGGGATACTCGACTGACATTTGTGCATATAAGACCTGCCCTCAACCCCAAATATACGGGGCTATGCAAACCGCTGCAGCGGGAAGAGAGGCAGCTAAACCTGTGCGCCTCATGAGGGCAGGCCCTGGAACGAGCAGGACATCGCATCCAACACCCAGCTGGCAGCACCCCTCGGCATCCACCAGCAAATATCGAACAAGGACTGGTGAAAGCCTGGCGACCGCTTCACATTACCCCCAAAGTTCTTTTTAGACAGGGGCCCAGAGCGGAGCCGTGGGAAAATGCGCCGCCCCACCGACAGCACCAGCATACCAGCAAACTGAGCCTTCATGAAAAAACAATGAACATGGAGGTAGGTAGTCTGGTTCCTCCCAGTTTACACAAAATAAGGGTGCTCTACTAACTGGGGGGGGGGCATTTACACTTGTTGAAAAAGCATGGGGTGCTGTCACAAATAACTAATATATACTCAACAGTATTAGTGGATAAAAACTTGAATTCAAATTGGGCATATTACCGCCAGTTCAGCAGTGCGCCCAAAGGGCATTTTTTCCCTCTAAGAAAGAGAAGCGAGAAGGTCAAGCTGAACCAGAAAGGCTCATTACAAAAGTGATCATGGGAGCAAACATGAACCATTGGAATTTGTATCGAATATATTCACCAAAACTACAAAAGATGATGAATGTAGCATCATCATTGACCTAATATCACTAAATAATTCTGTTGAGTATATACACTTAAAGATGGAGACATTTTATCACTGCCAGACATCCGATCTCCAAAGGATACCTTATGGCAAGCATTGATATGGAAAATGCATACTATCCTATACCCATACACAAGGATCATTGTAGATACCTAAAAATTTATCTGGATAGGGCAACAATGGGAGTATAGAGCATTCCCAATGGTCTAACCTCAGCCCTAAACTAGTTACAAAAATATTTAAAATAGCCATGAAAATGTTAAGAAAGCAAGCATAATCATGGCATATATTGGATGATATCCTCATATTAGGAGAAACAAAGGAATTAGCTGTGGCAGCAGTTCTAGCTACAAAACAGCTCCTTAAAGCACTGAGGTTCATCCTACACCCAGATAAACCAAAATTGAAGCCATTAACTACCATGGATTATCTGGGCTTCAATATCAATTCTATCCATATGACTGTTACTTTGCCAAGGTGCTCGGGTCACTATAATCAAATCATGAATGTACCCACTTAAGCTATATCACAATTACAGTGGTGGGCAGACAATGTTTGGCATAGTTTTCAGCCCTATTATTATCACCAATCCTAACTTGGTTATTAAAAACTGATGCCAGTACTTTAGGCTGGGGAGCAACTAACTCCATATCCAGCACAGGTAACAGATGGACCAATTCAGAATCATCGTTACTACACACACCGGGCATCAACTATTTGGGATTGGTGATCGCCTATTGGGTTAAAAAGCATATGCATTTCAAATGCAGCACGTACATATGCGGTTACGGATTGATAATACTATGGTGGTGGCTTATATCAACCATATGGGGAGCATAAAATCATTATCGTGCAACAAATTGGTCAAACAGATCTGGCAATGGTGTGTCAAAAGACATTTTAACTATCAGCTGCCTATTTCCTAGGAAGCTAGAACACAGTGGGAGACACCACGTCACGGGGGAAAATTTATGATAACATTGAATAGCTGTCAAACCCAAAATATCTGCTAAAGGTATTAAGCAGTTTGAACGCCAGATATCAATTTGGTTGCACAAGACGGAATCACCAGTAACCTATGTATGTGACTTAGGAACCAGATCAGAGGCAGCAGCGATAGATGCCTACACGCTGGAAGGGGGAATTTCTGCCTCATCAGTCGGGCACTTCGCAATACAGATGGAATCTGTCTCCGGGATATTGAACGTGCCCGACCGGCCTACATAGTCATGGTTCCCAGTTCATCACGACATGGTGGGCGAGTCACCTATGGATTTCCCTAGTGGACCATGGTTGCTGACTCAACCCAGTATCAGGCATAAGCCACCCATGCCATAAAAACATCAAACTCCTGGGTGTAGGTTTTGAATAGACCTTACCAGGGACTGGGATTATCCAAATGAACCATTACCACCATGTCGGCATCCCTACAAACAGTCACCAAGAGAAACATGGGAAAAATACTGCCACGACGCAGGGACAACATACCAAACTATTCAACCACTGACGTATTGGAGTTCCTGGACCATCTACACCATGATTAAAAGGTGAGTTACAGTGCCGTAAATACAGCATGAAGCACCTTGTCTGCTTATCTAAAAACAGCAGGACAGCAGAGCATGGGATCCCATCCACTGAAGATAAACTTATGAAGGGCAATTATAATAATAAGCCCCAAAAACCCATGTATACCCATATATGGGATATCGGTGTGATATTGACATATCTCAGAGAATGGCACCAGCCAGATCCCTCAGTCTTGCTCAAATCTATGTTAAAAACGCTCATGCTTATGGCTCTCGTATACGCTCACAGAGTCCAGTCACTCCATAAAACTAGACTGGATAACATGGTGATTACCCCAGACGCATCACATTCATCATTCTAGGTCTGGTAAAAACCTAACTCGCAGGTACAATGGAATTGGCGAGATTATGTGTTCGGCACGGACTAGAAGGGTCGACATGGCCTGTTTTTCCCGTGCTATAATTGTTATATGGTTATATGGTTATATGGACCAGGAACGCCCAATTCACTGGTGGGATTCCGGGCCTACCCACCAGAGTCCAGGTTGAGTGTGGTGACCCATCCACAACTATATATAGACACAACCCACAATCTTAGAGGGAGAGGAAAGCCTATGGGTCAACCACAGAAACCCCACGACGGGGTAACGAGCCAAACCACTTCAAGGTGCCTCAAACAGGTACTGAAAGCTGCCGGAATAGATAATAATACATTTAAATCCCATTCCACCAGGGCAGCATTGATATCAGCGGCTGAACGAATGGACATCCCGGTTGACCACATTCTCAATACGGCAGGATGGTCAAGGGAAACGACGTTCAGAACATTTTTTATTGTAAACCGTTGATAAGCCTGATTTAATTGCAGAAAGAATATTACAAACTGCAAATATTTAATTTAAGCTCAGGGGAGCTATTTATGTTGTTATTGTTAACAAATACCTTTCTGTTTCTTGAGAAAGCAGATCCATTGGTTGATTACGATAACACTTCCTCCCTCAAAAACTTCGGCAGTGAGTGAAATAAAAACTGTTACACGGTTTGAAATCACAGACCTTTGAAATCTTCACGAAGTCACTCACGTGACTCCGAAGTAAAATAGTAAGATTAAACGAGTACTTACCAGTATGAAGTTTGATCTGTATTTTATGAGGAGTTACGATGAGGGATTACGTGCCCTCCGCTCCCACCCTCATTATATAGATCAAACTAATAAACTGATGTCTCACTGATCTTTACTATGTTACTTCAAATATTGTGTCTATCCTGTGATTCCACACCGCTGCTTCGAAGTATGCCGCAACTGCGCACTGGGCAGGGCTCTTCACGTAATCCCTCATCGTAACTCCTCATAAAATACAGATCAAACTTCATACTGGTAAGTACTCGTTTAATCTTACTATTAGTGTCTTCTTGCCTTTGCAATTCCTCAACTCAATCCACAGTGACTCTACCTCGTCAGTCCCTATGTCTTCCCTCGCAAGGGACTGAATTCCCTCCCTCACCAGCAGAGCTACCCCCCCCCCTCCTCTGCCTACCTGCCTGTCCTTTCTATAGGATGTATAACCCTGAATATTAAGTTCCCAGGCCCGATCCTCCTGCAGCCACGTCTCAGTTCTTTCTTAAAATATCCATGGATGGACTCTACAGCTGTTTGTGGGAATTAATTCCATAGATTCACCTCTCCCTGACCATTGAAATTCCTTCTCATCTTCATTCTAACGAAATGTTGTTATATTCTGAGGCTATTGCCTGCAGTCATAGAATCTCCCACTAGTGGAAACATCCTTTTCATTTTCACACACTATCGAGGCCTTTAACTATTTGGTAAGTTTCAATGAGGTGCCCCCTCATTGTTCTAAACTCTAGCGAGTACTGGTCCAATGCCTTCAAATTCCAGCATTTTGTGACGATAATTCAGATGTTGGTGAATAATAATAATAATAATCACCTTCTATTCAGCAGACATTCAAAATCCCTCCTCAAGCTAATGATATAATTTGTGACTCTCACCCTCCGAGAAACATAGAAACATAGAAAATAGGTGCAGGAGTAGGTTATTCGGTCCTTCAAGCCAGCACCGCCATTCAATATGATCATAGCGGATTATCCAGAATCAATACCCTGTTCCTGCTTTCTCCCCACATCCCTATCCCCATATCTCCGTATCCTTCTCTGCTCATCTGGACCACACTACCATTCTCCAATGCCTCTCCTCTGTTGTCCATCTAGTGTTTCTGCATTCATTTGGTTCCATCTTATCGCTCCTGCAGTAAACACAAATCACCTGCAATAGTTGTCCTCCAGTATGTGCACTGTTGTCACTGCTGAATCCCTCGGACCCATCCTTATTTTCATCTACATGTTGGCACTTGGTGAAATCATCTGTAATGCAGTTCCAATTTTACATGTACACTGATGGCATTGAGACACAAGGAACTGCAGATGCTAGTTTACAAAAAGAACCACAATGTTCTGGAGTAGCACAGTGCCGTCGGCTAGCATCCCTGGGTCACTGAAAGGTGATGTCAGGTCAGACCCTCTTCACCCTGAGGAGAATTAAAGTTTTTAGCAACTGGGAGATCAGGTAGGTTCAGGCGCGCTGAGCAAAGGTGTTCAGTGAAACGATCGCCCAGTCTATGTTTGGTCTCGTGAAGTATAAGAGCCCACTGTAGCCTAAGTGTTGTTTTAGAGCCCAAGATAAGTTTGCAACAAAAGCTTCGGTAAACGTGACAACATTTCTATGTTTCTATGTTTCTATGTTTCTATAAACTCTGTAAGCACTGCTATTCTCCTGAAGAATAGCCATATAAACGTTCTCACCACTAAATATACTATGTCTGATTCAGTCTATTGATTGTCTTCCTCATTCTGTTTGACCTCTTCATTCCTGCACTTGTCTCTGATCGTGTGCTTCTTGTTGATTCTCGTACAGCACTTGACTGACTATTCTTCTGCGGTTCTGTATTGATGTCGGGAGTAAATTCATTCTCATGTCTTACTTTGGAGTCCACATTCATGTTCCTTGTTCTGAGAGGGATAAACAGAGCTGTTAAACGTTTGGATCTGCAACCAGACTTTTGAACGACTGATCCAGAGACTGGAGTGTGTATCCCACCTAAAGCGCTGGAGAATACAAAATGTGGCACATTTAAATAAAATTGAATTACAAAAAAAATGCATCTCACGCATAGTAACGATAATTCTCAATACTGGTGTCCCGCAACGGTGCGTTCTCAGTCCTCTGCTATACTCTTTATACACTCACAGCTGTGCAGCCTAATCACCAGACTGATTCCTGGGATGTCAGGACTGTCTTATGAAGAAAGACTGGATAGACTTGGTTTATACTCTCTAGAATTTAGGAGATTGAGAGGGGATCTTATAGAAACTTACAAAATTCTTAAGGGGTTGGACGGGCTAGATGCAGGAAGATTGCTCCCGATGTTGGGGAAGTCCAGGACAAGGGGTCACAGCTTAAGGATAAGGGGGAAATCCTTTAAAACCGAGATGAGAAGAACTTTTTTCACACAGAGTGGTGAATCTCTGGAACTCTCTGCCACAGAGGGTAGTCGAGGCCAGTTCATTGGCTATATTTAAGAGGGAGTTAGATGTGGCCCTTGTGGCTAAGGGGATCAGAGGGTATGGAGAGAAGGCAGGTACGGGATACTGAGTTGGATGATCAGCCATGATCATATTGAATGGCGGTGCAGGCTCGAAGGGCCGAATGGCCTACTCCTGCACCTATTTTCTATGTTATGTTTCTATGTTTCTATTACCAATCTAACTCAAAGTACAAGTTTGCAGATGCCGTGGGCTCCAACTGGGACATTTAGACCCGGAGTGGGGCCGTACATCGCCCAGCGCGGCCTAAAATGGCCATGGGACTTACCATCGCCTGCCTGGGGCTTCAACATCGGGAGAAAAATGGAGAGCAGGGGAGAGAAAAGACTTTGAAAAGATGTTTGTATGAATTAAATTGGTTGTGTGTCGAGTAGGAATCGTTTTTGTTTGTATGGCTGTAGAAACAGAGTTTCGTTTGAGCCTCACTGAGGTTCAAATTACAATAAATATTGTATTGTATTGTATTGTATATTGTATTGTTATTGTATTGGCACCACCATAACGGGCCGGATATCGAATACCACAAACAGAGAGCAGTGCTGGACTACTCTCTACCTCTTTGACTATCCTACTATCTACCCCTCGGACTATCCTTGACCAGACTTTGCTTGCTTTACCTCACACAAAACATTATTGCCTTATCATGCATCTGTACACTGTAAATGGATTGATCGTGATCCTGTACCTCGGTACATGTGACAATAAACTAAACTGAACTGATAATGATAAGACGGAGCACATAAAGGTGATTGAGAATCTTGTAACCTGGTGCCAAGCCAATAACTCTCCCTCAATATTAGCAAGACAAAGGAGATTGTGATTGACTTCAGGAAGCGAAGTAGTGCACATGTCAGAGGATTATGTGCTGTATGCGACGGCTGATGGGGTGAGGAATGTTTGCTTAATTCATTTTTTGGATGTGAGCTTTGCTGGAAAAGCCATGATTTTCTTGCCAATTTCTCATTCACTTTGAGGAGCTGTGTACATGAACTGCTTCAGCCCTTCAGTTGAAAATGTTTCCTCACTAGTACTGGGTGGGGAATTGCAGGAATTAGACCGAGTGGCAATGTGATACATTTGCAGATGATAAGCCACAAAATGCTGCAGTAACTCAGCGGGACAAGCAGCATCTCTGGAAAAAAGAAATAGGTGAAATTTGGGATCGAGACCTTTCTTCAGACTGAGAGTCACAGGAGAGGGAAACTAGAAATATGTAAAGGTAGAGAACAAAAGAATAAAGGTTTGAAAAGAACAAATGAAGGCCAGCAAGGATTACCAAGCAAAGGTTGAACCAAAACATCACCCATCCCCTCTCTCCAGAGATGTTGCCTGACTCGCTGAGTTACTCCAGCAATTTGTGTCTATTTTTGGTGTGAACCAGCATCTGCAGTCCCTTCCTACACAAGGTGGAGCCCACAATGGTCCATTGTTGGCTGCAGAAGAGGTGATAACGAGGGAGGTAGGCAGAGTAAAACTAAGCAGGATGACAGCGAAACTAGTAGGATGACTAGGGAGAGGAAGGGATGGAGAGAGAGGGGAATGCAAGAGTTACTAGACACAAAAGTCCTGCCCACACTTTTCCAGGGCAAGATTGCGTGCAATTATGACAACCATCTTCACCATCATTTACTCTACCAATTTTTGTACCATCAGGAAACCTACCAAGCAGCCCATCTATATTTTCGTACGGATCATGAATCCCAAACAACAGAGGTCTGCTGTTTCCAGCAGAACACAACTGGTCAGAGACATCCAGTCAGCGAAACACCATTCCACCACTGCCGAAAACACAGAGTGTTGGAGTATTACAGCGGGTCAGGCTGCATCTTAGTCTTAGAGTCATACAGCATGGAAACAGGCCCTTCAGCCAAACCTGCCCACACCGACCAACATGTCCCATCTACACCAGTCCCTCCTGCCTATGTTTGGCCCATATCCCTCCAAACCTGTCCTATCCATGTACCTGTCCAATTAAACGTTGCAATAGTCCCTGCCTCAACTACCTCCTCCGGCAGCTCGTTCCATACACCCAACACCCTTTGTGTGAAAAAGTGACTCCTCTGATTCCTATTGAATCTTTCCCCATTTGCCTTAAACCTATGTCCTCTGGTTATTGACTGGGCAAGAAACTCCATGCATCTACCTGATCTATTCCTCTCATGATTTTACTCAACTCTAAAAGATCACCCTTCAACTACCTGCGCTCCAAGGAATAAAGTCCCAGTCTGCTCAACCTCTCCTTATAGTTAAGACCCTTGAATCCTGGCAAATTCCTGGTAAATCCTTTCTGTACTCTTTCCACGACCACATCTTCCCTGTAACGCGGTGCCCAGAACTTAACACAATACTCCAAATGTGGCTTCACCAACGTATTATACAACTGCAACATGGCCTCCCAACTTCTCTACGCAATACTCTGACTGATGATGGCCAATGTGCCAAAAGCCTCAGCTACCTGTGATGTCACCTTCAATGAGCCATACAACCGGACTCCTAGATCCCTCTGCTCTACAACACCCCCCAGAGCCCTACCATTCACTGTGTATGTCCTGCCCATGCTAGACTTTCCAAAATGCAACACTGCACATTTCCCTGTATTAAATTCCATCAACCATTCTTCAGCCCACCTGGCCAACTGATTGAGATCCTGTTGCAATTTTGACATCTATCTATCTGTGATACCACCCACTTTTGTATTATTCAGGAGCAGTTCCCTGTATCAACCGCCATCACGACAGTTTGTCTCAGACAAATTTTGAATCCAATCTACCAAACCACTAGAAGAACACTTTGATTAATTGAGTGCGTAGGAAGGAACTGCAGATGCTGGTTTAAACCGAAGGTAGACATAAAATGCTGACAGCATCTCTGGAGAAAAGGAAAAGGAATACACAGATGCCGCGTAGATGTAGGGATTGGGAGTAGGGGATCTTTGCAGGAAGCAGGAGTCTTTGCAGGAAGCAGGGTGGGAGAAGGGTAGTCGAGATAGTTGTGGTAGTCAGTGGGTTTGTAATAGACATCAGTCAATAGTCTATTTCTTGTGATGGAGATTGCGAGATCAAGAAAGGGGAGGGAGATGATGGAGATGGATGGAGAGTGTAAGAATGAAACTTTATCATCACGTGAAATTCTTTGATACAGGAGATCCTTCTTCCTTGTGGCTATCAAACTGTACACACCTCCCCCTTTGGTCGTAGGGTGGACTGACTCCCCCTCCCCTCAAATCTTTGCACGTCCCCAATCCTTTCCACTCATTATTTTAATTTAATGTTTCATGTATTTTGTGTTTTATGACTGTTGGCAGATCAATTTCCCGCCTGGGATGTATAAAGTTCTATTGCATCGTATTGTATCATGTCACTATGCGTATTGCCGGGATCTTCATATTCCCCTTGTGCAGCCTACAGCCCAATGGTATGAACATTGAATGTTCTAGTTTAGGTGAACTCACACCCACTCTGTCTTCCATGATCCCTACTACCAGACCCCTGGGGGACCATTTCTCTTTACTCACCTTTCTTTTCTCTCACCCCACCCATCAACCTGTTACATTAAACAATACTTCTGCATGTATACTGGTCAAAACCAATCTAATTTCTGAATGCCAGGAAAAATTAGAGAGTCACAAATCCATTGATTAAAAAACAAACAAGTAATTTGACTTGATCAATAAATTATTATCCCCTATTCAATGATTTTAATAGCATGATTTCTACCATGGACATTTACATCAATGATCTGGATGAAGGTGTGGTAAATTGGATTAGTAAGTATGCAGATGATACCAAGATAGGGGGTGTTGTGGATAATGAAGAGGATTTCCAAAGTCTACAGAGTGATTTAGGCCATTTGGAAAAATGGGCTGAAAGATGGCAGATGGAGTTTAATGCTGATAAATGTGAGGTGCTACACCTTGGCAGGACAAATCAAAATAGGACGTACATGGTAAATGGTAGGGAATTGAAGAATACAGTTGAACAGAGGGATCTGGGTATAACCGTGCATAGTTCCTTGAAGGTGGAATCTCATATAGATAGGGTGGTAAAGAAAGCTTTTGGTATGCTAGCCTTTATAAATCAGAGCATTGAGTATAGAAGCTGGGATGTAATGTTAAAATTGTACAAGGCATTGGTGAGACCAAATCTGGAGTATGGTGTACAATTTTGGTCGCCACCCCCAATTATAGGAAGGATGTCAACAAAATAGAGAGAGTACAGAGGAGATTTACTAGAATGTTGCCTGGGTTTCAACAACTAAGTTACAGAGATAGGTTGAATAAGTTAGGTCTTTATTCTTGGAGCGCAGAAGGTTAAGGGGGGACTTGATAGAGGTCTTTAAAATGATGAGAGGGATAGACAGAGTTGATGTGGACAAGCTTTTCCCTTTGAGAATAGGGAAGATTCAAACAAGAAGACATGACTTGAGAATTAAGGGACAGAAGTTTAGGGGTAATATGAGGGGGAACTTCTTTACTCAGAGAGTGGTAGCGGTGTGGAATGAGCTTTCGGGTTCATTGGTATCATTGGTGGGATGGATGGCGGGTTCAGGGTTTGGTATCATGGGACTAAGGGAAAAAAAAAAAAAAATTTGTTCGGCACGGACTTGTAGGGCCGAGATGGCCTGTTTCCGTGCTGTAATTGTTATATGGTTATATGGTTATATGGAAGTAATATTTTGAAGATAGACTCAATAAGCTGGTCTAACTCAGTGGAACAGACTGCATCTCTAGGGAAAAGGAAAAGGTGACGTTTCAGGTCGAGATCCTTCCTCAGACTGACACACACACACACACACACACACACTGAAGTATTTTTAAGAGGTAACTTTTTAAGGGGTAACTTTATCCACACAAAGGGTGATCGGTGTATGGAACAAGCTGCCAGAGGAGGTAGTTGAGGTTAGACTGATACATGGATAGGACAGGTTTGGAGGTATGGACCAAAAGCAGGTAGCGTAGCTGGGACATGTTGGCGGGTGTGGGCAAGTTGCGCCGAAGGGCCTGTTTTCACACTGTATCACTCTATGACTACATTATACCTCCACCATGCATGAATGCTTCAAAATCAAGTGATCGAGTTTTATTGCCATATACTCAAGCATAGAAATATAGAAAATAGGTGCAGGAATAGGCCATCGGGCCTTCGAGCCAGCACCGCCATTAAATATGATCATGGCTATTCATCTAAAATCAGTACCTCTTTCCTGTTTTTTCCCCATATCCCTTGATGTCGTTAGCCCCAAGAACTAAATGTAACTCTCTCTTGAAAACATCCAGTGAATTGGCCTGCACTGCCTTCTGTGGCAGAGAATTCCACAGATTCACAACTCTCTGCGTGAAGAAAGTTTGTTCTCATCTCAGTCCTAACTGGCCCCCCCTTTATTCTTAAACTGTGACCCATGGTTCTGAACGCCCCCAACATCGGGAACATTTATCCTGCAGTTATAGTAAGTGAAAATCTAGCAGGCAAGCAGGATGCTTTCACCAACCACACCCATTTGAAGTCCACTTTCTTCCAGTGTACCCAGTGCTTGGTACTTACTTCCAGCAGCCACTGGTTGTCCTCCAGGATGCACCGACCCACAGCCTGATCCATGCCGGTCACCTGGGCGAATTCGGCACAGAGACTCTCACGGCAGCGGCGCAACGCTTCGACGCCTCCGACGGCCCGGGACTCTTGCACTGGGGCTGCTCCATGGCCGGAGCTGCAGTGAGCGACTCGCCAGCTCGGCAAATACTCGCCAACCCCGCTCCCCATCCGCATCTGTCCTCGCCGCTGCTTCTGCTTCCAACACCCGCGGCCCTTGCAGTTGATATGAGTTTTGAAATTTTCGTTGATCACAGAATTTCACACAACAGAGCGAGAGAAATTTGTGATCAGCGTGAGAATTTGGTGAAATGCGTGATTCTCACACTCAATGCATGGGAGTTGGCAGCCCCCTCTATCCCCCTCTCCCCCTCTCCCCCCTCTCTCTCTCTCTCCCCCTCTCTCTCTCCTCTCTCTCTCCTCTCTCTCTCTCTCTCTCTCTCTCCTCTCTCTCTCTCTCCCCCTCTCTCTCTCTCCCCCTCTCTTCCGCTCTCCTCCTCTCTCTCTCCTCCCCCCTCTATCTCTCCCCCTCTCTCTCCCCCCCCCCCCCCCTCCTCTCTCTCTCTCTCTCCCCCCTCTCTCTCTCTCTCCTCTCTCTCTCTCCCCTCTCTCTCTCTCTCTCTCTCTCTCTCTCTCTCTCCCTCTCTCTCCTCTCTCTCTCTCTCTCTCTCTCTCTCTCTCTCTCCCCCCCTCTCTCTCTCCCTCTCTCTCTCTCATCTCTCTCTCTCTCCCCCCCTCTCTCTCTCTCTCTCTCTCTCTCCCTCTCTCCCTCTCTCCCCTCTCTCTCTCTCTCTCTCTCTCTCTCTCTGTCTCTCTCTCCCCCTCTCTGTCTCTCTCCACTTTATCTTTGCCCCTCACCTCTCTCTCTTTCCCCCTCTCCCCCCTCTCTCTCTCTTTCTCCCCTCTCTCTCAATCTCCCTCTCCCCCCCTCTCTCTCTCGCTCTCTCTCGCTCTCTCTCTCTCTCTCTTTTTCCCTCCCTCTCTCGCCCCCCCCTTCCCCCTCTATCCCTCCCCCCCCTCTCTCCCCCTCTCTCTCCCCCCCCCCCCCTCCCTCTCTCTCTCCATTCATTCCCCCCTCTGTCTCTCCCCTCTCTCTCCTCTCTCCCCCCCTCTCTCTTCCCACTGTCTCCCTGTCTCCTTCCGCTCTCTCTCTCTCCTCCCTTTGAGCGTCTGTCCCTTTGGCAAAGAGACTCTCGTGGCAGTGGCGCCTCCGACGGCTCCGCGGCCCGGGACACTCACACTGTCCGGAGCGCTCCATGGCCAGAGCTGCAGCAAGCGACTCGCCAGTGCCACAAACACTTGACAGCGCTGTAAACACTGGCAAGTCCCGGCTCCCCGCATCTGTTCCCGCCGCAGGTTCTGCTCCCATCCCTCCCGCAGCCCCTGCTCTCCAACACCCGCGGACCATGCAGTTTATCCGAGTTTTGAAATTTTCGTTGATCACAAAATTTCTCACCACTGAGCGTGAGAAATTTCTGATGGGCGTGAGGGCGTGAGTCTCACGCTCAAAGCGTGAGAGTAGGCTGCCCTGGGTATAGGGACAGATGTTGCATCACATGCAGTTGCAGGGGAAGGTATCTGGGGAGGGGGTGGTTTGGGTAGGAATTTCCTTCCCATACATGAAGCAATACTTCAGCATGTACATTGGCCAAAACCAATCTCTTTCTAAATGCTAGGAAAATTTACAAATCCACTGATTAAAAAATAGACATTTGACTTATTCAATTAATTATTATCCAGATTCAATAATTTCAGTGCCGTGATTTTCTATCATGGCCAGAGAAGGAGAGATTTCTTAGAATAGAATAGAATAGAATAGAATAGTTTCTTTATTGTCATTGTAACATGAACCATGTACAACGAAATTTAAAAATGTCAGCCAGTCAGTGCACCATTCATTTCACTCTCACATCACTGGGAATTTATTAAAGCATAACTCTCCATTCAGGATCCTCTGCCCTTTTTCAATAGTCCTTGCCCTTTACATGACACTGAAACTGACGGACACAACATTGTATACAAAACCATGAGAGGAATAGATCGGGTAGATGCACAATCTCTTGCCCAGAGTAAGGGAATCGAGGACCAAAGGATATACTGCAGGTTCAAGGTGAAGGGGAAAAGACATAGTAGGAATACGAAGGAGGTAGTTGAGGCTGGGACTATCCCAACGTTTAAGAAACAGTTAGACAAGCACATGGATAGGACAGGTGTGTAGGGATATGGACCAAGTGCAGGCAGGTGGGACTAGTGTAGATGGGACATTGTTGGCCGGTGTGGGCAAGTTGGGCCGAGGGGCCTGTTTCCACACTGTATCACTCTATGACTCTAACAGTCTTGATTCATAAAAGATCAATGCTCCTGATATCCAGCGTAGACCAAGCAACTGTTGCCCACACACCCGTCACTGAGTTTCAGTGGGAGCTCGGTTTTAGGATTTGTTTCCTATTATGTTCTATGAGTCGGTGAAAGAATCATACAGTGGAATGTATTCAAAGAGCTTGATTGACAATAATCTTAGGTAAGACTTTATTGCTAGTGGTGTTTGTTATCCTGGCAGTTCAATTACTGTGCTAGAATCTGGACTCTTAAATCCCATTGCAACAGCTGGGCAAAGTTAAACTCAAATGATTGAATTTATGTGGAGTAAAATGGTAACCGTGAAAATGCTAGATTGATCTAAACTCCATTTAATCCAAAAATGTTCTTTATTGGCAATGTTTTCATTGTCAAGGAAAATTGTCAATGTTACCTCGATGGACCTTTATGAGTTTCCTTGGATAAGACATGGACAATAAATGGTTGTTGGTGTAGGCAATTTTCTATGAATAAATAGAAGAAAATAATCTATTTTTATGGGACAAAAAGAGGTTATCCTTCCTTGTTCTATCTCTTCAAAGTTGTCATTTATTTTTCTCTTCACTTGAAGTATTGTATTTATTTTTCCAAATGGTTTGCTCTTTCATTTTATAGCTGTTTATAAAATCTACTTCCACCGTTTTTATAGCATTCTATGTGGAGGCCTCTCTGCTCTTTAGGCAAGGGGATTAAATGAGTTATCCATTTGTTCATTCATCGATCAGTAGAAATAGCTTTTCCAACCCATTTCAACCTTATAAAAATTGTGTTGTTAACCAGCTTTATGTCACCTTCTCTACAATGGGTTCAACGAGCTGGCAAGGACTTTACTTTTGGATCTTTTTAACTCCCAGAGTACACAGATGGTGTTTCTATCCAAGCCAGCATCAGTACCAGATAACATACGAATAGCACTGGAATGGGATGGAAGAAATAAAAAACAAGCCTGCAAATGACTCGGACTAACGTAAGGGCTATGTATAATTATAATAATGGTGATCATTCTGGGGTTATGCATTCCTGAGGATGCCTTTCTGAATCAAAGAGTCCAATACTCAATCATTCCCGACATCCATTCTGCTCCATAAAACTCTCACCTACAGTTTCGGGGACAGTTTAAATTGTCAACCAGCAATCACCCATAAACTAGTTATATCCTAAGTCCTAGGGACAATTTACAGAAGTCAATTATCCTACAAACCTGCACGTCTTTGGCATGTGGAAGAAAACCGGAGCTCCTGGAGAAAACACACGCAGTCCAGGGAGGACGTACAAACACCGGACAGACACCTGGGGTGAGGATTGAACCTGGATTTCTGAAGCTGTAATGCAGTAATCCTACCGCTGCATCACTGTGCCTTAGTCATTTAGTCTTTCGGGCCTTCTGCCATCCTTATGTAGTTATAAAACTCTGATCTTGGATGTGTGTGTGTATTTATTTGTTTGTGTCTGATCACATCTTCTCGAAAATACGACACGTTAACGCTGACATTTTTGTATATTCTGATCATTTATGCCGTGAAGTCAAAAATCGCCTTATCAGAAAATTTAATGCGTTATTTCTTGAGTTATTAATCAAAATGTTCAAGAATCTGAAATAACTTTGAAAATAAAACCGAGCGGCATTGGCTGACGACGTCACAATGGCTCTGCGTGCTGCCGTCTTAGATATGCTCGCTGCGAGTGATATCCCCCCACGCGAGCTGCCCGTCCACGAGCTGCCCGCCCCTGCTCCCCCCTCCTCTCCCCTTCTCATCTCATCCCCTCCTCCTCTCTCTCCCCCCCTCTCTCCCCATCCTCTCTCTCCCCCCCTCTCTCCCCTCTCCTCTCTCCCCCTCTCTCATCCCCCTCCTCTCTCTCCTCCTCTCTCCTCTCTCTCTCTCTCTCTCTCTCCCCCCCTGTCCCCTCACTCTCTCTTCCCCCCTCTCTCTCTCCCCCCACTCTCTCCCCCACTCTTTCCCCCCTTCTTCCCCTCTTTCCCCCCCCTCCTCTCTCTGCCCCTCTCTCTCCCCCCATTCTCTCTCCCCCCTTCCCCCCTCTCCCCCTCCCCCTATATTTCCCCCTCCCCCTCCCCCCTCCACTCCCTCTCTCCACCCCCTCTCCCCCCCTCTCTCTCCCCCCTCTCCGCACTCTCTCCTCTCTCTCTCCCCGTCCCCCTCTATCCCCCCTCCTCCTGCCCCCCACACCCCCCCCCTCTCCCATCTCCCCCCTCCCCCCCCCCCCCCTTCCCCCCTCTCCCCCCCCCTCTCTCTCCCCCCGCCTCTCTCTCCCCTCCTCTCTCCCCCCACGCCCCCTCCTCTCTCCACCCTCCCCCCCCCCCCCCCCCTCCCCCCCCCCTCCCCCTCTACCCCCCCCTCCTCTCCCCCCCTCTCCTCCCCCTCTCTCCCCCCCCTCTCTCCCCCCCCCTCCCTCACCCCCTCTCTCTCTGTCTCTGCTCTCTCTGTCTCTGCCCCTCTCTATCTGTCTCCGCCCCCTCTCTCTCTTCCCACTCTCTCTTACCCCCCTGCCTCTCTAGACATGCCTGTGAGTTGGGGGCTATGTGTCAGTGGATAAGGCTGGGATAGGGTAAAAGGAGCCAATGAATAATATTAATATAATATCAAGGGAGGTGGGTAGTGTGTGTGTGTGGGGGAGGGTGATTAGTGGGTGTGTGTGGGGGAGGGTGATTAGTGGGTGTGAATGTGACGCTGCAGGCTGTCGCCCCCCCCCCCCCCCCCCCCCCCACCGCAACAGCGCGTAGAGGGGGCGGGACCCAACGGGTCCCACTTGGTCTAGTATCAGTTATATATCTTGCCACCATCTTATCTCTTTCCATGTTATTGTGTTTGTCTTTATGTGTACGTGTGTGTGTGACACCAAATTAAACTAAACTAAACTAAACTAAATAAACACAAATGAACTAAATTAAGTCTTTGGGTGTGGCAATATAGTCACTCGCAGCTTTCTCTTTCGGCAGCTTTGGTTTTCCACCAACACGCCAAAGATAAAGGATTGCAGGCTAATTCGCTTGGTAAAAACTGTAAATTGACCCTGGTGTATGTAGGATAGCGTTAGTGTGCGGTTAATCACTGTTCAGTGTGGACTCAGTGGCCTGCTTCCGCGCTGTATCTCTAAGCTAAACTAAACAAAACAATTTGTGCCTTTCCTTTGCAGACTAGTATTTGCAGTTCCTTGTTTCTATAGATAATAAGTGTTGGGGCAATGATGTAACATTTTTTAAGGAGAAGAATTACATTTGTTTTCATGGTGGCAAGCAAGACGTGATCCTAACCCATGGGCCTACAACACAGCCATTCTCAAGATAGACACAAAAAGCTGGAGTATCTCAGCGATCAGTAACTCAGCACCTCTGGAAAAAAGGAATAGGTGACATTTCGTGTCGAGACACTTCTTCAATGAAAGATATGCAAAAATGATACAGGCCATTGTTAGTTATGGGCTAGGTGAAAACGAGTTGCAGACAATGAAACTCACCAGGACAGTGAAACTGGTACAATGACTAGGGTGGGGCAGGGATGGGGAGTGAGGAGATGCAAGGGTTACTTCAAGATAGAGAAATCAATATTTATATCATTTATATCATTTATGTAAGCTGCCCAAGAGATATGAAATTATATGAGATAATAATGGAGGACAGAGGATCTAAGGGGTAGAGGAACTGAAATAAATTTTCATTAGGTGAGAAATAGTATTGGGTGGGCTAATGGGACTGAAGGATGATAACTCCCCTGGGCCGGATGGTCTGCATCCCAGGGTCCTCAGGGAGGTGGCTCTAGAAATAGTGGATGCATTGGTGATCATTTTCCAATGTTCAATAGATTCAGGATCATTACCTGTTGATTGGAGGATAGCTAATGTTATCCCACTTTTCAAGAAAGGAGCGAGAGAGAGAAAACGGGGAATTACTGACCAGTTAGCCTGATTTCGCTGGTGGGAAAGATGCTGGAGTCAATTATTAAAGAGGTAATAATGGGGCATTTGGATAGCAGTAAAAGGATAAATCAAGTCAACATGGATTTATGAAAGGGAAATCATGCTTGACTAATCTTCTGGAATTTTTTGAGGATGTGACAAGTAAAATGGATGAGGGGGAGCCAGTAGATGTAGTGTATCTAGACTTTCAGAAAGCCGTTGATAAGGTCCCGCATGGGAGACTGGTGACTAAAATTAAAGCACATGATATTGGGGGTAGGGTGTTGACATGGATAGAAAATTGGTTGACAGACCGGAAGCAAAGAGTAGGAGTGAACGGGTCCTTTTCATAATGGCAGGCAGTGGCGAGTGAAGTGCCGCAAGGCTCAGTGTTGGGGCTGCAACTGTTTACCATATATATTAATGATTTGGAAGAGGGAATTAGGAGCAACACTAGCAAGTTTGCGGATGACACAAAGCTGGGTGGCAGTATGAAGTGTGAAGAGGATTTTAGGAGGTTGCAGGGTGACCTGGACAGGTTGAGTGAGTGGGCAGATATGTGGCAGATGCAGTATAATGTAGATAAATGTGAGGTTATCCCCTTTGATGGCAAAAACAAGGGGGCAGATTATTATCTCAATGGGGTTAGGTTAGGTAAGGGGGAGGTACAGCGAGACCTCGGTGTCCTTGTACACCAGTCACTGAAAGTTGGCGTGCAGGTACAGCAGGCAGTGAAGAAAGCTAATGGAATGTTGTCCTTCATAACAAGAGGATTTCAGTATAGGAGTAAAGGGGTTCTTCTGTAGTTGTATAGGGCTCTGGTGATACCACATCTGGTGTATTGTGTAGTTTTGGTCTCTTAATTTGAGGAAGGTCATCCTTGTCATTGAGGCAGTGCAGCATAGGTTCTCGAGATTCATCCCTGGTATGACGGGACTGTCATATGAGGAAAGGTACTAGGCTTGTATTCACTGTAGTTTGGAAGGATGAGAGGGAATCTTATAGAAACATATAAAATTATAAAAGGTCTGGACAAGCTAGATACAGGAAAAATGTTCCCAATGTTGGGCGCGTCCAGAACCAGAGGCCACAGTCTTAGAATAAAGGAGAGGCCATTTAAGACTGAGGTGAGAAAAAAAAACTTTTCACCCAGAGAGTTGTAAAATTGTGGAATTCCCTGCCACATAGGGCAGTAGAGGCCAAATCACTGGATGGATTTAAGAGATAGTTAGATAAAGCTCTAGGGGCTAGTGGAATCAAGAGATATGGGGAGAAGGCAGGTACGGGATATTGATTGGGGACGTTCAGCAATGATCACAATGAATAACGGTGCTGGCTCGAAGTGCTGAATGGCTTCCTCCTGCACTTATTTTCTATGTTTCTATGAGATGCTGTTCCTCCAATTTGCATTTAACCTCACTCTTTCGATGGAGGAGGCCCAGGACAGAAAGGTCAGTGTGGGAATGGGAAGAGGAATTATAGTATTTGGCAACTAGGAGATCAGGTAGACCTAGGTGGACCTAGTGAAGGTGTACCAGTATGCCTGAGCCTACCTGATCTCCCCGTTTGCCTCTCCCCTGAATCTCTGAAGAAGGGCATCGATGCCAATCGTTTCTCCAGAGATGCTGTTTGACCTGCTGAGTGGCTCTGGCTTTTTATGTCTATCTTCAGTTTAAACCAGCATCTGCAGTTCCTTCCTACACAGCGGATTCTCAATGCGGATTCACGTTTGTTGTTGTATAGACGCTGTCCAAAGTGCTGAAACAAGTTGTTTTTTTCCAACCTTGAACTCAAACTTCCTGCCTTTCTGCCACATTACTCTTTGTTCATCAGCCCTGAAGGGACATTAGTCGGTCAAAGCTTCTTTCAAAATCCGTTTTCTTTCTTCGGAGCTAAGCGAAACAGTTAATATATTAAATAATTAATCTCCCCTCTCAGCAGCATTAACCATCATTTCCATAACAAAGACAGTGCTACAAATTGTTTGGATGGCTTTCACTTTTCCTTTGAGCTATTTTAGCTCAGGGCCTAACGTTCGTTCTCCAAACAAAAATATGGTAATGATAGGGATCGATTTGTGTCGCCTGTGTTCTTCACTGTCATTCGACCCTTTTAGAAGTTAGGGAATGGACCTCCACACTTCAGCTTCAAAGTACAAGCACAATCCATTGCCAGGGGCTGATTAGCATTCTCCTTTAGATGAAGATTAAAAGGTTTATTTCAGGGTGTGGTGCCAATGCAGAACTATAGGGCTCTCATTGTGCTTGGAGGGAAGAATGAGAGTTTGCAGAATGTTCAATCATTGTTCATTATTCCACATGCGCGGCAGTCAAAAAACACACACACACAAATGCCGGAACCATTTGAAAGAGAGAGTATTCAAGATGTATTCAAGAGAGAGTTGGATTTAGCTTTCAGGGCTAACGGAATCAAGGGATATGGGGAGAAAGCAGGAACGGGATACTGATTCTGAATGATCAGCAATGGTCACATTGAATGTCGGTGCTGGTTTGAAGGGCCAAATGGCCTACTCCTGCACCTATTTTCTATGTTTCTAAGCTTCTCTGAAAGTGTCAGGGGATGAACAAGGACGTCAACACTTTTTGGGCATTGCAATAATTTATGATCAGGAGGGTTCTCAATCTCTGCTCAAGTGGAGAACATGCAGGATTATCAACGTGCTCGTTCCATAGAGCATCTCCAGAACGTGCTGCAAAACCTTGGACCAAGGATTTAATTTTTCCGTTCTCAGTACATATAATGAAACATTGAGTCTATCTTCGATTTAAACCAGCATCTGCAGTTCCTTCCTACAACTGACTTAATTATTTTACGAGGATGTCGCCGGGACTAGAGTGTCTGAGATTGCGTGAAATGCAGTTTGCAGAAACACGAGGTGGATAGGTGAAAACGGGGGGTATACAGATAGGTGGATACAGATAGACACAAAAAGCTGGAGTAACTCAGCGGGACAGGCAGCATCACTGGAGGGAAGTTGACGTTTCGGGTCGAGACCCTTCTTCAGACAGATGGATACACGCGGTGGATACAGACAGGTAGATACTAGGGATTTGATTGGCAAATTTGCTTAATGTAAATTGGGTGCTTGATTTCTTGAGCAAGTTGTGTGGGTGGATGAATCAGTTGCTGTGCTTCCATTTAGAGATACAGCATGATAAAAAAGGCCTGCGACACATCAAGTCCACACCGAAAATTGATCACCCATACTCACATAGAAACATAGAAAATAGGTGCAGGAGTAGGCCATTCGGCCCTTCGAGCCTGCACCACCATTCAATATGATCATGGCTGATCATCCAACTCAGTATCCTGTACCTGCCTTCTCTCCATACCCCCTGATCCCTTTAGCCACAAGGGCCACATCTAACTCCCTCTTAAATATAGCCAATGAACTGGCCTCAACTACCCTCTGTGGCAGAGAGTTACAGAGATTCACCACTCTCTGTGTGAAAAATGTTTTTCTCATCTCGGTTCTAAAGGATTTCCCCCTTATCCTTAAACTGTGACCCCTTGTCATGGACTTCCCCAACATCGGGAACAATCTTCCTGCATCTAGCCTGTCCAACCCCTTAAGAATTTTGTAAGTTTCTACAAGAAATCTATAAGAAATCTTCTAAATTCTAGCGAGTACAAGCCGAGTCTATCACGAGTTCTATGTTATCCCACTATCTGATCCGCTCCCTGCAGACCAGGGGCAATTTACAGTGGCCAATTAATCTACACACCCGTGTCACTTTGGGGTGTAGGAGGATATCGTGCAAACTCCACACAAACACCCGAGGTCAGAATCGAACCCCGTCTCCAGCACTTTCACATGGTATAAGAGTAGCATTAGGCCATTCGGCCCCACGTGTCTACGCCATTCAATCATGTCTGATCTCTGCCTCCTTATCCCATTTTCCTGCCTTCTCTCCATAACCTCTGACACCTGTACTAATCAAGAATCTATCTATCCCTGCCTTAAAAATATCCACTGACTTGGCCTCCACAGCCCTTTGTGGCAATGAGTTTCACAGATTTACTACCCTCTGACGAAAGAAGTTCCTCCTCACCCTCTTTTTAAAAGAGCGCCCTTTAATTCTGAGTCCTAGATTCTCCCACCAGTGGAAACATCCTTTCCACGTACACTGTATCTCTGCCTTTCATTATTGTGTAAGTTTCAATGAGGGTCCCCCTCAACCTTGTAAACTCCAGTGAGTAGAGGCCCAATGCTGTCAAGTGCTCATCATATGCTGACCCACTCATTCCTGGGATCATTCTTGTAAAACTCCTCCAGAGCCTCTCCAGAGCCAGCACATCCTTCCTCAGATATGGGGCCCAAATTTGCTCACAGGACTCTGGATGCTGCCTGATCAGCGCTTTATAGAGCCTAGGCGTTACACCTCTGTGTAAGTCCATGTGGCACTCCTGTGTGGAATATTATTGTATGTATTATTCTAAACAATGTGTTAATGCAGCGAGAAATATTGAAGACTGCTGGAATGATGCACTCTAGCTTTACTGCAGTTTTCACTGGAGTTGGATCAGTGGTTGAAACATGGTCTCCAGCACACATACCTGACAAAAACTCTTTATTCTGTCATTTGAAATAAACTGCGGAGAATCTTTTTTCAAATCTGACTGCCCTCAACAATTCATCTCAGCTTTATGGCTGCATGATAAAATGGAAGGTATATTTCCAGCCAATCTATCAACCACTGATCTAATCCTCTACGCATGTCAAACAGGTCTATCACTGCTTTCGCACTCCTCTCAATCTTGCTCGTTGCAATACTGCACTTCATCTGCACAACACGAGAGCAGCAAAACGCAGGTGTCTGGGAAACTGCTCATCCTTCCTTAACTTTTAGGAAGGAACTGCAGATGCTGGTTTACACCGAAGAAACAACATGCTGGAGTAACTCAGCAGGGCAGGCAGCAGCTCTGGAGAGGAGAAGGGTCTCGAGTTGAAATGTCACCCATCTCCATGGATGCTGCCTGTCCTGCTGAGTTACTCCAGCATTTTGTGTCTATCTTCATTATTTCTATCTGCAGATCTATCATTAGTGTCTTAATTTCACAATCCTCCAAATCCATTGATAGGATAAACAAGTCAATGTGTCATTAGGGGCGGCACGGTGGCACAGTGATAGAGATGATGTCTTACAGCTCCAGAGACCCGGGTTCAATCCTGACTACGGGTGCTGGCTGTACGGAGTTTGTATGGTCTCCCTGTTACCACAAGAGCTTCGACAGGTGATCTGGTTTCCTCCCACACTCCAAACACATGCAGGTTTGTAAGTTAATTGGCTTTTGTAAAATTGTAAGTTGTCCCTAGTGTAAAGTCAATGTATTGGGTGATCGCTGGTTGGAGTGGACACGGTGGGTCAAAGGCCCTGTTTCCGCATTGTATCTATATATGCTAAATTTTAAAGTCTAAAGTAAAGTTCAACATCCTCTCGAGCATGCCAGCATCAAGACTCTGATTGCACTCAGCCAACTCCAATGGGCCTGCCACATCATGCATATGCATGACACCACACTTCATTGGTTAGGGGATTGGGTACAAGAGTCAGGAAGTCTCAATGCAGCTCTTTAATTTAGTTTAGTTTTGTTTAGAGATACAGCATGGACACAGGCCCTTTGGTCCACCGATTCCGTGCCGACCAGTGAACCCCGCACTTAGCACTATCCTACACACACAAGGGACAATTTATATTTATACCAAGCCAATTAACTTACAAACCTGCGCCTATTTGGAGTGTGAAAGGAAACCCGGAGAAATCCGCCATGGTCACATTGAATGGCTCGAAGGGCTGAATGGCCTATTCCTGCACCTATTGTCTATTGTCTAAAACCCACACGGTCACAGGGTGAATGTACAAACTCCGTACAGACAACACCCGTAGTCGTGGTCGAACTGACGTCTCCGGCGCTGTAAATGCTATAAAGCAGCAGCTCTACCGTTACTCCACCGTGCCACCCTTTAAGACTTTAGTTAGGCTGCCTCCGGAGGCTGCATGCAATTTTTGTCATCACAGGAAAAATATGAAGACTTTGAAGAGGGTGCAGAAAAGACTTACCAGACTGCTGCCAAGATTATAGGGTATTAACTAAGAGGAGAGGTTGGACAGGCGTGGACTGTTTTCTCAGAAGCACTGCAGGTTGAAGGGATACCTGATAGAAGCATTTAAAATTATGAGAGGTATATAGTAGATAGTGTAATCAGTCAGATTCTTTTTCCCAGGGTAGAAATGTCAAAGTCTAGGACCAGAGGACACAACCTCAGAATAAACGGACATCTATACTATTACTAAAACTATGAAGGAGGAGGAGACGGAGAAGGAGAATGTGGAGAAGGAGAAGGAGAAGGAGAAGGAGGAGGAGGAGGAGGAGGAGGAGGAGGAGGAGAAGGAGAAGGAGAAGGAGAAGGAGAAAGGAGAAGGAGAAGGAGAAGGAGAAGGAGAAGGAGAGGAGAGGAGGAGGAGAAGGAGAAGGAGGAGAAGGAGAAGGAGAAGGAGGAGAAGGAGAAGGAGAAGGTGGAGAAGGAGAAGGTGGAGAAGGAGAAGGAGAAGGAGGAGGAGAAGGAGGTGGAGAAGGAGGTGGAGAAGGAGAAGGAGAAGGAGAAGGAGGTGGAGAAGGAGAAGGAGAAGGAGGAGAAGGAGAAGGAGAAGAAGGGTTTTGCTAGAACGTTCTGAACCCCCTCTCAAACCATATGTAGGTACTTCAGAAACATATTTGTCTTAGTCTTCATCACCAATCTCCTGGGATTGTTCCCACGGATCAATTGATCAGTTTGGACTTTGCAGCATTTCTCTTCCGTTTTCACAAGGTGATTCTTACATCAACACACATATTCCGTTTCATTGTGTCTCTCCTGCTCACCTCGAACTTATTGGGGCATCTTAATAGAGAAGAACTCTGTTTTGCAGGTTGAAACTCTAGTCCTTACAGCTTGTGCTATGGTGCTTCCCTGATCTTTAATTGGCTCCCCTCTGCTTTCACTTCCAAACTGGTGTGGGCGAGATTCAACTGCACTCTTTTCATCAACAATACAGCAGGAGTAACTGCTGTTGTCTGCCCTGGAGCTTAGCAGGAATGTTGCCGGTCTATGCTTCATGGTGAGGTTCAATTGACCTTTCCTAACCCCTTGCTTCAATGCCTCCTTTTCCATTTGAACTGATCTTACCACCTCCTCACTCAAAGCCATGTCAGGAAATGTGGAAAATGCTTTATTTCATTGCTTTTCATGAGCAGTTCAAACTGAAACAATAAAACTCCAGTTCAGTTCGAGTTAGTTTATTGTCACGTGTACCGAGGTACAGTGAAATGCTTTTGTTGCGTGCTAACCAGTCAGCGCAAAGATAATACATGATTACAATCGAGCCCTTTACAGTGTACAGATAAGGGGATAACATTTAGTGCAAGATAAAACCAGATAAGTCCAATAAAGGATTGTCTGATGATCACCAATGAGGTAGGTAGTAGTTCAGGACTGCTCTCTGGTTGTGGTAGGATGATTCAGTTGCCTGATAACTGAATCTGGAGGTGTGTGTTTTCATACTTCTATATGTTTTGCCTGATGGGAGAAGGGCGAAGAGGGAATGGCCAGGGTGCAACTCGATTATGCTGCTGGCCTTGCCGAGGGAGCGTGAGGTCAATGATAGGGAGGTTGTTTTTGTGTGATGGTCCGGGCTGCGTCCACAATTCACTGCAATTTCTTATGGTCTTGGATGGAGCAGTGCCCAAACCAAGTTGTGATGCACCTAGAGACTTAGAGTGATATACTGTGGAAACAGGCCCTTCAGCCCAACTTGCCCACACCGGCCAACAATGTCCCAGCTACACTAGTCCCACTTGCCTGCGCTTGGTCCATATCCAGGGCCGTCTCAACACCCGGACACGCTGGGAAGTTGCCCGGGGCCCCACAAGCATAAGGGCCCCATGCTAATCTATATATTGTAGAATGTTATTGTAGAACATGAAAACAGCGAAGAATATCACAAGTGCTTGATGGCATATTTAATTTGGCATAAAGAAACGGGAAGTGTAGGGGCCCCAGTGCATTGCAATGCCCGGGCGCCTATGATGATGTTAAGATGGCCTTGTTCATATCCCTACAAACATGTCCTATCCATGTACCTGTCTAACTGTTTCTTAAACAATGGGATAGTCCCAGCCTCATCTACGTCCTCTGGCAGCTTGTTCCATACACCCACCACCCTTTGCTGAAAAATTTACCCCTCGGATTCCTATAAAATCTTTTCCACTTCACCTTGAACCTATGTCCTCTGGTCCTCAATTCCCCAACTCTGGGCATTAGACTCTATGCATCTACCCAATCTATTCCTCTCATGATTTTGTACACCTGATAAAATGCTTTTGATGGCACATCAATAGAAGTTGGTGAGGGTTCTATGTTCTTCGTCCCTGTTCCTTGTTTTACGTTCTAAAACATTCTCCCTTGTTCTAGATTCATTTATGAGTGAAAACATGGAAACGATCCTGCCATCTCCATGCACCCCGCAACTTAAAAATCTTTCCCGAATCAAATATTCTTCTTCTAAGTTTCGGAGAGTAGAGGTCCAATATTTTGTTTTGCTATATTCCTGCCTTGAAAATGAAGAATGGTTTAATTTAATTTTTTTAGGAGATTGGGCCATTAAAAGGTTGTGAGCATGCTGAGTAGTGACATTCTTTAAAGCTCGATTTCTGTACTGGAATAAATCTTCTGCAACTCACAGTTATAATCGCAGCAATGAGCATTCATGTGAGTTAAAGAGGGCGACGTTTTGGCAGCATTTGGTAGATTGCAGCAAATTGCAGGGAAAAAATTGAGAATCTCGGGAAGTTTCCGAATGGCTTGAGACGAGATCCGCCAGAAAAGATGAAAAGTGTGGCTGGTGCAATAGCACAGCAAGTGATGCTGCTGCCTCGTGGCTCCAGCACCCCAGGGGTCGAACGCAACCTGGATGTAGAATGATCTCGACTCCAAACGTCACCTATTCCGTTTCTCCATTACTGAAAGTAAGCATGCAGTACATTCTGTTTCTTATTTTCCGTTATTTACTTTCTGTTAATGGAAGTAAGCATGCAGGTAGAGCAGACAGTGAATAAAGCGAATGGCATGTTGGCCTTCATAACAGGAGGAGTTGAGTATAGAAGCAAAGAGGTCCTTCTGCAGTTGTACAGGGCCCTGGTGTGACCACACCTGGAGTATTGTGTGCAGTTTTGGTCTCCAAATTTGAGGAAGGACATTCTTGCTATTGAGGGAGTGCAGCATAGGTTCAGGAGGTTATTTCCTGGGATGGCGAGACTGCCATATGTTGATAGAATGGAGCGGCTGGGCTTGTATACTCTGGAATTGAGGATGAGAGGGATCTTATTGAAACATCTAAGATTATTAAAGGTTTGTACATGCTAGATGCAGGAAACTTGTTCCCAATGTTGAGGGAGTCCAGAACCAGAGGCCACATTTTAAGAATAAGGGGTAAGCCATTTAGAACTGAGATGAGGAAAAACTTTTTCACACAGAGGGTTGTGAATCTGTGGAATTCTCTGCCTCAGAAGGCAGTGGAGGCCAATTTCCTGTATGCTTTCAAGAGGGAGTTGGATAGAGGTCTTAAAGATTGTGGAGTCAAGGAATTCCACAAATTCATAACTCTCTGGGTGAAAAAGTTATTTCTCACCTTAGTCTTAAATGGCCTCCCCTTTATTCTAAGGAGAGATATCAGCCATGATTGAATGGCGAAGTAGACTTGATGGTCCGAATGGCCTAATTCTACTCCAATCCCTTATGACCTTATGACCTTTGGTCTTACTAATCAAGAACCTACCAATCTGTGCTTTAATAAAACCCATTGTCGTGGCCTTCATAACCTTCAGTGGCAGCACTCCCACATCACATTGTACCTCCGATTTATGAACCCTCGCTCCATTTAGAAAATAGTCTATGCCTTAATTCCCTCTACCAAAGTGCATTCCATTTGCCACTTCTTTGGCAACTATCCCATCCTGGCATATGGGAGAGTGAAGGAGCAGGTTACAGGGTAATAATTATGGGATTGATGGAATTGCACCAAAAACTAGCATTGTTTAAATGGACCAAATGGCCTTTTTTCAATGTCAAATTAGAAAATTAGGAAATTGTTTATACAATTTGTACTAAGTAACTTTACTTAGACTACAAATGGTTATATTGTTCATAAGCACCATGTTAGAGACACAAAGTGCTGGAGTAACTTACTGGGTCAGTCAGAAAAAGGAGAAAAACCCAGAGGTTTTGCTGCTTAGGTTAGTTCAGTTTAGTTTAGAGATACATTGCGGAAACAGGCCATTTAGCCCACCATTTCTAAGCTGGTCAGCGATCCCCGCACAGTAACACACTGGAGTAAAAGGATGCGTAACGTTTTGGGTTGAGACCCTTCTGCAGACTGAGACTTCAGATAGAAGAAGGGTCATGATCCAAAACGTCACCCATTCCTTCTCTCCAGAGATGCTGTCTGTCCCTACTCCAGCTACAGCATTTTGTGCCTATCTTTGATTTAAACCAGCATCTGCAGTTCTTTCCTACACATGAATAGGTGATATTTTGGTCTGAAGAAGGGTCTCAACCCGAAACGTCACCCATTCCTTCTCTCCAGAGATGCTACCTGACCCGCTGAGTTATTGCAGCATTTGTGTCACCTATTCATGTTCTCCAGAAATACTGCCCGACCCACTGAGTTACTCCATCACTGTGTCTGTCTTTGGTGCTACCAGAATGTGCAGTTCCTAGTTTGTACATGAACACCATATTTCTGGCCCAAATGCTCTCCTTCTAATCCACATCTTTTAAAAACCTTTATAAATCTCCACATTTTAAAATAAAGTTTGAAAGGTACATATACATAGAAACATAGAAAGCAGGTGCAGGAGTAGGCCACTCTTCATTCACGCCAGCACCGCCATTCAATATAATCATGGCTGATCATCCACAATCAAGACCCACGATCATCAACAAAATAGAGAGAGTACAGAGGAGATTTACTAGAATGTTGCCTGGGTTTCAACAACTAAGTTACAGAGATAGGTTGAATAAGTTAGGTCTTTATTCTCTGGAGCGCCGAAGGTTGAGGGGGGACTTGATAGAGGTCTTTAAAATGATGAGAGGGATAGACAGAGTTGATGTGGACAAGCTTTTCCCTTTGAGAATAGGGAAGATTCAAACAAGAGGACATGACTTCAGAATTAAGGGACAGAAGTTTAGGGGTAATATGAGGGGGAACTTCTTTACTCAGAGAGTGGTAGCGGTGTGGAATGAGCTTCCAGTGGAAGTGGTGTCGGCAGGTTCATTGGTATCATTTAAAAATAAATTGGATAGGCATATGGATGAGAAGGGAATGGAGGGTTATGGTATGAGTGCAGGCAGGTGGGACTAACGGAAAAAAGTTGTTCGGCACGGACTTGTAGGGCCGAGATGGCCTGTTTCCGTGCTGTAATTGTTATATGGTTATATGGTTATATGGTTAATCAGTTCCGTGTTCCCATATCACTTGATTCCGTTAGCCCTAAGAGCTAAATCTAACTCTCTCTTGAATACATCGGAATATGTCGGAATATGTCGTCTCCGATTTCCTGTCTTGATTGTGTCTTTGCAAAATTTGATCTTTGTTTTGCCTTCAAGTACAAAGCCACGGAGCTGGGACTATCACATTGTTTGAGAAACGGTTAGACAGGTACATGGATAGGACAGGTTTGGAGGGATATGGACCAAGCGCAGGCAAGTGGGACTAGTGCAGCATTGTTGTTTGTTTCATCAATAGCTTTTCTAATTCACCCATAGATATTTGATTAACTGTATTGACAGGGTAGTTTTTCGGGCTCTAGTTTTCATTGTACCTTCTCAAGGAGCCATAGATAACCCACCCAAGTCAGGTTTTCATAGCAGACGTTCCATCACCTTGGCCCCTCACAATCTGTGTAGGTTCCAATGCCTTCAAAGCATTCGTTCCGATAAGTAGGTCTATATCAGAATTTATTTTAGATATTTTGACATCCTTCAAGTAAGGCCATTAGAAACATAGAAACATAGAAATTAGGTGCAGGAGTAGGCCATTCGGCCCTTCGAGCCTGCACCGCCATTCAATATGATCATGGCTGATCATTCAACTCAGTATCCCGTACCTGCCTTCTCTCATATTCAGATTCAGATTCAGATTCAATATTAATTGTCATTGTCAGTGTACAGTACAGAGACAACGAAATGCATTTAGCATCTCCCTTGAAGAGCGACATAGCAAACGATTTGAATAAATAATAATAAGTGTCCGGGGGGGGGGGGGGGGGGGGGGTGATTGGCAGTCACCGAGGTACGTTGTTGAGTAGAGTGACAGCCGCCGGGAAGAAGCTGTTCCTCGACCTGCTGGTTCGGCAATGGAGAGACCTGTAGCGCCTCCCGGATGGTAGGAGGGTAAACAGTCCATGGTTGGGGTGAGAGCAGTCCTTGGCGATGCTGAGCGCCCTCCGCAGACAGCGCTTGCTTTGGACAGACTCAATGGAGGGGAGCGAGGAACTGGTGATGCGTTGGGCAATTTTCACCACCCTCTGCAATGCCTTCCGATCGGAGACAGAGCAGTTGCCATACCATACTGTGATGCAGTTGGTAAGGATGCTCTCAATGGTGCAGCGGTAGAAGTTCACGAGGATCTGAGGAGACAGATGGACCTTCTTCAGTCTCCTCAGGAAGAAGAGACGCTGATGAGCCTTCTTGATCAGAGTAGAGGTATTGTGGGTCCAAGAGAGGTCATTGGAGATGTTGACTCCCAGGAACCTGAAGCTAGAAACATGTTCCACCGCCATACCCTCTGATCCCCTTAGCCACAAGGGCCACATCTAACTCCCTCTTAAATATAGCCAATGAACTGGCCTCAACTACCCTCTGCGGCAGAGAGCTCCAGAGATTCACCACTATCTGTGTGAAAAAAGTTTTTCTCATCTCGGTTTTAAAGGATTTACCCCCTCATCCTTAAGCTGTGACCCCTGTCTCTAGTCTTAATGTCTGGGTATATTTTGATGAACAACAGGCATGGTTTCATGTGTAAACACTTCAGGTATTGGTATAAAATGATCTTCATCCAGATTAGATATCTCCACACTTGCAATGTAATGACTAATGCACTCTTTATCTTCATTCATGGCATGCAATTGAATCTTAGTCTCTTCTCCTGTGATGTCCAGCCTTCTCATCAGGTTTTCTGTGCAAAAGGTAGCCAAACTTCCTCTATTTCCTCTATTCCTTACCGTTACTGGTAAGATAGAGAAGAGACAACCACAGCCCCAATATGAGCAGTTTATTGAGGTGAGGTGACAGCATCATTAGTAGCTAACTTCTTCTTCTGTTCTGTTTGTTCCGGTAGCTTTTCTTCTATTTGCTCTGGTGGCTTCTTTACAGTGTGAAGTGCTTCAGGATGATTCTGCTTGTACTTATCACAAATTATAGGACTCCTACAGTCTCTCACCATGTGTCCTTTCTTCAAAAATCCAAAACAGATTCCCGTCTCTTTCAAGAAATTCACCTTTTCTTTATATTCTTTCTTCTTGAATCTTTGACACCATCATTTAGTGTGACCAACTTTATCACATAACAAACAAAATCCTTTTTGCTTGATAATAGATATATCTCCTTTCATTCCACCTGTCGTTTCCACAAGTATTATAGTGGTAGCTATTAGGTCCTGATCTTTCTTCAGTTTTCGTAAAGGTCGAACCTTTGTTAGTTGCAATTGGTTTATGATCTTCAATACTCGCGTGGTGTGGCTCTAACATGTACTGTACTTGCTTTGCCAAGAAATCTACCAAGTCTGGTAGCATGGCTACTCGCGTCTTCGTATCCAATACTCGGCCTGCTTTATCTCTCCACTTTTCTCTACGTCTTGTGGGCAGTTTTCTAATGATGGCTCTAGTATTACTAACAAGATTCATTTCCTCCATGTGGCCGAGATTTTTCATCGAGCTGCAACAACCTCTCAGAAATATTGCATAATTACTCAATGCATCCACATCTTCTGGCTTGATATATTTCCAAGCACGGGCCATCTCCATGTATGCATTAGCAATCCTCTGTTCATTACCAAAACGTTCTTTAAGTAACCTTCTTGCCTCTTTATAGCATTGGCCGTCAGGCTCATTGTGACAACTTTATACAAGTACCTTAACACTTCCGCTGCACCATAAATTGTAAGCGCTCATTTTCATCAGTAATTTTCGTTTCTCATACTTCGTCTAATGCCCTTATAAAAGCTTCATAATGCAAAGGATCTCCATCAAATGTAGGAATTTCTACTGGTGATAGAGTGAAATAGAGATTTTGTCGAGCTGTGATCTGGTTAAATTCAGCTTGCCTATTCACAAATGCAAATAATCCATCCTGATGAACTTGGCTTGGCGCCAACAGGCCTCTGTGGCTCATACTGGCTTGCTCGAGCCTGTATATCAGACCCCGGAAAAGCGGACTCAGCTGTTGATTTGTCCCGAGCCTCTCCAGTAGCCCGATAAGTCATCTGTTTCGGTCTAGCACCAATTTGCTGAGATGAAGTTTTACCTGCCATATATTGCCCCAATGGGTGCTCAAAGCCGTGAAATCCGATGGTCCTCGGTTGTGGAATTGATCCAACTGCTGACTCACTTTGAGCAGTTTTACCCCTCAAACCAGAGTTCATCGCATCATATGCTTTATAACCACATCTTGAACCCTCACCTTCCATTATCTCCTTCTTTGATTTGACCACTGCCATCTTTGTATCTAGTTCCAGCTGTTCTTTTTGTCGCCTCATCTCTTCTTCTTGTAGCCTCATCTGCTCCTTTTGTCACCTCATCTCTTCTTTCATCTGTTCTTCTTCATCCTCAACCTCATGTTTCTTTTTCAAGGCATCCGCTTCTATTGGGAGAGCGGCTAGATCAGCTTCAATTCCCAATCGAGCAGAAGCCCTTGATGCCGAACTGGCTCTTGAACCAGATTTATGTCTTGATCTTCGTGTAGATATGTTCGAGATACTATCTCGCGGTGTAATCTCATCTTTCATTCCACCACATTTTTTTCATTGTATCCACTTCTTTGACATGTGGTAAAATTCAGCTAACCATGTGCTTGCATCTTGCATGAAATCATTGAATGGCTTCACCCTTACTTCCCACCATTAGGGGTGTCTTTCGCGTTCTTCCCGAGGGGGCTGTGAACACAGCAATACATTTTGTTTCTCTCCAACCTCATGGCAGAAGTTGAATAGTTGGCTTAGATTAGATTCCACTCTCTTTGCGTTCTTATCTGATTCCATTAGTTTCTTCTGTTCTCAAATGATTTGGTAACCTGTTTCCATAACTCGTTTCTCTCCCTCGGGGTTTCTTTCAGGTAGGCAGCATCGGCCTAATCTGCATCTTCTAGATACTTTAGCCCGGCTCTGCCACCTTGTGGTTCCTCTGACTCACCTGTTCCTTCCTGCTCCATGGATTAAACAGATCTTAATGGTTTGCCAAATCTTTAAATTGGATGAACAAGGACTTCTTCAATTTGCTTCAGTCATGTTGATAAACATTAGTGCAGAATATTCCGAAACATTAGATAAGAAAATATAACAAATTAGATTGTCAGACAACATCCCCAATATCTCCAAAGTTAATAATGACGTTAGTTCAAAAGGAATGTGGCTTCTCTTGACTTCAAACCAACTCAAGATCGGACATCTGGATTTCTCCAGACTGAGTGAAAAACAAGTTTGTTGGCTATCTTCCAAGGTAGAAGAACTAGCTTTCAACTCCCCAACACAGAAGTCGTTCAAATTAAAGCTTCTGAGCTTAATAATTCAAAAGTATAATAGTCGATTCTACTCACAATTCCGTTATAATGTCTTCAATCTATAAATGTCGTGTCGCTGTCGATAAACCTCTAAGCCAATCCCTGGCCAAAATCTATTGTCTTCTGTTCCTCTTCTGGAACCGGTCTTCTGGCTGAACCTCTCCCGAGATCCTGGCCTTAACTTCCGTCCCTCTTCTTTGGGACGTAGCTCTCACCTCCTGTCAGAGGTAGCTTTTGACTCGATGTAGTGGCAGATTATTATATCGTTCAAGAGATCGCTCCATTATCTCTCTAGCCACTCTGGAGAAAACATGGTATTAGGAGAATGTCGTTTTGTTACGCATGTGAGCTCTCTACGTCCTTCAAGCTCAAAGCATCTCGAAGGATAAATCTTCATAACACAGTCTTTTGATTAATAGTTTCTTTATTGTTGAAGAAAAACAGTAAGATATTCATCCAACCTTCTTTTACATACATTTTAAACTTCGTCAAATTTCAGCTTATCTCTTAAAAACGTTAGAAAACTAGTAATGGTCACAAGCTAAACTCTCAACCATGGGGTCCTCCGAACTAAAGCAACTAGCTAACAGCTTCTGCGCAAGAAGCCCAGCAGCAAACACGCCACCGACTACGTAATAAACCCCACCCACATAATTATGGGCAGACTAAAATTTAAAGGCAAATGCCATAATTAATGAAACACAAAATAAAAACAAATGGCCACTACATAGGTGATTTCGAGTTGGGACTCTTAGTCGGCATGGATTTGGTGGGTTTGAAGGGCATATTTTAGTTTAGATTAGTTTAGGGATAAAGCGTGGAAACAGGCCCTGTGCCCCACTGAGTCCAAGCCGACCAGCAATCTCTTGTACACTAGTTCTATCTTGTACACGAGGGACAATTTACAGAAGCCAATTAACCTACAAAGTTGTATGACTTTAGAATGTGGGAAGAAACCAGAGGACCTGGAGAAAACCCATGCGGTCACAGGGGAAACGTACAAACTGCGTACAGGCAAGCACCTGTGGTCAGGATCCAACTCGGGAATCTGCCGCTATAAGGCAGTAACTCTAAAGCTGCTCTTTAAAATAAAGATAAAATGAAAACGAAAAAAAATGAAAATATCATTCATTCCAGGCATGTTAATTCTTATTCGGGCAACGTAACCTTTCTGATCTCCTGCCCCTTCTGTTGCATCTGTTAGCCAGGGTCTGACCATCTGATAACATTTGTCATAAATGAACCCTGGGTCGCACAGGGGTTTGTGTTCTTACTATCTGTTCTCATCAGTCTGCACTTGCCTTGGCTGAATCTCCTTACCATTTAGCAGAAGCATATTTCACTCTCTGAATCTTGAATGAGTTTCTTCATGTGAATGCCAAGCATGTTGGCAGCTGCCATGAAGCATTTGCACTCGAGCAGTTGAACGTTCCTTCCGTCTTTCATGTCGAGGGGAAAGCCTCAGGGTGAGGCCTTGAGGGAAAGGCCAGCTCACACGCTCATGTTCATAGGTTCTAGGAGCACAATTAGGCCATTCGGCCCATCGGTTTGTTGCTTAGTACGCGTGTCAAGGGTTTATGGGGAGAAGGCAGGAGAATGGGGTTAGGAGTGATAGATCAGCCATGATTGAATGGTGGAGTCATAGACCAGCGAAGAGTGGCACCGTGGTGCAGTGGTAGAGGTGCTGCCTTACAGAGCTGGAGACCCGAGCGATCCTGATTATGGTGCTGTGTGTACGGAATTGTACATTCTCCCCGTGACCACCTGGGTTTCACCCGGTTTCCTCACACACTCGTGCCGTTTTGTTTGGTGATTGGCTTCTGTAAATTGTCTCTGGTGTGTAGGATAGAACTAGTGTACAGGTGGCCGCTGGTGGGCGCAAACTCTGTGGGCCAAAGTGCCTATTTCCATGCTGTATCTCTACACTAATCTAAACAGAATGGAAACAGGCCCTTCAGCCCACCAAGTCCACATTGTCCTTCAACATCTCCTTTGCAGTAACTCACATTAATTATTTTATTTTATTTGTAGATTCATAAATTCATTGAATTCTGTTGCAGAGAAAAAGGCCCAAATGGGCCATCTATTGTAGAAAAATAGGTCCAAATTGTCCATTTATTGTGGAGAAACAGGCCCACTAAATTGTCCATCTACACCCATCCCATCTGCTTGCATTTGGCCCAGGTCCATTTAAATCTTTTGATATCCTGTCGAAATGTTCTTTACTTGGTTGTAACCGTACCTACCTCTATAGCCTCTTCCGGCAATTAATGCCAGACCGCCACTATCTCCTGTACCATCATATTATTCCCATCACATTCCCATCAACTCTTCTGCACACCAGCAGCAATGTATTAACCTGCTGACCTGAATGCTTTTGGAATTTGAAAGGAAATCAAAGCTTTAGTTTAGTTTAGTTTAGTTTAGTTTAGTTTAGTTTAGTTTAGTTTAGTTTAGTTTAGTTTAGTTTAGTTTAGTTTAGCTTAGTTTAGTTTAACTTAGTTTAGTTTAGTTTAGTTTAGTTTAGTTTAGTTTAGGTTAGTTTAGTTTAGTTTAGTTTAGTTTAGCTTAGTTTAGTTTAGTTTAGTTTAGTTTAGTTTAGTTTAGTTTAGTTTAGTTTAGTTTAGCTTAGTTTAGTTTAGTTTAGTTTAGTTTAGTTTAGTTTAGTTTAGTTTAGTTTAGTTTAGCTTAGTTTAGCTTAGTTTAGTTTAGCTTAGTTTAGTTTAGTTTAGTTTAGTTTAGTTTAGTTTAGTTTAGTTTAGTTAAGTTAAGTTAAGTTAAGTAAGTTAAATTAATTTAAGTTAAATTTAGTTTAGTTTAGTTAAGTTTTGTTTAGTTTAGTTTAGTTTAGTTTAGTTTAGTTTAGTTTAGCTTAGTTTAGTTTAGTTTAGTTTAGTTGAGCTTAGTTTAGTTTAGTTTAGTTTAGTTTAGTTTAGTTTAGTTTAGTTTAGTTTAGTTTAGCTTAGTTTAGTTTAGTTTAGTTTAGCTTAGTTTAGTTTAGTTTAGTTTAGCTTAGTTTAGTTTAGTTTAGTTTAGTTTAGTTTAGCTTAGCTTAGCTTAGCTTGGTTTAGTTTATTTCAGAGATATATTGTGGAAACAGGCCCGTCAGCCCACCAAATCCGCGCCGACCAACAATCACCCTTACACTAAACCTACCTTATCCCACATTCGCATTCTACGCGCTAGGGACAATTTACAGAAGCCGATTAACCAAAAAAACCTGTACGTCTTTGGAATATGGGAAGAAACTGGAGCAGTCGGAGAAAACCCTTGAGGTCACGGAGAGAATGTACAAACTCAGTTAAGACACCGCCCGTAGTCAGGATCAAACCCGGGACTACGGTGCCGGAAGGCAGCAACTCTACCGCTGCGCCACCGTGCCACACCCGGTGGAAGCACATGCGATCACAGGGAGAACATGAACATTTCAACGCAGACAGTACCCACAGTTCGGATTACCTGGATTGGATGAATGGACTAATTCTGCTCCTATAACTTATGATTGAACATGGACATTTGTGACTGAGAGGCTGCAGTTCCACCAGCTGCATCACTGATCTATCTTGGCTCGCTCTGTGAATATTTGGATGTTCAATTGCAGAATTAGTTTGTTTACTACAGGCAATAGACAGTAGGTGCAGGAGTAGGCCAATCGGCCCTTCGATGCCAGCATCACCATTCACTGTGACCATGGCTGTTCATCCACCATCAGTACCCCGTTCCTGCCTTCTCCCCATATCCCTTGACTCCGCTATCCTTCAGAGCTCTATCTAACTCTCTCTTGAAAGCATCCAGAGAATCGGCTACCACTCCCTTCTGAGGCAGATAATTCCACAGATTCACAACTCCCTTGCTTTCAGACTCCTTCGATTTATACCAGCTATTTCATTTCAACAGCTACATCATTTCTCCAGGCACTTGGCTGCTTGTCTGCAATTATGAATATAGCCAACTGGCTTAGTAAATATGCCTATCACTCTGGAGGCTATGCTTGAATATAACAACAGGATAAACATCTCCGTCCTGGGCCTCCTCCTCAGTCAGTATACGATCCAACGCAAATTGGGGGAACAAATCTCATATTTCACTTGGGCAGCTTCCAACTCAGCTGTATGAATATTGATTTAGCTAACATCAAATAACTCTTGCTTTCCCTCTCTCTCCGTTCCTCTCCCATCCTAGTTCTCCGACCAGTTCCACTGTCCTCCTGATTAAATATTACTGATAGCATGCCTCATTGTCAACTTACCCTCAGCTGGTCTACATTTCCTTGATCATCATTCCCTTTGATATTGTGTTTTCACACTTTACCCTTCCAAATCTCAATGTCTCCCTCTCCCCTGACTTTCAGTCCGAGGAAGGTTCTCGACCCGATATGTTACCAATTCCTTCTCTCCAGAGATGCTGCCTGTCCCACTGAGTTAGTCCAGCATTTTGTGTCTACCTTTGGTGTAAACCAGCCACTGCAGTTCCTTCCTAAACATCTTCAGCCTTGTTCTGTCTATGCTAGCTGCAAACAGTATTCTAAGTGAAAAGATTTTCAGAAGACATTTACATGAATAATTCCAGGGATGAGTGATTTCAGCTGCAAGGTTAAGATGCAAATAAAAAAAGGGTTGAAAGGAGATCTGATCGAAGTGCAACTGGTTAAGAAGGGGTAAATAGAGCAAAGCTGGTTCCATCAGTGATGGTTCAAAGAACAGAAGGGACACATTTAAAATGGATTGCGTAAGCTAGAGGGGGAATGTGAGGAAACATGTTTTAGACAGAGAGTGCCAGGGATATGGAACTCACTGCCTCTAAGGGTGGTTTTCGTTTTTTTTCTAGTTTAGTTCATTATTGTTATGTGTACCGAGGTACAGTGAAAAGCTTTTGATGCGTGTTTTCCATTCAGCAGAAAGACAATATATGATTACAATCGAGTAATTTACAGTTTCCAGATGCATGATAAGGGAATAACGTTAAGTGCATCGTAAAACCAACAAAGTCGAAACAAGGATAGTCCAAATGTCACCAAAGAGGTAGTTCAGCACTGCTCTTTGGTTGTGGTAGGATGATTCAGTTGCCTGATAACAGCTGGCAAGAAGAAACTGTCCCTGAATCTGGCGGTGTGCGTTTTTGCACTTCTATACCTTTTGCCTGTTGGGAGAGGGGAGATGAGGAAGTATTGCCAACGTGGAGTATAAATGTGGTCAATGGAACGGAGGTTGGCTTGTGTTGATGGTCTAGTCTACATCCACAATTCGCTGCAATTTCTTGCGATCTTGGTTGGAGCTGTTCCCAAACAAAGCTGTGATGCATCCTGATAAAATGCTTTATATGGTGCATCGGTAGAAGTTACTGGGGTGAGAGTTGTAGGGGACATGCCAAACTTCCTAAGCCTTCTAAGGAAGTAGAAGCGTTGGGGTGCTTTCTTGGTCGTTTCTTCAATATGGGTGGTCCAGGAGAAGTTGTTGGTGATATCAACGCCTCTGAATTTGAAGTTTTCAACCATCTCTACTTTGGTGCTGTCAATGCAAACTGGGGTGTGTGCATCGCTTCCCTTCCTGAAGTCGATCACTATCTCTGTGGGAAGAAACTGCAGATTCTAGTGTGAATTGAAGATAGACACAAATTGCTGGAGCAACTCAGCGGGACAGGCAGCATCTCTGGAGAGAGAGAAAGGTTGTAGTCTCGACACTAGGACATGCGGTTCTCAATCTCCTTCCTGTAATCTGTCTTATCGCAACACCATGCCAGGACGCGATGGTCTGAGCTATAGAGAGATGTTGAGCAGACTGGAACTCTATTACTTGGAGTCCAGGAGGGTGATGAGTGATCTTCTAGAGGTGCATAAAATCATACGAGGAATAAATTGGGTAGATGCACAGTCTCTTGCCCAGAGTGGGGTAATCGAGAACTAGATAACATTGGTTTAAGGTGAGGGGAAAGATTAGATGAGGGGTAACTTTTTCACACAAAGTGTGGTGGGTGTATGGAACAAGCTTCCAGAGGAGGTAGTTGAGGCAGAGACTATCGCAAATTTTAAAAAACAATTAGACAGGTACATGGATAGGACAGGTTTAGAGAGATATGGGCCAAACACAGGTGGGTAGGACAAGTATAGATGGGACATGTTGGTCAGTGTGGGCATGTTGGGCAGAAGGGCCTGTTTCCACATTGTATGAGTCTATGACTCCATGACTCCATGACCATAGTCCAAAACTCTCCCCCAAACCTATGCTGCAACTCTATCTCCTTCTTAAGTATATTCAGTAAATTGGTTTTCAAGTGCGAAGAAACTGACCCAAAATAACTGACCTGAGCCAAAATATCACTTGTTCATTTCTTCCTGAGATGCTGCCTGACACGCAGAGTTACTCCTGCATTTTGTCAGTTTTTTTAAAAGATATTTCTCCTCTGCTCAGTGAAAATGTTTTACCAAATAAACCTTTTTTGACCCATTCCGGGCAGGGTAAATATAATTTGCACATTGAATCTCTAACCCTTTCAGAATATTTTTTTAGTTTTTTAGTTTAGTTTAGAGATACAGCGCGGAAACAGGCCATTCGGCCCACTCAGTCTGCACCAATCAGCGATTCCCACACTATTTTACACTAGGGACAATTTTGACATTTAGACCAAGCCAATTAACCTACAATTCTGTAAGTCTTTGTGAGAGAAAACCGAAGATTTCAGAGAAAACCAGGGTCACAGGGAGAATGTACAAACTCTGTGCAGACAGCATCTGTAGTCAGGATTTAACCCGGGTCTCTGGTGCTGTAAGGCAGCAACTCTTCCGCTGCACCACTGTGCTGCCCATATATATTGTATGTATTTCACTGAGAACTCTTCTCATCCTTCAGTACTAGCAAATACAGGCTAAGTTGACCCACTTTCTCCTCATAAAATTGCCCAGGAATCAATCTAGTGAAGATAGACACAAAATACTGGAGTATTGGCAGCATCTCGGGAGAGAATGAATGGGTGACAATTCTGTTCGAGACCCTACCTCAGACTGAGAGTCAGAGGTCAGTGGGGGTGCTGCAAGCCGGCAGCCCTGCCAGCAGCGTGTCAGTTTTTTTCTAGTTTAATAATTTTTTTTAGTGTGTTAAAATGTATGTTTTTAATGTTTCTCTGTGTGTTTTGTGTTGGGTGTGGTGTGGGGGGGTGAGGGGAAAACCGTTTTGGTCGCCTCCTCCACGGAGAGACAACCTTTTCCATGTCGCCTCCCCGTGGCCTAACAGCAAGGATCGGTGCGGCCTTTCCCGGAGATGAACCCGGGGCTTCAGCGGCGGGCACACAGTGGACTCTCGGTGTGGAGCGGGCGAGCCCTCGCTGGGACTAGCCGGAGGGGAGCTCTACGTTCGCTGGCCCGCGGAAGCCTGAAGCCGCGGTCTGTGGAGCTCCAGCTGGCGCAGTGTCCGCAGCCTGGGATCCCTCGTTGGGGACCCGGGAGGGGAAGAGCTCCAACCGCCGGCCCGCGGCCAACTTCTACCGCGGGCGTGGCGGGGACTTACCATCAGGAGCGGTGTCTCTCGCCGGGGATCCCTGGAGGGGAGCTTCGACCGCTGGCCCAGCAGTCTGCGGTGCTTCTGGCTGCGGCACAGCGGGAACTTTAAATCTTCGACCACCGGCCTGCGGCCTACACCAACTTGAAGCCGCGGTCTCCGGTAGGGAAGTGCCGATTCTGGACTTACTTGAACTTGAAGCGGCGGCTGCGGAGGGTTGAGGTCCTGACCACGGGGGGAAATGGAGGAGGACTGGCCACATTTTGTGCCTTCCACCACAGTGATGAATGCTGTGGTGGATGTTTGTGTTAAATATTTATTGTCTTTTTGTGTGTTCTTTTTCATTGTACCGCTGCTGGCAAATTCATTTCACTTGCACTTTACGTGCGCGATGGATAAAACTGATTGACTGATTGATTGGGAGAGGAAGACTAGAGATATGGAAAGGCAAAATGTGAAAAGGACAGATCAAAGCAAGCAGGTCAAGGAAATGTAGAATGGTAGACACAAAATGCTGGAGTAACTGTGCGGGTGAGGCAGCATCTATGGAGAGAAGGAATGAGTGACGTTTCAGGTTGAGACCCTTCTTCAGACTGATCGGAATGGTCCATTGTTAACTATGGGGAAGAGATAACGAGGCACACAATCAGTAAAATTAATCAGGAGGACAGTGAAACTAGTCGGTGAACTAGGTTGGGGGAGGGATGGAGAGAGAGGGAAAGCAAGGGCTACTTGAAGTTTGAGTAATCAATATTCATACCGTTGGATTGTAGACCCCATTGCAAGCGAAATATGAGAAATATGAAAAATAGAGTGAGTTTTGTTTTAATGGTGAGAGTCTGGAAAATGTTGATCTTCAGGGTGATTTCTGTGCCCTTTCAAATTAATCATGTAAGTGTAAATGACAGGAAGACAAAAAAAAACTCTTAAACATTTTGAATATAAAAGTGTTATTTTAGTTTAGTTTAGAGATACAGCGTGGAAATAGGCCCTTCGGCCCACCGAGTCCACGCCGACCAGTGATCACACTGCTCTAGCACTAACCTACACATTTACCATTTTTACTGAAGCCAATTAACCAAAAAAGCTGTACGTCTTTGGTATGTGGGAGAAAAGCAGAGCACCCGGGGAAAACCCACGCGGTCACCCGGAGAACGTACAGATAGCATTCATAGTGAGGATCGAACCCAAGTTTCTGGTGCTGCTAGGCCGCAACTTTACCGATATGCCACCTGTATGCTTTGTGATCATCCATGAGAGCAAGGAATATCATTGCACCCCAGTGTATGTGATAATAAATGAGCTGTAAATTGTAATCCCAGTTGGCGAATTTTGATATGTCCCAGTCGTTTAAACAGGCCAATTTCCCCATGGATAGACACAAAATGCTGGAGTAATTCAGCGGGTCAGGCAGCACCTCTGGAGAAAAGGAATTGGTGACGTTTCAGGTCAAGACCCTTCTTCAGACTGAGTCAAGGGAAATGGAAACGAGAGGTATGGACGGGGATATAGAGAGATATAGAACAAATGAATAAAAGACATGCAAAAAGTAACGATGATCAAGGAAAGCTGGAGCCCAAAGTTGTCCATTGCTGGCTGTGGGCGACGTGATAATGAGTTTTACAGACAGTGAAACTCAACAGGATGGCAGTGAAACTGGCACGCTGATGGGGGGGGGGGGGGGTAAAAATGGATGCAAGGTTACTTCAAGTTAGATAAATCAATCTTAATACCACTGTGTTTTAAGCTGCCCGAGGGAGAAATGAGGTGATGTTAATTAAATTTGCGTTAAATTTGGCCTCACTCTGACAGTGGAGGAGGCCCAGGATAGAATGGTCGGTATGGGAATGGGAAGGGGAGTTAAAGTGTTTGGCAACCGGGAGATCAAATATACCAAGGTACTGTTGTTCTCCATGGTTCAATGGCAGACCAGGAGATACATTCACCCACTGAGCCATGGGCATTGAGTGAGAATGAAGTTTGTAGATGGTTTAAGCATGCAACCCATAATGTAGCTACCTCAATACCACTAACCACGCCTTAGTCATCTCAGTATAACTGTGATATCTTCCCCTTGCACCCCCCCTTTGTTCCAGTACGCCTGAAGACTAGATGCAGTCAGCACTGGGATGTGTTTGACATGTGCCTTTATTAAATACTCAGTAAAGTTACAGTGTGTCAGACGTAACTTCTTTACGTGGTGTCAGCAAGTTAAACGCATGCCTCCTGTTTATCGGGTTTTATTTGCTCCTTGTTTTACTAGTGTTTAATTCCCTCTTTGCTATGGCATTCTCGTGCCGCAAGCCCTCTCCCCTTGTCTTTGACGCTGACATTGCGGAGCGATGGGCTACTTTCGTGATGGACTACAACCACTTCATCAACATCGTGCACCGAAATGACCCTGATGCGGTCAAAGCCTCACTCCTGCTGAACCTTGCCGGTCCCGATGCTATGAAACGAGCTCAGACTTTCACCTACAATCCAGCGGTCCTGGATGACAACGACCAGGTCGTCGAGCCGGCGGAATCTGCCAACGACCCGGTATGTCTCTTACGCAAGTTTGCGGAGATTTGTGACTTGCCCTCCAACCGTATATTGGAGCGGGCTAGATTCTTTACAAGGAAACAGCAGCCTGATGAGCCTGTTGAATGTTTTATCGCTGACCTGCGCTACCTTGCTCAGCGGTGCCGTTTCGAGAACATGCGTGATCAGCTCACCAGAGATATTTTGGTCACCGGCATGCTAGATCAGAAGTTACGAGCAGAGCTGCTGCGAAGACCGGATCTCACCCTGACTGAGGCTATGCATGCATGCCGAATAGCTGAGGTGATTGCCCCACTACATGGGCAGAGGGGATCTGACAATCAGGCTATTAATCTGACTGGTGTTGCTGTGCCCCGTCGCAAGCAAGACAACATTCGCCCTGCACCGCGGCTGACTTATGCCGCTCGGGTCCCGCTTGTCAAGAAGTGCCTCAACTGCAATTATGTCCACTCTATGCAGTCGCAGTGCCCAGCATTTGGTAAAGCTTGTAATTCTGTAAGAAGATGAACCATTTCTCAGCTGCCAGCACCTGTTGGCCATTAACGAGCCTCTGCCTCCTAGAAACATAGAAACATAGAAATTAGGTGCAGGAGTAGGCCATTCGGCCCATCGAGCCTGCACCGCCATTCAATATGATCATGCCTGATCATCCAACTCAGTATCCCGTACCTGCCTTCTCTCCATACCCCCTGATCCCCTTGGCCACAAGGGCCACATCTAACTCCCTCTTAAATATAGCCAATGAACTGGCCTCAACTACCCTCTGTGGCAGAGAGTTCCAGAGATTCACCACTCTCTGTGTGAAAAAAGTTCTCCTCATCTCGGTTTTAAAGGATTTCCCCCTTATCCTTAAGCTGTGACCCCTTGTCCTGGACTTCCCCAACATCGGGAACAATCTTCCTGCATCTAGCCTGTCCAACCCCTTAAGAATTTTGTAAGTTTCTATAAGATCCCCTCAATCTCCTCCTGCGGATCCTTACGCTCCTCCGTTGCACTTCAAGCCTGTCATTACTAATTACCCCACAGCTCCCTGCATGCCCCGGTCAGTTCGCTTCCCGCGTTCTCCTCTTTCTGTGCTTCCTGGTTTCAGGCAGATGATTTCCTCCCCTGCTCGTTCTCCTTCTCCTCCTTCTCCTCCGTCTCCTCCTCCTGGATCACCCATGCCGGCTGGGTCACCTCCCGCATTCCCGGTTGGGTCTCCGCCTGCTTCCTCCTTCCCGGCTGCTGCTGCTCCGCCTCCTCTGCTATCTGGTGGGGAGGGTGATGGGTGATGGTGCTATATGCACACGCTTGGGTCGGGTTGTCAAACCTCCTGTCCGCTACGGTGATTTTGTTTAAATTTGCATGTGTTGTATAATCACACTGCCACTGTTATAACTTCAATTTTAGATTTCTAAGGGAAAGGATGTAGATGGTTTATGCATGCAACCTATAATGTAGCTATATGTCAGTGTAGATGTAACTAGATGTCAGCAGATCTATATCGGTGAGACCAAGCGGAGGTTGGGCGATCGTTTCGCCGAACACCTCCGCTCGGTCCTCAATAACCAAGCTGACCTCCCGGTGGCTCAGCACTTCAACTCCCCCTCCCACTACGTCTCCGACCTCTCTGTCCTGGGTCTCCTCCATGGCCACAGCGAGCAGCACCGGAAATTGGAGGAACAGCACCTCACATTCCGTTTGGGGAATCTGCATCCTGGGAGCATGAACGTCGAATTCTCCCAATTTTGTTAGTCCTTGCTGTCTCCTCCCCTTCCTCAGTCCCCCTGCTGTCTCCTCCCATCCCCCAGCCTTGGGGCTCCTCCTCCTTTTTCCTTTCTTGTCCCCGCCCCCGATCAGTCTGAAGAAGGGTTTCGGCCCAAAACGTTGCCTATTTCCTTCGCTCCATAGATGCTGCTGCACCCGCTGAGTTTCTCCAGCTTTTTTGTGTACCTATAATGTAGCTACCTCAATACCACTAACCACGCCCAGTCATCTCAGTATAACTGTGATATCTTCCCCTTGCTCCCCCCCTTTGTTCCAGTACGCCTGAAGACTAGATGCAGTCAGTACTTGGATGTGCTTCACTTTTGTTAACAAAGTTACAGCGTGTCAGACTTAACGTCTTTACAAAGTTGTTAATAAATAGGTATTTCAGTTCAGTTTAGTTTCAGTTTAATTTATTGTCATGTCATGTGTACCGAGGTACAGTGAAAAGCTTTTGTTGCATGCTAACCAGTCAGCAGAAAGACAACACATGATTACAATCGAGCCATTTACAATGCATAGATACATGACAAGGGAATAACGTTTAGTACAAAGTGAAGTCAGTAAAGTCTGATCAAGGATAGTCTGAGGGGCACCAATAAGGTAAATAGTAGTTCAGGACTGCTCTCTGGTTGTCCTAGGATGTTTCAGTTGCCTGATAACAGCTGGGAAGTCAATAGAAGGGAGGTTGGTTTGTGTGATGGTCTGGCATGCGTCCACAATTTGCTGCAATTACTTTAACCACCAGAGCCTTGTTCAAAGATGGTCTTTAACAGTGAAGAGAGGGATCATTTTGGATAGTTGTGGCATTTTTTGAAATATTTACAACATCAATTGATCATGGGGTTTGGAACTGATGTGATAAATTCTTAAAATTAAATGTTTGGAAGACTCGCATGCATCAATTTTAACTACTTTCTCTTCTCCAATTAGGTAGATCTGCCGATAAATAGGAATAATAACCACCTTACAGGCTGAAATCAGTCTGCACAGTAATTGATTATGCCTGAGGTAATAAATAATTACTTACATTCAGTACAGCTACACGGGAGGATGCAGTTAACAATATTGGACAGGCTGGTGGTGGCACCATATAGTGTGGCAGCCTCGCCTGCCAGCAGCTGTTCGTTTTTCACCCTTTTTTTAAATTTTAGTTTGTTAAAAAGTTTTGTTCTGGAGGCCTTTTAGTTTTTTTATGTGGGGGATGGGGGGGGTAGGGGGAAACTGTTTTTTTCCAGTCCCTACCTGGTCGAGCATGCGTCTTTCCTCCGAGACATATCTTTGCCCCGTCATCACGGCCTACCATTCGGATTGGCGCGGCCTTTCCTGCCGGAGACCGGCCAGAGCTTCGAGCTGCAGCTTCAGTGGCGGCGCAGCACTAAGGTACCATCGTGGAGCGGGCGTTGCCTTACCCGGGTAGCCATCTGGAGCTCCGGAGTGCTGGGCCTGCCAACTTCAACATCGTGGAGCTGTGGTCTGCGGAGGTTCCAGCCGCAGTGGCGCTGAATTTAAACACCGCGGAGCCTGGGAACTTTTGCCGAGGTCGCCAGTGTTGGAGCTCTGCCCAGCGTGGCCTGTGGACTTCGGGAGCCACGGTCTCCCATAGCAAGCGGCCGTTTCGGAACTCCAAGCCACTGAGAGTGTTCTTCCGATGCCGGAGTTCAATCAACGCGGCGAAAGGGCCTGAAACATCGGGCCACCGTTGCGGTGACTGTGAAGGGCTAAATAGGCCCCGACCACGGGTGAACATGGAGGAAGTGGACTGAACTTTGCTGCCTTCCCTCACAGTGGGAAAAGTTGATCCCGCTGAAGGGGGGTGTTTTTTATGTTTAATGTTAAATTCTATAATGTTGTGTTTATTTCATATGTGAGCTGCAATGGGAACTCAAATTTCACTAGTCCAATTGGTGTATGTGACAATAAATGTCCTTGTCCTTGGATTAAATGTAAAGGTTGGTAGCACCCAATGCAGACAAGTCTTGCACTGTGAATGGTATAGATAGCATAGATAGAGTGGATGTGGAAAGGATGTTTCCACTGGTGGGAAAGTCTAGGACCAGATGTCACAGCCTCAGAATTAAAGGGTGGTATTTTAAAAAAGGAGGTGAGGAGGAACTTCTTTAGTCAGAGGGTTGTTAATCTGTGGAACTCATTGCCACAGAGGGCTATGTAAGCCAAGTCAATGGATATTTCTAAGGCAGAGATAGACAAGTTCTTGATTAGAACATGTGTCAAGGATTATGAGGAGAAGGCAGGAAAATCGAATTAGGTGTCAGAGATCAGCCATGATCGAATGGCGTAGTGCTATGGCGGAAACTAGATGGGCCTAGTTCAGGTGCAATGTTCCTTGAAGATGTAGTCGCAGGTAGCTAGGGTGTTCAAAAAGGCTTTTGGCACATTGGCCTTCATCAGTCATTGTGTATTGATTATAGAAGTTGTGAGGCCACGTTGTGAAGATGCTGGTGTTACGGCCGCCAAAATCGAATACCTCAAAGGCCAATAACATAATACAAAACCAGGTTCAAATGGAAAAATTATTTATTTTTCACTAACAAAAAGAACTAAACCTGGATCAAACAAACAAAGAGGGGTCGGATGGGCTAGCAAACAAAAGATAAAGGGTGCCGTGGCCGACCACTCAATGGGTCGTCGGACCAGAGACTCTAAACCTGCCTCAGTGTGAAAATAAACCTGAAACAAAACCACGAAAACAATAATGCCAGTCCCATCCTTCCCAAGCAAAATAAGTTAATACAGAATGAAGAGTTACATAAAGAACACTACGCAATCAAACAAACTAAACCAACACCAGACTGCTGCCACCAGTCTGAGGGGGAAGAGAGAGACGGAGAGAGGGACTGCCAGTGGACATGGTCTTTTTAAGCTGAGGCTCCGTCATCAGGCTCACGTGATGCAGCTTGGGCCAGGAGCCTCCAATCAGGTACAGGAGCAGCCAGGCAGCAGAAGGTACTAATGGAAATCAGAGAAACAGGTTAGTACATAATTAACACCAGCAGAGGAAGCGCATTACAGCTGGTAAGACCGCATTTAGAGTATTGTGTTCAGTTCTGGGCACCAAGTAATAGGAAAGATGTTGTCAAGCTGGAATGGGGAACAGAGAAGATTTACGAGGATGTTGCCAGCACTCGAGGGTCTGAGCTATAGGGAGAGGTTGAGTAAGCTTGGACTCTATTCTTTGGAGTACAGGAGGATGAGGGGTGATCCTGTAGAGGTGTATAAAGTCATGATAGGATTATATTGGGTAGATGCACAGTGTAGCTTGCCCAGAGTAGGGGAATCGAGGACCAGAGGGCATAGGTTTAAGGTAAAGGGGAAAAGATTTATTAGGTATCGGATGGGTAACTTTTTCACACAAAGGGTGGTGGACAAGCTGTCAGAGGAGGTAGGTGTGGCAGACACTATCCCAACATTTAAGAAACGGATAGACAGGTGCGTGGATCAGACAGGTTTGGAGGGATATGGGCCAAACGCGGGCAGATGGTGCTGGTGTAGCTGGGACATGTTGGCCAGTGTGGGCAAGTTCGACGGGAGGGCCTGTTTCCACACTGTATCTCTCCGTGACTCAATGTCACCCAGTCAGGAGGGGACTTCTTAAAAATATCTCCTTTTCCCCCCACTTCTCTCTCCCCTTCTCTCCCCTTCCCCCCCCCCCCCCCCCCCCCATCATGGGTGTGAATTTCAGACAGTGCTCCCCCGCTTTCCCTGACCCCCTGCCTTTGCGATGTGTTTGTGTGTGTGTGTGTGTGTGTGTGTGTGTGTGTGTGTGTGTGTGTGTTGTGTGTGTGTGTGTGTGTGTGTGTGTGTGTGTGTGTGTGTGTGTGTGTGTGTGTGTGTGTGTGTGTGTGTGTGTGTGTGTGTGTGTGTGTGTGTGTGTGTGTGTGTGTGTGTGTGTGTGTGTGTGCGGTCGGTCGATCCAACTCACAGTTTCATTGCTGACAGTCGATCCAGTTTGAGGTTTTCCAGGCGAGTGCCCTCGAGCTTGAAGTTTGAAGACACTCTTCTGAACTCAGGGATTAGGTCGCCGCAGTGGGACAGCTCCTTTAAAGAGGCCAATTAACCTATAAACCTATAAACTCACACATCTTTGGGATATGGGAGGAAACCGGAGCACCCAGAGGAAATATATGCGGTCACAGGGAGAATGGAGATTGATAGATTTAAGGGACAGAATTAAGGGACAGAAGTTTAGGGGTAATATGAGGGGGAACTTCTTTACTCAGAGAGTGGTGGCGGTGTGGAATGAGCTTCCAGTGGAAGTGGTGGAGGCAGGTTCATTGGTATCATTTAAAAATAAATTGGATAGGCATATGGATGAGAAGGGAATGGAGGGTTATGGTATGAGTGCAGGCTGGTGGGACTAAGGGGAAAAAAAGTTGTTCGGCACGGACTTGTAGGGCCGAGATGGCCTGTTTCCGTGCTGTAATTGTTATATGGTTTGTTATATGGTTAACATGATAGTCCCCACCAGACTGGCTGGGAAGCTACTGGAATTAGGGCTCAACACCCCCCCTGTGTGCCTGGGCCCTGGACTTTCTCACCGTCAGGCCCCAGGTAGTCAAGATTGGAGGGAATACATCGAAGCCCCTCACCCTGAGCACAGGATCCCCCCAGGGTTGCATCCTCAGCCCCCTATTGTACTCCCTGTACACACATGACTGTGTGGCTAGGTTCAGCTCTAACTCAATAATAATCAAGTTTGCTGATGACACTGTGGTGGTGGGCCTGATCTCAGACAACGACGAGAAGGCCTACCGGGAGGAGGTGGCTGATCTGGCACCCTGGTGTCAGGACAACAGCCTCCTCTTGAACATCAAAAAAACTAAGGAGCTGATCATGGACTTTAGGAGGGCACATCATCCGAGGCCGTACACTCCATTGAGGATAAATGGGGATCCTGTGGATAGGGTGAACTGTTTTAAATATCTGGGAGTCCACATCTCTGAGGATATGACATAAACATCACAAGCCGCAGCACTCGTGAGTAAGGCAAGGCAGCGCCTTTACCACCTCAGGCAATTGAGGAAATTCAGAGTGTCTCCGAGGATCCTCCAGTGCTTCTATTCAGCAGCTGTGGAAAGCATCTTGTCTGGAAATATTACAATCTGGTTTGGGAATTGCTCTGCCCGGGACAAGAAGGCTCTGCAGAGAGTAGTGCGTTCGGCCGAACGCACTATGGGAACTTCACTTGCCCCCCTGCAGGAACTATACATCAGGAGGTGCAACTCCAGAGCCAATAAAATCATGGGAGACCCCTTCCACCCCTGCAACGGACTGTTCCAGCTGCTACGGTCAGGCAAACACCTCTGTTGCCATGCTGTGAGAACGGAAAGGTTGAGAAGGAGTTTCTTCCCAAAGGCCATTAGGACTGTAAACTCCTATCTCATCAGGGACTAACTTTTACTGTACCATTCTACTGTGTTTTGTTTTAATTGCTGTTCTTTTCCCTTTTTCCTTCCACCCACAATATTTAATATGGATTCTGTTACATTCTGTTTGTAGTTTGTTTGGTTGTTTGTTTGTTTGTCTTTTTGCACAAAGTCCACGAGCATTGCCACGTTTCATTTCACTGCACATCTTGTATGTGTATGTGACAAATAAACTTGATTTGACTTGATCTCATTCTCTCTCCTGTCATCTTCCTAACACTTCAAGGCTACCTTTTTCCCACGGGCTCTCTGGGACTCCCTCCTTCTCATTATCCGCACCCTTGCCCTTGCCTGTTCTGTTTGGAGATCCTTTATTTTTGTTTTAAACTTCCTGTGACCAACCTGATGTGACCCCTTCCCACTTTGAAAATAATTGTCCAATTACACCCAAGAATAGACACAACATGCTGGAGTAACTCAGCGGGTCAGGGAGCATCTCTGGAGAAAAAGGACGGGTGGCATTTTGGGATCGGAGCCTTTCTTCAGTCTAAGTGGGGGATGGGGGTGGGGAGGTGAGAAATCAGGGCCTGCCACAAAAGACCTGAGGCAGGGTGCTTCCTGATGGGCCCAGGGAAGGTGTGATCTCAGGAGAGGAACAATGTGGAGAACTGTAGAACTGGTACAGGTTAGAACAAGTTAGGGCTTTATTCTTTGGAGCGCAGAAGGTTAAGGGGGGACTTGATAGAGGTTTTTAAAATGATGATAGGGATAGACAGAGTTGACGTGGAAAAGCTTTTCCCACTGAGAGTAGGGAAGATTCAAACAAGGGGACATGACATGAGAATTAAGGGACTGAAGTTTAGGGGTAACATGAGGGGGAACTTCTTTACTCAGAGAGTGGTAGGTGTGTGGAATGAGCTTCCAGTGAAGGTGGTGGAGGCAGGTTCGTTTTTATCATTTAAAAATAAATTGGATAGTTATATGGATGGGAAGGGAATGGAGGGTTATGGTCTGAGCGCACGTATATGGGACTAGGGGAGATTATGTGTTCGGCACGGACTAGAAGGGTCGAGATGGCCTGTTTCCGTGCTGTAATTGGTTATATGGTTATATGGTTATATGGTTATATGGTAAAACGTCTCGGGTAGAGGAAGGGGGCAAGGTGGAAGTGGAGAGAGGAGAGGGGTGTTTCTACACCCCAGAATACGTAGCGAAGGGGAGGAATTCAACCATGACTTGCAAGAGGACATTGGTTTCGTTCTCGAAAGAAAATAAAACATCTGTGAATTTGCCAGGATTGGGCAGGAGAGTTTGGCTAGCACTTGCAGCTCAAAGCTGATTGGTCTCCTTCTGAGTTTAGTTTAGTTCAATTTAGAGATACAGTGCAGAAATAGGCCCATCAACCCACCGAATCCACACTGACCAACAATCCCCACGCATTAACACTATCCTACACACACCAGGGACAATTTTACATTATACCAAGCCAATTAACCTACTGTACAACCTTTGGAGTGCAGGAGGAAATCGAAGATCTCGGAGGAAATACACACAGGTCAGGGAGAACGTACATACTCTGTACAGAGGGGTAAGGCAGCAAATCTACTGCTGCGTCACTGTGCTGCCCAATTCTTACCATTCCTTGCTGTAGTTTGTGAAGGATCAAACAATTAAATTAATCTAAGATAGACACACAATGCTGGAGCAACTCAGTGGGCCAGGCAGCATCTCTGGAAAGAAGGAATGGGTGATGTTTCGGGTCGAAACTATTGGTTCTTCAGTCTGAAGAAGGGTCTCGACCCAAAACATCACTCATTCCTTCTCTCCAGAGATGCTGCCTGTCCCGCTGAGCTTCTCCAGCATTTTGTATCTATCTTTGGTTTAAACCAGCATCTGCAGTTCCTTCCTACACATGCAATGAATCTGAGAGGTTCTAAGCAAGCACTGGCAGCGAAAAAGGGACTTTAATTTGCCGGGAGCACTTCATGAACATTCCCATTAACTAAATAGTTAGAGACGTGAATTGTTGTTAATTGAATATTTTTGCACATGCTGCCGCATTTACTAAACCGTAGCCCCTCGCGTCCCTAATGAAATCCTTCCGAGTGCTCACCATATGGTGTTGCGATGTCTATTTCCCCACCAAAAAATAACTTTCAGAAAGGAGTTTCATTTTTTTCTATTTTTAAAAAGCCCTCACCACAATTAATGTGAATAAGAATGTTCTGAACGTGCCTATTAATATGTTAGCAGGAAGTATTGTTGGATCCATTATTCAGAGCAGCACCAGTCATCTTTTTGCCTGTAGCCCTCAGGTTAGTCCCGGCCGGAGGTCGCTGCCGGCTCCACGATGTTAGGCCCAACGACATCCAAGACCCGACAGGGAATAGTCGGGTCCCTGCACAGGGAAGAGATTAACTGGTTTCCCCACAGCCCCCCCCCCCCCCCCCCCCCCCACCCCCCCCACCCCCCCCCCCCCTCACCACCCCCCACATAGACACAGCAAAAAAAAAAAATAAAAACTGACTCAAAGACATACATTTAACAAGACAAAAATAAAAAAAGTCGAGCCGCTGCCGTTAGGCGCCGCCACTAACCACTTACCCCTCAGATTCATATTAAATCTTTTCCCCTTCACCTTAAATCTATGTCCTCTGATCCTTGATTCACCTACTCTGGGCAAAAGACTCTGTGCATCTACTTGATCTATTCCTCTCATAATTTTATACACCTCAATAAGATCACCCATCCTCCTCCTGCGCGCCAAGGAATAGAGTCCCAGCCTACTCAACCTCTCCCTATAGCTAAAAACATACTAACTTGCATCTAAATGCACTAATAGATTTTATGCCTGCAAATATTGAAGGCATCCGTGTTTGGATGTAACATACATCACATAAATACCAATGAGATGAATGTGGTGTTAATCTTGTCTTGGTGGTATTGGCTCAGAAGTAACTATTTCCATGACATTTGGGATAAATAGTCCAATTGATACCAATCCTTGGCTGAAGCGAATAGTATTACAAGATCCACAGACATGAACTTGATTCCATCCCCCAATGTACCCACATGAAAACTAGTCCCCAATAACTTCTCAAATGCATATAGAACAGTACAGCACAGGAACAGTCTGTACAGCCACAATATCCATGCCGAACATGCTGCCAATCTCCTCTATCTTCACAAGATCCATATCCCTCCATTCCTTGCCATCTAAAAGCCTTGTTAAAGTCACTATTGTATCTATTATTTGAAGTTCACCATGCAACATCCAGATAATAAAACCCCAACAGAAAGACATCAGGTAAATGCAATAAAATAAAATAAATAAAATGGAAACCATCCTACATTGATATCTTCAGTAAAACAAACTTCCACCCTCTGTTTCCTTCCATGAAGTCAATACTGTATCCAATTCCGTAGTTCTCCTTCGATTCCACATGATCAAATCTTCCAGAACAGCCTACCATGCGGCATCATATAGAAACATAGAAACATGAAAAATAGATGCAGGAGAAGGCCATTCGGGACTTCAAGCCAGCACCGTCATTCAATATGATCGTGGCTTATCATCTAAAATCAGTACTTCATTCCTGCTTTCTCCTCCCTTGTTTCCATTAGCCCAAAGAGCTAAATCTAACTCTCTCTTGATAACATCCAGTGAATTGGCCTTCACCACCTTCTGTGGCGGAGAATTCCACAGGTTCACAACTCTCTGGGTGAAAAAGTGTTTCCTCACCTCTGTGCCGAATGGTCTACACCTGATTCTTAAACTGTCACCCCTGGTCCTGGCCTCCGCAACATCGGGAACATCAAAAACTTTGCTGAAGTTCATATAGACAACACGTCACCCTGTTTGGTTGCTTCTTCAAAAAACGGAATCAAATTCATGTCACAATATCAACGTGGACAAGTTGGGCAAAGGGCCTGTTTCCATGCTGTATGACTCGAACTGTGAGACAGTAGCTCTACGAGTTAATGTCCAACAGCTCCTACAACGTCAAGCCCAGGCTTAGTTTAGTTTAGTTCAGCGACACAGGAAACAGGTCCTTCGGCTCACCGAGTCCGCACCGACCAGCAATCCCCGCACATTAACACTATCCTACGCACACTAGGGACAATTTACACTTATACCAAGTATACAAACCCAAGCCAATTAACCTACAAACCTGCACATCTTTGGAGTGTGGGAAGAAACCGAAGATCTCGGAGAAAACCCATGCAGGTCACGGGGAGAACGTACAAACTCCGTACAGACAGCACCCGCAGTCGGGATCGAAACGGGGTCTTTGGCGCTGCAATGGCTGTAAGGCAGCAGCTCTACCGCTGCACCACCATGCTGGGGCACTGGGCTTGTGAACAACTGGGGCCACAGGTGGTCCCCTGCTGAGAGTCCATCTCCTTCCCCCACCACCTCCTCCTTCTCAAGCCTTTAGCAGCTTTGTTACCCTGCAGCCCTCTGCACACTGTCCCACTGATGCCTGTGTTCCACAGAGAATACCCATGAAAATAACAACGTGGTCTGTGCCTTGAAGTCGGCATAAAGTCCACCAAGAAAATATAGCAACTGTAATAACTAAACAACATCAATAGTTAACAAGAAATACTGGGCACAAACGGGAGAGATTAGCGTGCAAGTAACCTTTTGACTTTAGATAATCATCGATGATCAGCATCAACGTAGAATAATGCAGCAACCAAAAATTGTCTGAGGAAGAGTTTCGACCCGAATCATTGCCTATTTCCTTCGCTCCATAGATGCTGCCTCTCCTGTTAAGTTTCTCCAGCATTTTTGTCCACCTTCGATTTTCCAGCATCTGCAGTTCCTTCTTAAACATTAGTTTTGTTCAGTTTAGAGATAAAACATGGAAACAGATCCTTCGGCCCACTGAGTCTGCACTGCGAATAAGTTTTTTTTGGCCTTCCATCACAGCAATGTGATGGATGTTTATGTAAGATGTAAATTATGTTGTGTCTGGGGTCTATTTGTTTGTAATGTATGGCTTCAGAAACGGCATTTCGTTTGGACCTCAAATGTCTGTACTGTACACTGACAATGACAATTAAAATTGAATCTGAATCTGAATTAAATTGACTATTGACTATTGACTATTGACTATTGACCAGCGATCACCCTGACCAGCGATCACCCTGTACACCAGCGATCACCCTGTACACCAGCACTACCCTACACATCAGGGACAATTTACAATTTACAGAAGCCAATTAAGCTACAAACCTGTACATCTTTGGAGTGCAGGAGGAAACCGGAGCACCCGGAGAAAACCCACGCGATCACAAGGAGAATGTACAAACTCCGTACTCATAACACCCGTAGCAAGGATCGAACCCAGGGCTCTGGTGCTGTAAGGCAACAACTCTACCGTCGCACCCTAACCTGTACCTTCTAAGGAATGTTGATGAAGGCAAGGTGGAAGGCCTTCTTACCAGTAAGAAGTAAACTAATTCTGCTGTCTGGTTGTGCAGGGCAAATCAGATGGCATTAGCCGGAGAACAGAAGTATGGTCATCAATTCTTTTTCTTCAGAGATACTGCCTGACCCGCTGAGTTACTCCAGCATTTTGCGCCTATCAGCTGGAGAACATGGTTCATCGCCACTAGGGTCTAGAAATAGATGTACCAACTCTGCATACTTCTAATAGGTGTTAACTGCACGTGTCTCACCACCTTCCCCAATATGTGTAGGAAGGAGCTGCAGATGCTGGTTTAAACCAAAGATAGACACAAAAAGCTGGAGTAACTCACTGGACAGGCAGCATCTCAGGAGAGAAGGAATGGGTGACGTTTCGGCTCGAGACCCTTCTTCAGTCGCATCAGTCTAAAGAAGGGTCTCTCGACCATCAGTCTGAAGAAGGGTCTCGACCCAAATTGCCACCCATTTCTTCGCTCCAGAGATGCTGCCTGTCTCACACAGTTACTCTAGCTTTTTGTGTCTATCTTCACTAATATGTTGCTTAGTGCAACAGGCACCACGGGCAACGTTTAGGGATATCCATTAATCATACTTCCACTGTTGCAACTTTTGCAGCCAATCTTCTTTTTCATATCACTGCCGCACGAGTGCTGGAGAATAATTATCTTGCTGAGTATGTGATGCTTTACTACTCGCCTAATCATCTCGACATTGAATAACCATGAGCTTGACAATGAAATTAATTGATTTTGCTTTGATTTAATAAAAGCATTTATGAAGCACATCAGGTGTATAACTCGAGCCTCAGCAGGGAAGGGTTGTTCTGAGCTAATGTTCTGCGTAAATGGAAGACTATCATTTTTATTGCTGCAGTTTGAAACTGATGCTGGAATTAAGATTATAATTCATACTTCAAACTTTCATGAGCTGTCCTTCCCAACATGAATTTAATGAGATATCTTTGAAAAGTAACAAAGCAGGCTTAATGAGATCACGAGCTTGAATTATGGATTTGCTTTCAAATGCGTTGCTCTGCGATGCTGCTCAGAACCAACCTAATTGCTTTAATTCTTAAATCTTATTACCACAATTAATTTGGAAGGAATTATCTATTTCATTTTACTGAAATGCACTGGAAATTGAGACTGTTGCATGAGGTAGGTGGACTAAGAGTGATTCTAAAAACATTTGGGAAGCACGGTGGCACAGCAGTAGAGTTGCTGCCTTAAGCCCTTGTCCCACTTAGGAAACCTAAACAGAAACCACTGGAGACATTGTGCCCCACCCAAGGTTTCCGTGCAGTTCCCGGAGTTTTTTGTCAGTCTCCCTGCCTGCTTCCACTACCTGCAACCTCCGGCAACCACCTGCAACCTCTGGGAACCGCACGGAAACCTTGGGTGGGGCACAAAGTCTTCAGAAGTTTCCGTTCAGGTTTCCTAAGTGGGACAGGGACTTTACAGCACTTGCAGCGCCAGAGACCCAGCTTCGATCCTGACTGCAGGTGCAGTCTGTACGGAGATTGTACATTCTCCCTGTGACCATGCGGGGTTTCTGCGGTTTCCTACCACGTCCAAAGACGTACAAGTTTGTAGATTAATTGGCTTGGCATTGGGGAAAGTAAATTGTCCCTAGTGTGTGTAGGATAGTGTTAATTTTGGGAGATCGCTGGTTGGTGCGGACGTGATGGGCCAAAAGGCCTGTTTGTCAAAGTTTGTTTCTTAAAAAGCAGATAGCAACAAACGTTAAAGGTAGACCATGACAATCTTTAATTGATTCATCATACGGGAGTGGCAAAGATTTACAATGAGCACAAACATTGCTCAGTGCTTCACGGGCTCCCATTCACAGAACAAAGGACAGTTAGCACAATTATACATTTTTCTTATCAGTAAAACACTCCTACCAAGTCTGAATATGGCATAACTGAAAGATTCTGTAGCCTTTCACAATATAGGAAAGCTGGGTCCAAATCGAGCTGATCCAATGATAAGTTATTATTTATCTCTGGAGTGTCAACTATTATTTTTAATCTTGGCTTCTTTATGGCCGTGAATGAAGCACATGTTATTACTGCAGGCTTCCATCGTAATTTATTTATTGAAAAGATAACCTGTCCTCCATATTGTGTTCCATATAATTTACAAAGTCATTCAGATTTGGCATCGAGACATTATTTTGTTCTACTAGTCCATGCTTTTGTAGAAGAACGACTCAATTTTAGATTTGACTATTAGATTTCACTATTAGCTCTTTCATTTCATCCTTTTGATCAAACATGATAACATTCACAGTCCTCTGTAGGTACACACAATGGTCGCTAGTATTAGAGCAATGATTTGCAGAATGATCGAGTCATAATTTATCACAATACCCCAACCAAAGGTATGGCTACCGGTTCAATAGTACCACAAAGTCCATCAAACAAATGGTATGGCAACCGGTTCTCACTCTCTTCATTGACAACCATCCTGATGAAGCTTGTTTAAGGTCAATGGATTAGGTGCCAACTGTTAGCTTTAATTGCAAAAGGATTTGAGTATAGGAGCAGGGAGTATTGCGTACAGTTTTGGTCTCCAAATCTGAGGAAGGACATTATTGCCATAGAGGGAGTGCAGAGACGGTTCACCAGACTGATTCCTGGGATGTCAGGACTGTCTTATGAAGAAAGACTGGATAGACTTGGTTTATACTCTCTAGAATTTAGGAGATTGAGAGGGGATCTTATAGAAACTTACAAAATTCTTAAGGGGTTGGACAGGCTAGATGCAGGAAGATTGTTCCCGATGTTGGGGAAGTCCAGGACAAGGGGTCACAGCTTAAGGATAAGGGGGAAATCCTTTAAAAACCGAGATGAGAAGAACTTTTTTTCACACAGAGAGTGGTGAATCTCTGGAACTCTCTGCCGCAGAGGGTAGTCGAGGCCAGTTCATTGGCTATATTTAAGAGGGAGTTAGATGTGGCCCTTGTGGCTAAGGGGATCAGGGGGTATGGAGAGAAGGGAGGTACAGGATACTGAGTTGGATGATCAGCCATGATCATATTGAATGGCGGTGCAGGCTCGAAGGGCCGAATGGCCTATTCCTGCACCTAATTTCTATGTTTCTATGTTTCTATGTAGGCAGTGTAATCTTTTCAGCCGATATTGGGGTTGTGCCATAAAGTTTGCACCCGTTCGCCAGCCTCTTCGTAGATCGTTGCGCAGTTGAGGTGCTCCCCCCTCCCTCTCGTCTTGTGGTGGGGTTCATCACCTTGATCTAGACGCTAGTGTATCCGTGGGTTTGGACAACTTCTCCTCCCAGTAGGTTTGGGTGGCCTGCTTCCACATCACCACGTAGAAGCAGCTGCTGGACTGGAAGCCAAAGACAACGCTAGCATAGATTGCAGTTTGTGTTGATGTTGAACGTGCCTCTGAAGTTAATGGCGTTGAACTACTCAAATCCGTCAGGAAGGCCATGATCAGAGTTGGCGGTGGCAGTAACTCCTTGCCCTTGTTGCGTACTACCCAGTTAGGAACGATCTGCATCGTCCCCTTTTGAACTTTCTCAGGTCAGTCTTACTGATGGCGCTGTTCTCGGGGCACATGTCATAGATATCTGGGATGTTGTTGTTGTTGTCAAAGTCCTTGCAGGTGTCTCCACTGCTGTTACCATCGCATTGATAGGGTCAGGAACAAAACGGCAATTGTCCTTCTCATCAGAAACACCATCATTGCCATCCTCAACAATGTCCTGATTGTCATCATACTGATTACCCACCAGGTCTGAGTCATTGTCTTCCTGGATAGGGTTGTGCTTAATCATTTTCAAGAGGTCCATCTGTTTCAAAATGTTCATCTTCTCTCCCTCTAGACCCTTGGTCATACGATAGAGCTCAAAATGCTTCAAGATTGTTGATCAAATGTGGTTTGTCTTTCTGAAGTTGTGACCAAAGGCTTTGCACTGCCTCCTGATCTGTGTAGATGTTCTTTCTTCTGTATGGATCAGCTTTACATGGCACTGCAGGTAGTGATCAATCACAAACACCTTGTTACCTCCTGGGTGGGGGGCAAGGTCTTTTGCGCACCTCTTCATGCTGCTCTTTTATATAGAAACATAGAAAATAGGTGCAGGAGTAGGCCATTCGGCCCTTCGAGCCTGCACCCCCATTCAATATGATCATGGCTGATCATCCAACTCAGTATCCTGTACCTGCCTTCTCTCCATACCCCCTGATCCCTTTAGCCACAAGGGCCACATCTAACTCCCTCTTAAACATAGCCAATTAACTGGCCTCAACTACCTTCTGTGGCAGAGAATTCCAGAGATTCATCACTCTCTGTGCGAAAAATGTTTTCCACATCTCGGTCCTAAAAGATTTCCCCCTTATTCTTAAACTGTGACCCCTTGTTCTGGACTTCCCCAACATCGGGAACAATCTTCCTGCATCTAGCCTGTCCAACCCCTTAAGAATTCTGTACGTTTCTATAAGATTCCCCCCTCAATCTTCTAAATTCTAGCGAGTACAAGCCAAGACTATCCAGTCTTTCTTCATATGAAAGTCCTGCCATCCCAGGAATCAGTCTGGTGAACGTTCTCTGTACTCCCTCTATGGCAAGAATATAATATGTTTCTTAAGTCCATCAACTCCTCTGTAAACAGCATTGCAATCCTTATACTGACATCAATACGCGGTGGGGAAATCTTCTCTTTCCAAGTTTGACTTTGGTTTCCGGCTACGTTTTTGTCCAGATTGTTTCTGCACATGCTTAATATAGCACTTCTTAACTGGTAACTTACTCTTCTTCTTCCAATATGGTTGAAAATAATCATCTGAGGAGCCATTCTAAACCTTTGTTTCTCTGTCATCTTCACTTCATTAATACCTTTCAGAGAGATCACTGGACTCCAATCCATCTACAATATCATTTATTATAGAACAAGTAGCTTCATTGCAGTTAAGTGTGTTTTTTTTCATTTAATGGCTGAGTTGCATCTTGTACCTGAAACTTTTCCCCAAGAGCACTCTGTATATTCAGGATCTGAGCACAAGAACATATCATTCTTCAATGGGGATTCCCAGTTGTCCACACCCACTGACCGCAAAGTGGTTCCACTGTATGTATCAGAATCAGAATCAGAATTAGAACCACACTTTATTTACCAAGTATGTTTTGCAACTCAGAGGAATTTCATTGGCCAGGTCAGTCATACAATTAAAAGCACCAAATCACTCAAAAACACATTTTAACATGAACATCCGCCACAGTGACTCCTACACATTCCTCACTGTGATGGAAGGCAAAATAAAGTTCGGCCTTCCATTTGTTCTTCCTCGGTCGGGAGTCTCGAGCCCTCCGTTGACGGGATGGCCTTGACTCCCGTAGCCGGCGGTGTTCGAGCCCTCCACATCGAGGCGTTCAGCTCCTACATCAGGGGAATGTTAGTTCCCCCTCGCCGGGCAATCGACCTCGCGTTGGGGCCAGTTGAACCTTCTGCAACGTTAGAGCTCCTGACTAGCCTCTCCCAAGACTGCAAATCCTTGATGGTAAGTCCACAGTGGTCTCGGTGGGAGCGATCCCAGGCAATGGATCCGCTGTGTTCCTGTAGGTCATAACTAACTTCCACACTCTTTAGTGTCCTAGTCATGCCCTCCATTAATCCAGAATACTATGGGTGGTGGGGAGATCATTCTTTAACTACCTTTAAGGCTGACCCTTTAAAAATAGATCAGTATTAAAAAAACAATTTCAAAATATTCCCATTTCTTCCAATCTCTCTCCCTAAATTGACAATTTCAAATTAACAGATTTTGTTCTGAGATAAGGACATCTCACATCTCATCTAACACATCTATCTGAATGCCACATGGCCATCGTGGAATTCAGGTCTCTTTTTGAGCTCAATTCAAAAGGTAAGAAATAGGGTAAAAATAAACTTAAAGTTAAGAGAAAACAAAGAATAAACAATTAATTTTCATAGAATGCAAGCTCATTTAATGACCTTATTTCATCTGACGGACCATTTCATCAAAAGTGGCATATATATGAATATATAAATATAACCTGGGACTGGATGTCAAGTATCCCGATAGGCTTTGGGAGAAATGAAACAGACATAGTGAAATGCTGAACACAGTAGGAAAGAGCTGCCATTATCTTGGTAGCATAGCCTTGAAAAGAACACTGAGCTCTCTGTCAGATAAGAGACAGAACTTGGATGAGTGACAGCTCGAAAGAACATTCTAGAATACATTTAAAAAGCTTTGGGTTTGGAATGTGCTAACATTAAAATAAAAAAAGTACAAAAAAACAGGCGAAATAGTACCAAAAAAAAGGCAAAATATACATGTTACACATTTATCCGAGAGCAGTTAGCCAAAGTGGCGCAACACCCCTCGTTTCCAAAAGAAATTGTGCAAACCATTAGAGACGTCTCTGCATTAACTTTATATTCCCCTCCCTTAGCTGACAAAAGCCGTTCTGTTTAAAATAATCTTTGTTTCTGTGGGGACCAATTTGCAGAATTGATGCAGAATTAGCAAGCTAGAAAATTCCCCAAGGACTTTGTGAACTGGGACTGGGAAGGTTTAAGGCTTGCAGTGCCTTTAGATTGCAAAAGTCATCTTCTGTTGGAGTGAGAATTTAAAATTAACAAAGGGAGTAGTTTACTGTAATGGTGAGCAGGTTAATGGTTAAAATAGCAGTGGTCTGAGCTGTCATTGGACAGTGATCCTGATTGTGATTGGCCATCTCCCCCTTCTTCTCTAGACAGGGTCGCCATTGCCAGAATTAGAGTCTCACGAGGACCTCGAGAAGACTTACTGGTACCGGGTTTTTTCACCAAACTTTTATCAGCGCTTTCTTTCTCTGGCTTAGGCCTTATTCCTCTGCCTACTGGCATTCCATCACACAGGTTTGTAGGTTAATTAGCTCGGTGTATGTGTAAAATTGTCCTTAGTGCATGTTACGATGGTGTTAATGTGCGGGGATCGCTGGTCGGCACGGAATTGGTGGGCCGAAGGGCCTGTTTCCATGCCATATCTCTAAACTGAAATGAATCAAAGAGGCAACAAATGTTGCCCATTACTGTCACTTTCCATTGTCCTCCAGCCCTTATGGATCGTATACCCCCTAGTGTCTCATTGGGAGTCTGTGAGCAATGGTGTGGAACAGGGATCAGTGCAGCATCCTTCACTGTGGTGATGTACATTAGCCACAGGGATGTGATTGTAGGAGGAATGATTAGTAAGTTTGCAGATGATATGAATGATGTGGATGTCGAGGACGAATGTCTAAGACTAAAGCAAGATATACTGTAGATCACATGGAAAGTTGGAGGGAGCATAGGGAGATGGAATTAAATCCCGACAAATGTGAGGAGTTACAACATGGAACACAGCAAAGTACAGCACAAGAACAGGTCTTTCGGGCCACTCGGTACAGCCAGCACCCATAGGCAGGGTCAAACTCGGGTCTCTGGCGCTGTAAGGCAGCAACTCTACTGCTGTGTTACTGTGCCACCCAAAAGATATGAAACACTTCACGAATTTGTGTTTCATCCTTGCGCAATGTTGACGCTAATCATCTCTGCATCGTTCCAATAAATATAGACGTGGGAGTATCAAAGAGGAGGAGTAGCATCAAAGTGCAGGAGTATCAATGGGGCGGCACAGTGGCACAGCGGGAGAGATGCTGCCTTACAGCTCCTGTAACCCGAGATCGATCCTGACCACGGATGCTGTCTGTACGGAGTTTGTATGTTCTCCCCGTGACCATGCAGGTTTGCTCCCACGCTCCAAAGACATACAAATTCTGAGGTTAATTAGCTTTGGTAAAGAATGTAACCTCAGATCCTAGTGTGTAGGATAGTGTTAGTGTGTGGGGATGGCTGGTCGGCGCGGACTCGGTGGGTCGAAGTGCTTGTTTCCGCACTGTATCTCTAAAGGATTTAAACTAAATGAAAGGATCTGAGGGGTAATTTATTTCACACAAGGAGGGGTTGATATCTGGAATTTGGTGCCTATCCAAATAGACCGCATGGGTTTACACCAAAGATAGATGTAAAATGCTGGAGTAACTCAACGGGACAGGCAGCATCTCTGGAGAGATGTAATCAATGATGTTTTGGGTTGAAACCCTTCGTCAGACTGACCTGAAACAAATTCCTTCACCCATTCCTTCCCTCCAGAGATGCTGCCTGTCCCGCTGAGTTACTCCAGCATTTTGTGTCTATTTTCGGTTTAAACCAGCATCTGCAGTTCCTTCCGACACATTGGGTTTTCTCCGGGTCCTCTGGTTTCCTCCCACCCTCCAAAGACGTGCAGGTTTGTCTGTTCTTTGGCTTCGGGAAAAAAATCCCTGTTGAGTAACTTACAAAATTCTTAAGGGGTTGGACAGGCTAGATGCGGGAAGATTGTTCCCGATGTTGGGAAAGTCCAGAACAAGGGGTCACAGCTTAAGGATAAGGGGGAAATCCTTTAAAACCGAGATGAGAAGAACTTTTTTCACACAGAGAGTGGTGAATCTCTGGAACTCTCTGCCACAGAGGGTAGTTGAGGCCAGTTCATTGGCTATATTTAAGAGGGAGTTAGATGTGGCCCTTGTGGCTAAGGGGATCAGGGGGGGTATGGAGAGAAGGCAGGTACAGGATACTGAGTTGGATGATCAGCCATGATCATATTGAATGGTGGTGCAGGTTCGAAGGGCCGAATGGCCTACTCCTGCACCTAATTTCTATGCTTCTATGTTTCTATGTAGGATAGTGTTAGTGCATGGGATGATCGCTGGTCAGCATGGACTCGGTGGGCCGATGGGCCTGTTCCTGCACTATTTTTCTAAACTAAAATAAACTATAGGATCTGAGGGGTAATTTATTAATTGTCCCTAGTGTGTAGGATAATGCTGGTGTATGGGGTGAATGCAGGTCCGCGTGGACTCAGTGGGCCAGAGGGCCTGTTTCTTCACTGTATTTCCAAAGCCTAAAGCCGAAAGGCATGGAATTACACAATCCCAAGTGGACAACGGTGATTAGTGTAGGTGTGTATAAAGGTCCCCATGGATGTGGTGGTTCCCAGGAGCCTATTTTTGTGCTGTATACCTCCATGATCCGTTGGCCACTCCTGTATTCAGGCCGCCTTGGCAAAGGTTACCGATATTCAAGGATTCCACGAGCATCCTTTATCATAGGCTCATGAATATTTTCCATCAAGACTCTATAATTTAAAAACCAGCAAATGGACGTATCTGGAAGCAACGGACCAATGCGTTTCACATCTGATGCGGGTCTTTGAAGTGATCTTGAAATCTCCAGTGAACAAACACCTTGGAAAGCATGAATTGTAAATAGAGAGATGCAATGACAGCACGGTCACGTTTAGCTGTGCTGTTGGAGCTCAGCCTTTTGAAGAAATTGCTGGCTGAAAATACCAAAAAATAAATAAATAATTTACATTAACTTGCATTTTCAGGATGCCTTGACAGGATAGCTGAAAGCACCCTCACAGCTGCACGCTGCCAGGTGCCGTATTCATTTTTATTTCCGAGCACCGAGGTAGTTCTGAGCTGTGAGCAGGTTCAACAGTTTTATTTTTCTTAATTTCCTCTCTGCCCCCCTCGGCTGCAATTTCTAACTTGATTAATTTTATTTACATAAATATTCAATCAAGATTTGTGGAAGATGAAGTTGAGAAAGGAAACTAATGGGAGAGATGGGCAGGGCGTGGAATGCTGGATCTGTCCCAAGCCACAGACGAGAAGGCCTAAGGCGATCCCAAGATTGACACAAAAAGCTGGAGTAACTCAGCGGGACAGGCAGCATCTCTAGACAGAAGGAATGGGTGACATTTTGGATTGAGACCCTTCTTCTTCATACATGGTAAAAGGTAGGGAATTGAAGAATACAGGTGAACAGAAGGATCTGGGAATAACTGTGCATATTTCCTTGAAGGTGGAATCTCATATAGATAGGGTGGTAAAGAAAGCTTTTGGTATGCTAGCCTTTATAAATCAGAGCATTGAGTATAGAAGCTGGGATGTAATGTTAAAATTGTACAAGGCATTGGTGAGACCAAATCTGGAGTATGGTGTACAATTTTGGTCGCCCAATTATAGGAAGGATGTCAACAAAATAGAGAGAGTACAGAGGAGATTTACTAGAATGTTGCCTGGGTTTCAACAACTAAGTTACAGAGATAGGTTGAATAAGTTAGGTCTTTATTCTCTGGAGCGCAGAAGGTTAAGGGGGGACCTGATAGAGGTCTTTAAAATGATGAGAGGGATAGACAGAGTTGATGTGGACAAGCTTTTCCCTTTGAGAATAGGGAAGATACAAACAAGAGGACATGACTTCAGAATTAAGGGACAGAAGTTTAGGGGTAATATGAGGGGGAACTTCTTTACTCAGAGAGTGGTAGCGGTGTGGAATGAGCTTCCAGTGGAAGTGGTGGAGGCAGGTTCATTGGTATCATTTAAAAATAAATTGGATAGGCATATGGATGAGAAGGAAATGCAGGGTTATGGTATGAGTGCAGGCAGGTGGGACTAAGGGGAAAAAAATTTGTTCGGCACGGACTTGTAGGGCTGAGATGGCCTGTTTCCGTGCTGTAATTGTTATATGGTTATATGGTTATATGGTTCTTCAGACTTCGTCAGATTCATCTCGATCCCGCTCTGTTGGTGGATCATTATCTCATCTGTTCATCCACATCTGGAGTATTGTGTGCAGTTTTGGTCTCCTAATTTGAGGAAAGACATTCTTGCTATTTAGGGAGTGCAGCGTAGGTTCACCAGGTTAATTCCCGGGTCGGCAGCACTGACATATGATGAAAGAATGGATCGACTGGGCTTATATTCACTGGAATTTAAAAGGATGAGAGGGTCTCTTATAGAAACATGTCACATTCTCAGGGGATTGGACAGGCTGGATGCAGGAGAAACTTTTCCTATGTTGGGGGAGTCCAGAACCAGGGGTCACGGTGAAGAATACGGGGTAGGCCATTTAGGATTGAGATGAGGAAAAACCTTTTCACCCAGTAATTTGTGAATCTGTGGAATTCTCTGTCACAGTGGAGGCCAATTCACTGGATGTTTTCAAGAGACAGAATCAAGAGATATGGGGAGAAAGCAGGAACGAGGTACTGATTTTGGATGATCAACCAAGATCATATTCAATGGCTTGAATGGTTGAATGGCCTACTCCTGCACCTATTCTCTATGTTTCTATCGTTCAATCAAAGTTCCCTTCATTGCACCATGGTAAAAGACAAATCTGTTCCAGTGTGCAGACATTTTCATTTTCAAGTCAAGTGTGTCGGAAGAAAACTGCAGATGCTGATTTACACCAAAGGTAGACACAAACTGCTTCTGTGGAGAGAAGGAATGGGTGACGTGGGAATGGGAGACCACACACATACACCTATAAACACTAAAACCAATGAGTTTATATAAATAGTTTATGTAGTTTAGGATGTCCTTGTTCCTTCAGAGAACGGTCAAGGATCCCTTTATCAGCAGGGAAAGGAGCATTGCTGGAGGAACTCAACAGGTCAGTGAAGAATCAAGATGTTTCATTGTCGCATGTATCAACATCAGAGCAATGAGATTCTTAACTGCCGCATTATAACAGGCTTGAAAACACAATGCACATTGATAATATATAATGAACACTTCATCTCTGGCCAAGATTCAGATTCAGATTCAACTTTAATTGTCATTGACAGTGTACAGTACAGAGGCAACGAAATGCAGTTAGCATCTCCCTGGAAGAGCGACATAGAATATGATTTCAATAAATAAATCTATTTACATGCATACAGTCATAGTGTTTTTCCTGTCCAGTCACTGATGTACAGTGTTGAGTAGAGTGACAGCCGCAGGGAAGTAGCTGTTCCTGGACCCGCTGGTCCAGCAACGGAGAGACCTGTAGCGCCTCCCGGATGGTAGGAGGGTAAACAGTCCATGGTTGGGGTGGGAGCAGTCCTTGGCGATGCTGAGCACCCTTTGTAGACAAGGCTCCTGTATTCATGAGGAGAGGGGCTGACGAGCTGATGATGTGCAGGAGATTTGAGCCACTAGACACTAAATGGGGCTCAGCTGTGGCTTTATGACTTAGGCCTCAGATTCGCCCAGAGTTTTGGTGTTTTCCAGCATTGTTTGTGGCAATGGGGATAGGATAGGATGGGAAGGGATGGGGATGGGAAGGAATGGGGATGGTATGGGATCAGGTGGGATGGCATGGGATGGGATCGTGTGAGATGGGATGGGATGGGATTGGGATGGGATGGGATGTGATAGGATGGGATTGTGTGGGATGGAGATCGGGTGGGAAGGGATTGGGTGGAATGGGATTGGGATGGGATGGGGATGGGATGGGATTGGGATGGGATGGGGATGGAATGGGATTGGGATGGGATGGGATTGGGTGGGGATGGGATTGGGATGGGATGGGGATGGGATGGGATTGGGATGGGATGGGTGTGGGATGGGGATCGGGTGGGAAGGGATTGGGTGGAATGGGATTGGGTAGGGATGGGATGGGATGGAATGGGATTGGATGGGGGTGGGATGGGATCGGGCGGGATGGCATGGGATGGGGATCAGGTGGGATGGGATTGGGTGGGGATGGGATGGGGATCGGGTGGGATGGGTTGGTATTGGGATTGGGTAGGATGGGATTAGGTGAGATGGGATTGGGTGGGGATGGGATGTGTCCTGGGGGAGGACATGTAACATCACAACATCCACCAGCGATTCTCAAACCGCTGCTCCATCACTGAATCTTCTTTCCCGACACCACCTCCGGCCCAAATCTGGAATGGGCTCACCCCTCTGCTAAGCTGCTTGTGTATGTGAACATTAAACTAACTTTTATCTGATTTCAACGAAGCATTTTGTCTGTTTGTGTTCTGCTTGGTCAGCTATGCAGGAGTTATCATTGTGGAAATAGATTTACTAAAAATCCTCTCACGTTGCAGCCCAGTCATTGATGATGAATTGGAACAGCTCCATAAATCATTGTAAGCTGACATGGAGCAGACTGCCTGTGGTGGAGACATGATTTCACAGTTGTCCAGCAAAGCAGGTAGATTGCCCCTCGGTTCCAGCACAGTTGTATGTTGCACAATGATTATTACAACAAATTACTGCTTTCCTGTTATTTCGTCTGTTTAAAAAAAAAAAATTATTTGATTCATTAACCCACTTACTATTCCAGTGAAATGGGCCTCCGTCTGCTCGAAAGCTTCTATCGTGGAGCCCTAGGTCCAAATGACCAGAGAGGGGGAGATACAAGGAGCTGCGGAGAAAGACACAAAATGCTGAAGTAACTCAACAGGTCAGGCAGCATCTCTGAAGAATATGGATAGGTGAGGTTTTGGGTCAAGATCCTTCTGCAGAGTCTTTGGATTCTTCAGACTATGAAGAAAGATCTTGATCCAAAACGTCACCCATCCATAGTCACAGAGTGATACAGTGTGGAAACAAGCCCTTTGCTGCAACTTGCCCACACCGGCCAATATGTCCCAGCTACACTAGTCCAACCTGCCCACATTTGGTCCATATCCCTCCAAACTTGTCCTATCCATGTACCTGTCTAATTGTTTCTAAAGTGTTGGGATAGTCCCTGCCTCAACTACCTCCTCTGGCAGCTTGTTCCATACACCCACCACCCTTTGTGTGAAAAAGTTACCCCTCAGATTCCTATTAAATCTTTTCCCCTTCACCTTAAACCTATGTCCTCTGGTCCTCGATTCATCTACTGTGGGCAAGAGACTCTGTGCATCTACCCGATCTATTCCTCTCATGATATTATACACCTGTATAATATCATGAGAGGAATAACCTCACCCTCCCGCTTTTATGGAATAGAGACCCAGCCTACTCAACCTCTCCCTATAGCTCAGACCCTCTAGTCCTGGCAATGTCCTCGTAAATCTTCTCTGTACTCTTTCAACATCTTTCCTATAGCATGGTGCCCAGAACTGAAGACAATACCCTAAATGCAGGCTTACAAACGTATTCAGCCCCTGTCCCACTTAGGCGATTTTGTTTGGAGACAACAGGCGACTAGGCTGTCACCACATGGTCACGGGGTGATGCCTGCATGGTTGTGAGTAGTCTTCTCAAGTCGCCTAAAGAGTCGTAACGTTTTTCTAGTCCCTGCTGGATTTTGAAATGTTCAAAACTTTTCGACGACTGTGGGGTTGACGTAGTTTGACTTAGTTTGTTTTCTCCTGTTGTAGGTGCTGTCGTAGCTTGTCGCCAGAATGACGCAGGTTGTCACCAGGTGCCTATTTCAACCTACGTCAACCGGAGACAAGTACTGGCAATTGAATTGTCTTCAGTTGTCTTCAGTTGTTGCCAACAGGGTGGTTACTTGTCGTAGCTTGTTGCTGGGCGTATGTAGGTTGACTTTGATTGTGGTAGGTTGTCACCTGTGTGGCCGTAGGTTGCTGTAGGTGTGGTCATAGGTGGACGTCCTAATGTTGTCGTAGCTTGACGTCGACTAGGTGGTATGTTGGTTGTTGCTTGTCGTTGATATTGTCATGGCGGGGTCTGCAGTCGCCGAAAATATAGAAACATAGAACATAGAAAATAGGTGCAGGAGTAGGCCATTCGGCCCTTCCAGCCTGCACCGCCATTCAATATGATCATGGCTGATCATCCAACTCAGTATCCTGTACCTGCTTTCTCTCCATACCCCCTGATCCCTTTAACCACAAGGGGCCACATCTAACTCCCTCTTAAATATAGCCAATGAACTGGCCTCAACTACATTCTGTGGCAGAGAATTCCACATATTCACCACTCTCTGTGTAAAAAATGATCTTCTCATCTCGGTCCTAAAAGACTTCCCTCTTATCCTTAAACTGTGACCCCTTGTTCTGAAATGATTGCCTAAGTAGGACAGGCCCTTTATACAACTGCAACATGACCTCCCGACTTCTATACTCAATACTGTACTGTGACTGATGAAGACCAATGTGCCAAAAGCCTTTTTGACCATGTTGCCCACAAATGCTAACTGACCTGGTGAGATACTACAGCATTTTGCATCCTTTTGTGTATCAACCAGCATTTGCTATTTGTTGTTTCAACATCCTCTCTAACATGCCCCTTTACCTTTCCTTGTGGTTCACATTTTAAAACTAAAACACTTATTGCCACTCATCAGCCCAGGCTAATTTAATATTTGCAGAAGTATCAACGTTTTTGGCTGTTGCCGTTTTTAGTGAGGAACCTTGAGGCATTTTACTACACTGTATGCTGTGAATAAATTCAAGTTATTAATTGTGTATGTGTTGAAGTAGTTAGTTCTGTAAAGCCAAGAAATTAAACATGGCATAGAATCAAAACCTTCCTGAAAAAGGGCTCAGATGTTCTCCAGTAAGTGCCTGAATGATGGGGAGGTTAACTACATTGCTGCTGTATATTGTAACTGATTCTCCACTTCCACTTGTTTGAATTATAATTGTAGCCATTGAAAGGAACAATTTGATGGATTTTTCAAAGTCCTCTTGACTCTGCATAGACACACCACAATATGAACAGTTTGAGGGCACTTAATGCAAAAGCATATTAAAATGCAGGACATTAATTCCAGTCAACAACCAGAGTGCATACAGTAGGTCTAAGTTGACAAGGGAAAGATTTAAAAGGAACCTGAGGGGCAGCTTTTTTACCCAGAGGGTGATGAGTTTATGGAGCAAGCTGCCGGAAGACGTACAGAAGACAGACACAAAGGAACCCTTCTGACCTGAAAGGTCACCTATTCATTTTCTCTGGAGAAGCTGCCTGACCCATAGAACCATATACCCATATAACAATTACAGCACGTAAACAGGCCATCTCGGTCTTTCTAGTCCATGCCGAATACTTATTCTCCCCTAGTCCCTTCTACCTGCAGTCAGACCATAACCCTCCATTCCTTTCCCGTCCATATAACTACCCAATTTATTTTTAAATGATAAAATCGAACCTTCCTCCACCACTTCCACTGGAAGCTCATTCCACACAGCTACGACACTCTGAGTAAAGAAGTTCCCCCTCATGTTACCCATAAACTTCTGTCCCTTAATTCTCAAGTCATGTCCACTTGTTTGAATTTTCCCTACTCTCAGTGGGAAAAGCTTATCCACGTCAACTCTGTCTATCCCTCTCATCATTTTAAAGACCTCTATCAAGTCCCCCCTTAATCTTCTGCGCTCCAGAGAATAAAGACCTAACTTGTTCAACCTTTCTCTGTAACTTAGTTGCTGAAACCCAGGCAACATTCTAGTAAATCTCCTCTGTACTCTCTCTATTTTGTTGACATCCTTCCGATAATTAGGCGATCAAAATTGTACACCATACTCCAGAATTGGCCTCACCAATGCCTTGTACAATTTTAACATTACATCCCAACTTCTATATTCAATGCTCTGATTTATAAAGGCCAGCACACCAAAAGCTTTCTTTACCACCCTATCTACATGAGATTCCACTTTCAGGGAACTGTGCACAGTTATGCCTAGATCCTTCTTTCAACTGCATTCCTCAATTCGCTATCATTTACCATGTACGTCCCATTTTGATTATTCCTGCCAAAATGTAGCACCTCACACTTATCAGCATTAAACTCCATCTGCCATCTTTCAGCCCACTCTTCCAAATGGCCTAAATCTCTCTGTAGACTTTGAAAATCTACTTCATTATCCACAACATCACCTATCTTAGTATCATCTGCATACTTACTAATCCAATTTACCACACCATCATCCAGATCATTGATGTACATGACAAACAACAGTGGACCCAACACAGATCCCTGTGGCACCCCACTAGTTACCGGCCTCCAAACTGACAATCCACCATTACTCTCTGGCATCTCCCATTCAGCCACTGTTGAATCCATCTTGCTACTCCTGCATTAATACCCACCAATTGAACCTTCTTAATCAACCTTCCATGATGAACCTTGTCAAAGGTCTTACTGAAGTCCATATAGACAATATCCACTGCTTTACCCTCATCAATTTCCCGAGTAACCTCTTCAAAAAATTCAAGAAGATTAATCAAACATGACCTTCCAGGCACAAATCCATGTTGACTGTTCCTAATCAGACCCTGTTTATCCAGATGCTTATATATATTATCTCTAAGTATTCTTTCCATTAATTTGCCCACCACTGACGTCAAACTAACAGGTCTATAATTGTTAGGTTTACTCTTAAAATCCTTTTTTAACAATGGAACAACATGCGCAGTACGCCAATCCTCCGGCACTATTCCCGTTTCTAATGACAATTGAAATATTTCTGTCATAGCCCCTGCTATTTCTACACTAACTTCCCTCAATGTCCTTGGGAATATGCTGTCAGGACCTGGAGACTTATCCACTTTTATATTTTTCAAAAGTGTCAGTACTTCCTTTTCTTTGAATCTCATAGTTTCCATAGCTACTCTACTTGTTTCCCTTACCTCACATAATTCAATATCCTTCTCCTTGGTGAATACCGAAGAAAATAAATTGTTCAATATCTCCCCCATCTCTTTTGGCTCTGCAGAGAGCTGTCCACTCTGACTCTCTAATGGACCAATTGTATCCCTCGTTATCCTTTTGCTATTAATATAGCTGTAGAAATCCTTTGGATTTACTTTCACCTTACATGCCAAAGCAACCTCATATCTTCTTTTAGCTTTTCTAATTTCTTTCTTAAGATTCTTTTTACATTCTTTATACACCTCAAGCACCTCATTTACTCCATACTGCCTATAATTATTGTAAATCTCTCTCATTTTCCGAACCAAGTGTCCAATTTCCCTTGAAAACCATGGCTCTTTCCAATTTTTACTATTTCCTTTCAACCGAACGGGGACATAAAGGCTCTGTACTCTTAAAATGTCACCTTTAAATGTCCTCCATTTCTCTTCCACATCTTTTCCATAAAACAAAATGTCCCAATTCACTCCTTTTAAATCCTTTTAAATCCTTTCTCCAATCAAAAATTCAACCCTAGGTCCAGTTCTGACCCTATCTGTAGTGTATTTTGGGTACCTGGAACTGACCCAAAATAACTCAGATACAGGAGCAAACTAACAAGCTTCTTTATTGTAGGACGCCACCATGAGTCTCCTCTAGCGCATACGTCCCCTCGCACAAGACATAACATATGCTAATTACATTATATACATTACACTGCTCCCCCTTTCAATTGGAGGCAGGTAACACCATTTACATTATATACATTACCCTCTCCATAATTATATTGAAACTGATGGTATTGTGATCACTGGACCCAAACTGTTCCCCAATGCATACCTCTGCCACCTGACCCGTCTCATTTCCTAACAGGAGGTCCAGCACCGCCCCTTCTCTAGTAGGCACCTCTATGTATTGCTGCAAAAAACTATCCTGCACACATTTTACAAACTCCAAACCATGCAGCCCATTTACAGAATGTGTTTCCCAGTCTATGTGTGGAAAATTGAAATCTCCCACAATCACTACCTTGTGCTTACTACTAATATCTGCGATCTCCTTACATATTTGCTCTTCCAATTCTCGCTCCCCATTTGGCGGTCTATAATACACCCCTATAAGTGTTGCTACCCCTTTCCCATTTCTCAGTTCCACCCAAATAGCCTCCCTAGACGAGCCCTCTAATCTATCCTGCCAAAGCACTGCTGTAATATCTTCCCTGTCAAGCAATGCAACACCTCCACCTCTTGCCCCTCCAATTCTCTCACACCTGAAGCAACGAAATCCGGGAATATTTAGTTTCCAATCACAGCCCTCCTGCAACCATGTTTCACTGAGTAACCCACTGAGTTACTCCAACAGTTTGTGTCTATCTTTGGTATAAACCAACATCTGCAGTTCCTTCCTACACATTTTGCTAGAAAAAGTAGTTGAGGCAGGTACAATAACAACATTGACAAGGTCATAAGTGATAGGAAAAGAATTAGACCATTCGGCCCATCAGCTCTACTCCGTCATTCAATCTGGTCCAATCTTTCTCTCCCTCCTAACACCATTCTCCTGCCTTCCTCCCATAACCCCTGACACCATACGAATCAAGAATCTATTTATCCCTGCCTTAACATTATCCATTGACTTGCACCCTACAGCCTCAGAGGCAAAGAAATCCACAGATACCACAGATTTACAGGTTAAAAAAATATTTGGGTTGGTACAAGGATAGTAACAATTTAGAGAGATGTTGGCAAAACTCGAGTAAATGGGACTGGCTCAGATGGGGAATCTTGGTCGGTATGGACAAGTTGGGCAGAAGGGCCTTTTCCCATTCTTTATGGATCTATGACACTATGAGAACATTAGATAATGTATCTCTTCCTTTGGCATCCATTGGATGGTGTGGGAGATTGCAAACTTCACGTGGTCCGTCCTGTTTTGACGAATGCAATCAACTTGGCACGCACAATCAAGTAAGATCAAATGGAACAAGCTGTCCTACTTTAGGCTGTGCACGCCATATGCAAGAAGAAGAAGAAGAATCCAATGGATGTACTGTGATTAGGAGTCACTTGGGAAGAACATTTCTGACCTACCCACAAACAAAATTGAAATTTTCAGCTATTTAAAAAAAATTACCCCACGTAGTATTGAGATTGGGATCAGTTTTGGGCCCAGTATGCTGGTGTTGGAAAGGATCAGAGGAGTTTTACGAGAATGATCTCAGGAATGATTGGGTGAGTTTGAAGGCACTGTACTCACTGTAGTGCTGGCCTCTGGGCCTAGATTCTCACTGTTAAAAACATCCTCTCCACATTCACTCTCTCCCAGCCTTTCACTATTTGGCAAGTTTTAATGAGGTGTCCCCTCGTCCTTATAAACTCCAGCAGTCCAATAATACTACTCAACCATAGTGCATAGGTTTACGTTGAGAGGGGAAAGATAGATCAGCCATGATTGGATGGCGGAGTGGACTCGATGGGCTAAATGACTTAATACTGCTCCAAGAATCCATGAACTTATGAGATTTATTTTAATTTCACAAAGGATGGTGTCGCCAAAAGGCAGGATGAACATTTACTAACAAATCATTACAATCCTGCAGGAGATGGTGATGCGTTGCCTTTCATAATCGGTGCAGTTCTTCTGAAGAAGAACCCAGAGCCTTGTCATTTACGAAGGTGACAATTTAGTCCCAGTGACAAGGAATGTACCTAACTGAATTTGTTGAGGAAATGACTGAACAAATGCCTGAAGAATGCATAGATGAGCATTACTTATATTGACATTCAGCAGACACTCACTGAACCAACAAAAAACAAACTGCTGCAGAAACTCAGCAGGTAATTCAGCATCTGTGAAGGCAAAGGGGCACAGCGACAGAGTTGTTGCCACACACTATATAGATGTGTATAAGATCATAAGAGGAATAGATCAGGCAGATGCACAGAGTCTATTTCCCAGAGTAGGTAAGTCGAGGACCAGAGGACATAGGTTTAAGGTGAAGGGGAAAAGATTTAATAGGAATCTGAGGGATAACTTTTTCGCACAAAGGGTGGTGGGTGTAAGGATCAAGCTACCAGAGGAGGTAGTTGAGGCTGGGACTTTCCCAACATTTAAGAAGCAGTTAGACAGGTACATGGCTAGGACAGATTTGGAGGGATATGGACCAAATGCTGGCAGGTGAGACTAGTATAGCTGGACATGTTTGTCAGTGTGGGCAAGTTGGGCCAAAGGGCTTGTTTCCACACTGTATCACTCTATGACTAAGGGAAATTGAAAGAAGCCATTTAATCGCCAACCTTCATGTCTTTGGAGTGCCTGGAGAAAGACTGCACGGTCACATGGAGAAGTCAAGTCAAGTCAAGTCAAGTTTTTTGTCACATACACATACGAGATGTGCAGTGAAATGAAAGTGGCAATGCTCGCGGACTTTTGTGCAAAAAGACAAACAACCAAACAACCAAACAAACTATAAACACAATCATAACAGACACATATTCTTTTACATAATAAATAAATAATGGAAGGAAAAACGTTCAGTAGAGTTAGTCCCTGGTGAGATAGGCATTTACAGTCCGAATGGCCTCTGGGAAGAAACTCCTTCTCAACCTCTCCGTTCTCACCGCATGGCAACGGAGGCGTTTGCCTGACCGTAGCAGCTAGAACAGTCCGTTGCAGGGGTGGAAGGGGTCTCTCATGTTATTGTCACCTCCTGATGTATAGTTCCTGCAGGAGGGCAAGTGAAGTTCCCATAGTGCGTTCGGCCAAACGCACTACTCTCTGCAGAGCCTTCTTGTCCTTGGCAGAGCAATTCCCAAACCAGATGGTAATGTTCCCGGACAAGATGCTTTCCACCGTCGCTGCGTAGAAGCACTGGAGGATCCTCGGAGACACTCTGAATTTCCTCAATTGCCTGAGGTGGTAAAGGCGCTGCCTTGCCTTACTCACGAGTGCTGAGGCGTGTGATGCCCATGTCATATCCTCGGAGATGTGGACTCCCAGATATTTAAAACAGTTCACCCTATCCACAGGATCCCCATTTATCCTCAATGGAGTGTATGTCCTCGGATGATGTGCCCTCCTAAAGTCCATGATCAGCTCCTTTGTTTTTTTGATGTTGAGGAGGCTGTTATCCTGACACCAGAGTGCTAGATCAGCCACCTCGTCCCGGTAGGCATTCTCATTGTTGTCTGAGATCAGGCCCACCACCACTGTGTCATCAGCAAACTTAATTATTTAGTTGGAGCTGAACCTAGCCACACAGTCATGTGTGTACAGGGAGTACAATAGGGGGCTGAGGACGCAACCCTGGGGCGATCCTGTGCTCAGTGTGAGGGACTTCGATGTATTCCCTCCCATCTTGACTACCTGGGGCCTGACGGTGAGAAAGTCCAGGACCCAGGCACACAGGGAGGTGTTGAGCCCCAATTCCATTAGCTTCCCGGCCAGTCTGGTGGGGACTATCGTGTTGAAGGCTGAACTGTAGTCTATGAACAGCATCCTCACGTAGCCCCCCTTCTGGCTGTCCAGATGGGAGAGAGCGGTGTGCAAGACCTGGGAGACCGCATCGTCCATGGATCTGTTTGGACGGTATGCGAACTGCAACGGGTCCATGTTCCGAACAAATAAACTGTGTCCGGACAGCAGCCACAGTTAGGATCAAACCCGAGTCTCTGGTGCTGTGAGGCAGCAACACTACCGCTGCGCCACCGTGCTGCTCATTGTTGAAATATCAAGAAAGTGAGAGAGTATGGGGAACCGATACAGCAGAGAAGATGAGGCCCTGGTTGAAGGGCTGCGGCCTCCACCTACTACTATTTTCCTGTGAAAGATACAAAAAGCTGGAGTAACTCAGCGGGTCAGAAAAGGAACGGGTGAAGTTTCGGATCAAGACCCTTCTTCTGGCTGAGTACCAAGGGAAGGGGAAACGAGAGATATAGATGGTGAGATAGAGAGATATAGAACAAATGAATAAATGAAAATGCAGGAAAGTTAAGGGCCTGTCCCACCAGCATGCGACTGCATGCGGCTAGCGCGATCAAACATGGCGGCTGGAGGCGTACGGCCTTGCGGGGCCGGTCCCACGTCCAACCACGGAGCAGTCTGGGGCTGGTCCCGACATCATATTCACCAATCAGCTCTGCAGGAGGCAGGCCGACTGAATTTGGACGTCGCACGGTTTCGGGTGGTTACATCAGCACGCAACGGCACACGGGGCGGTAACGTCATCGCGCAACGTCACGTGCTGGGCGTAGGCCGTCAAGACACTACGTATGGCGTCCAGACGATGCGTACGGTGTCAAGACGCTGCGTACGGCGTCGAGACTCTGTGTACGGCCTCAATGCGGCTGCAGGCCAACAGGCCGTTGCCGCGCAGGATTTTTGGACAGTGTCAGTTTTTCGGAGCCCCGCTCGATGTCGGGACCAGTTCCGCACGACTCCATACGGCTCCGGCGATTGAAGTGGGACCGGCCCCGCTAGGCCGTACGGCTGAAGCGACCATGTTAGGTCGCGCTAGCCGCTTGCTCGTGGGACAGGCCCTTAAGGACAATAAATAAAACAGGCCATTGTTAGCTGTGGCTAGGTGAAAACTAGTTACAGACAATGAGACTCAACAGATTTATTCATGTTGTCGAATCCACACACAAGATTAGAAATTGTTCAGCCAGAGCTGAACACACTTCCCGGCATCTGCAGACAATGGTGTCCATCTTGCTTCTTGTGCTTCTTGTGCGTGGTGGTAGAAAGATTGGTGGAAACAGGGCCTCAACGTGATTGCTCTTTCCTTGACCACAAGCTAGACGACTTTCAAACTCCAATTTTCTTGTGTTTTATGTTCTTCATTATTGCTCACTTAGTTTCATATACGTGGCACTGTCAAGATTCTTGGTAAGTGATAAACCAGTGGTGATATCAATTTATAAGCAAAAATGATAAGGAAGGTAAAGACAAAAGCAAATCATTGAGTTGCATAATACATGAATCAGAAAACTGTGAATATTCTCCAAGGTTAAAATCTCCTTTCAAGAATGCTGGTTGAACCCTTCACGCATTTACTTTTTGGCTGCGTTTTATCTCTTTGTACACAACATGCATTTTTAAATAGAGTTTTCAGGATAAAATGTTGCTCCTGACCAAGTGAGCTGGAAACCCCTGCTTAAAGTACAAACAGTTATGAGTGGCCCTGGGGAGATTCACTCAGACTCCAGAGCTGAGATTAACATAGAACAGTGCAGCACTGGAACTGGCTCTTCAGCCCGATGTCTATGCCTAACATCATCAGCAAGTTAAACTAATTCCCTCTGCCTGCACATGGTCCATATTTCTGCATTCCCTGCATCACCATGAGTGATCATACATTCATAAGTGATAGGAGTAGGGTTATACGGCGCATGATACAACTAAATTTAAGGTAGCTCTTTCTTCCCAAAAACCCTTTCTGGCTTAAGTCTTCCCTCCACCACCACCAGTTTAAATTCCATTTGGAATATTTTTGGAGGACCAAGAAACCAAGAAGAATCAAAAATCAAGTCTACTCCGCCATTCAATTATGGTTGATCTAACTCTCCCTCTTAACCCCATTCTCCTGTCTTCACCCCATAACCTCTGACACCTGTACTAATCAAGAATCTATCTATCTCTGCCTTAAAATTATCCACTGACTTGGCCTCCACAGCCTTCTGTGGCAAAGAATTCCACAGATTCACCATCCTCTGACTAAAGAAATTCGTCCTAATTTCCTTCCTAAAATAATGTCCTTTAATTCTGAGGCTATGACGCCTGGTCCTAGACTCTCCCACTAGTGGAAACATCCTCTCCACATCCCCTCCATCCCGGCCTTTCACCATTCTGTATGTTTCAAAAAAGACCCACCTCATTCTTCTAAACTCCAGCGAGTAGAGGCCCAGTGCTGACAACTTAGTTTAGTTTAGTTTAGAGATACACCGTGGTAACAGGCCCTTCGGCCAACCAAGTCTACACCGAACAGCGATCCCTGCACATTAACACTACCCTACACACATTAGGGACAATTTTACATTTTTATTTACACCAAGCCAATTAACCTATAAACCTTTACCTCTTGGGAGTGAGGGATGAAACTGAAGATCTCAGGGAAAACCCACACACGTCACAGGGAGAACGTTCTGACTATCTCGTGTTCAAGAAGGAACTGCAGATGCTGGAAGATCGAAGGTACACAAAAATGCTGGAGAAACTCAACGGGTGCAGCAGCATCTATGAAGAAGAGTTTCGGCCCGAAACGTCGCCTATTTCATTCGCTCCATAGATGCTGCTGCACCCGCTGAGTTTCTCCAGCATTTTTGTGTACCCCCGTTCTGACTATCTCCCCTGTCTATGCCTCTCCAAATCTAACATACTTCCATCAGGTCTCCATCAAACTTCAATGCTCCAGAGAATCCAATTTTCTCCAAGTTTCAAGTATCTCCAACCTGTTCTGATAGGCAATAGATAATTATGGGAAACTGCAGCAAAAATAAAACACGAGAGAATGTCAGATTTTTGAAATTAAAATAGAAATTGATTGAAATACTCAGTAGGTCAGACAGTATTAGTTGAAATTAGTTGAAGTTGAAATAGAAAGCATATGATCAGCTTGGCTTGGCAACAGCTCTGCCCAAGACCTGCAAGGAATTTCAGAGTCGTTATGAAAATTATTGATTGGTTGGAGCAAGATAATTTTTCTGCCCGAGTTAGTTTCCAAAACGCAGTGACAGAGCATTAAAATCAGAGGCAAACTTCCAACAAGAGGCATCTGGAAATCTTCTACAAAGTTAATGGTCATGAGGAACTTTCTCTCACTAAAAGCAATGGAAGCCAACTAACTGTAAATATGAGCTCACTCAGCTTTCTTCCTTAAGGACATCAACAAACATGAAACAAAGCCTGTGTTGGGAGGAACGGCAGATGCTGGTTTAAATCAAAGATAGACACAAAATGCAGGAGTAACTCAACGGGGCAGGCAGCATCTCAGGACCCGTCTGAAGAAGGGTCTCGGCCCGAAACATCACCCATTCCTTCTCTCCAGAGATGCTGCCTGTCCTGCAGAGTTACTCCAGTCCAGAACCAAGGGCCGCAGTTTAAGAACAAGGGGTAAGCTATTTAGAACGGAGATGAAGAAATGCTTTTTCACACAGAACGTTGTGAGTCTGTGGAATTATCTGCCTCAGAGGGCGGTGGAGGCCGGTTCGCTGGATACTTTCTAGAGAGAGGAGATAATGGAGTCAGGGGATAAGGGTAGTAGGCAGGAACGGGGTACTGATTGTTGATGATCAGCCATGATCACATTGAATGGCGGTGCTGGCTCGAAGGGACAAATGGCCTACTCCTGCATCTATTGTCTATTGTGTCTATCCATTAGGATTTTCAGGTTGGCTAATCTTCGATCGCTATTTGTTTGTTCTGTATATTCAGAACTCATAAAAATTCAGGAACCTAATTTAATGCTTAGGTTTCACGTAAGCTACAATTGGATTGCCACTGTTTTGGGAAACATAACAGGAAATACTTCCAAATCAGGTGTACAAATGAGAAAAACGACGCAACAATATACATTCCCGGAGTTTCCTCTCCAAACAATTCAAGCGTAAACAGGAATTGTGAGTGGGAAGTGGGAATCCGTGAGCGAGTGATTCAGAGCAAAGTGTGTTTAAGATCAATTCCTGAACACATTCATGGTCTTGGCAACTTCATGTTTTGAACAGGAATCAAGCAACTTTGTTCCGTTATTCAATTATACCATGGTTAATTTACACCTATCAGAGGTGAGGCAATCAGAGCATAGCCCAAGGGTAATCATCATTTGCTAATGTTACCACACCTTCCAAGTGCAGCTGGCTGATAACCACTTAAACATTTTAATGCAAGTAAGCATTCAGATTCTGGGCAGCAGATGTGACATGTTCATCCCCTGGAGGTCCATGCATTGAAATGGATTCACACCTGAAGTATCAGTTTTGTTTCAGTTTAGTTTATTGTCACGAGGTGCTGAGGTACAGTTAAAAAAATTTGTTGAGTGCCAACCAATCAGCTGAAAGTGAAGTAGACAAGAAATGCAACACCTGTCCCTTCACCTCCCCCCTCGACTCCATTCAAGGACCCAAGCAGTCATTCCAGGTGCGACAAAGGTTCACCTGTATCTCCTCCAACCTCATCTACTGCATCCGCTGCTCTAGATGTCAGCTGATTTACATCGGGGAGACTAAGCGGCGGTTGGGCGATCGTTTCGCCGAACACCTCCGCTCAGTCTGCAATAACCTACCTGAGCTCCCGGTGGCTCAGCACTTCAACTCCCCCTCCCATTCCCAATCCAACCTCTCTGTCCTGGGTCTCCTCCATTGCCAGAGTGAGCAACACCGGAAATTGGAGGAGCAGCATCTCATATTCCGCCTGGGCAGCTTGCATACTGTTGGTATGAATGTTGAATTCTCCCAATTTTGCTAGCCCTTGCTGTCTCCTCCCCTTCCTTAACCCTCGAGCTGTCTCCTCCCATCCCCCCGCACTCAGGCTCCTCCTCCTCCCTTTTTCCTTCCTTCTCCCCTCCCACACCCCATCAGTCTGAAGAAGGGTTTCTGCCCGAAACGTCGCCTATTTTCTTCGCTCCATAGATGCTGCTGCACCCGCTGAGTTTCTCCAGCAATTTTGTGTACCTAGCTGAAAGTGAATACATGATTCCAATCGAGCCATTTGCAATGTATAGATTCATGATAAGGGAATAACGTTTAGTGCTAGGTAAAGCCAGTGAAGACCGATCAAGGATTGTCCGAAGGTCACCAAAGAGGTAGATAGTATTTCAGCACTGCTCTCTGGTTGTGGCAGGATGGTTCAGTTGCCTGATAACAGCTGGGAAGAAACTGTCCCTGAATCTGGCGGTGTGTGTTTTCGTACTTCTATACCTTTTGCCTGTTGTGAGTGGGGGGATGAGGAAGTGGCACATATAGTGCGGGCGTGGGGTATAAATGGAGTCAATGGAGGGGGAGTTGGCTTGTCTTGATGGTCTGGGCTGCGTCCACAATTCGCTGCAATCTCTTCCAGTCTTGGATGGAGCAGTTCCCAAACCAAGCTGTGATGCATCCTGATCAAATGCTTTCTCTGGTGCATCTGTAGAAGTTGGTGAGACTTCAATTATATTGGTTGGTTATTCAATGATACCATGGTTAATTTATGCTTATCAGAGGTGAAGCCATAGAAACATAACCCAAGGGTGTTCATCGTTTGCCAATGTTTCCACACCTTCGAAATGCAGCTGGTTTATAACCACTGAAACATTGTTATGCAAGTCGGCATTAAAGATCTGGGCACAGCTGTGAATTTTATCCTCTGGAGGTCCTTGCGTTGAAATGGATTCACACCTGAAGTATGTTTATATTAATATAATAATTATATAATTAGAATTATTAAATAAAAAGATAATTATGCTAATCTAACAATGACAGCAAGGAGGGAGGGGAAACCTAGTTAATAGTTCAATGGCACTTTATTGTCACATGTACGTAGTTACAGTGAAGTTCTTTTTCAGTAAAAACCTTAAAACCTCCATGTAATGCCCACAGTACAATCAGGTCAAGGCGTAGCCTTGCAACTGGTACCAAGTAGTCTAGTTCAACCTGTGGGGCATGGTCATCCTTCATGGAAAGTCTGCATAGGTGGACCAGGCGGAAGAGATCTTTATGAACCAACGGCTGGAAAGGTGATGCAGCAACGCACTGTGGAATGCGAAGGGCTAGTCAGAGCACTAAAGTTGACATGGACATCCACTGCAGCCAAGAAGTCTCCAACCGTGATGATTTTTCATAGCACTGGACTCTGCCATCTGTGGCCGGGCCTGTCCCACCAGCATGCGATTGCATGCATCTAGCAAGACCAAACATGGTCGCTTGAGGCGTTCGGCCTTGCGGGGCCGGTCCCACTTCGATCGCCGGAGACATATGGAGTTGTGCGGAGCTAGTCCCGACATCGCGCGGGGCTCCGAAAATCTTGCACTGTTCGAAAATCCTGACAACGACCTGTCGGCCCGGAGCCGCATTGAGGCCGTACGCAACGTCTCGACGGGCGTACGCAGCATCTTGACGGCATACGCCTAGCACATGGCGTTGTGCGATGAAGTCACCGCCCAGCGTGCCGTTGTGTGATGATGTCACCGCCCGGCGCCGTGCGACGTCCAAATTCAGTCGGCCCGCCTCCTGTCCAGCTGATTGGTGAGTTTGACGTAAATTATGTCACACGCGAACTTTGCGCGTACTTAGCGCGTACTTACCGCAAACTTAACGCCAACTCAGCGCGATCTCCGCTTCTGTTCGGTCGCGCTAGACGCATGCAATCGCATGCTGGTGGGACAGGCCCTTAACAGTGTATCAGTTTCTCCACCTTAAACTCACTCACGCACAGGTTTTTGTGCATCCCTCTCCTCTACACAAAGTCCTGCGGCGATGGGCTATGGGGCAAAGCGACAGGTAGAGGTTACTACTGGAAGTCGTAGTTCCGAGCCTGCACGTAGGCGGCTTATGGACCAGTGGTCGCTCTTCTTTGTATCAGGGTAGCAAGGAAGTTCGGCAGCATCCCAGGTGACTGAGCAGCCCTCATCAGGACAGCATTACTCACCCTAGTAAGGGAGGGGACTAGAAAGAACTCACCAGAGACTGCACAACCTGCCATCATCATTACCGACGGGCCACCACCACAGTACTACACACAGTAAAAAACTACACATCGGCACAAGATAGACACAACAAGCTGAAGAAGGGCCTCGACATGAAACGTCACCCATTCCTTCTCTCCAGAAATGCTGCTTGCCCCGCTGAGTTACTCCAGCTTTTTGTGTCTAACTTCTGTTTAAACCAGCATCTGCAGTTCCTTCCCATACACATAGGGGTAATCGTACTTAAGTCAAAAGTCTAGGATTAGTAGATTACACTCAGACACTCAGTACACAAGAGTGCCTTGTTTCTGGCAGCATTTTGTATGACTCAATTCCAAAGTTGTTAAAAAATGTCCAGCCTTAACTTAGCCATAAAGGCCTGTTGTCCGAGCAAATTATGGCAGATACAAACTTGGCTTCCAAAGTAGAATGTTTCTATTCGAGATCTTGACCCTCTTGCCTCCGCGGACAAAGACAAACAAACTAAACTTAGTTTTTTATTCATGCTCAAATTATTTAACATATTCAAGATTCCATTATTCCTTCATACTCTTGCTGGCTTTGCATTTAACTCACGGAACTAGCTTGTTACTTATTACATTAAATTGCAAAACTCTTGACTTACTCGAGGGGGTTGAATCTTCTCTGAGTTCTAAATTCAGGGGCCTCCTGTGGTAGTTGTTCTTGGGTTGTTACTGTCCATTCCCGCTGAGTTACGCCAGCTTTTTGTGTCTATCTTCGATTTAAACCAGCATCTGCAATTCCTCCCTACACCCTTAATATTCCTTCTGTCTTTGTTTAGTGTAGGAAGGTACTGCAGATGCTGGTTTACACCGAAGATAGACACAAAATCACGCCTCACATTTCCCTCACCCGTGACTCTCAGTCTGAAGAAGGGTCTTGACCTGAAAACGTCCCCCTTTCCTGCGCTCCAGGGAAGCTCCAGGTAAGAATATATCCTCTATACCTTACGGTTCCCAAAAGCACACCCAAGCTGGATTCAAAGTACATTTTCATTCAACAGCAAAATATCACTATAAGAGTTGTGTGTGTGCAGGTATTGAAGATGTTGGTGAGGCCACATTTGGAGTGTTGTGTTCAGTTTTCAGCACCATGTCATTGGAAAGATGTTGTCAAACTGGAAAGGGTGCAGAGAAGATTTACGAGGATGTTGCCAGGACTCGAGGGCCTGAGCTATAGGCAGTGGATGAGCTGGCTGGGGCTCTATACGAAGTGAGATGTTGGTCGGCGTGGGCAAGTAGGGCCGAAGGGCATGTTTCCATGCTATGACTCTAGGAGAGCTAATGCTACTCCGTTAACTTGTGAACTTGTTATAAGTGTAAAAGGAATGGCAGATGCTAGTTTACACTGAAAATAGAAAGGATTCTCAAAAGTTCAGGCAGCATCTCTGGAGAAAATAATAGCTGACTTTTTGGGTCGAGACCCTTCTTCAGAATGAGAGTCAGGGGAGAATGAAACTAGAGTTACGAAAAGGTTCAAAGAACAAATAAATGAAAGGTATGAAAAGAACAAATCAAAGCCAGCCAATGTTCAAGGAAAGATGGAGCCCAGAATGGTCCATTGTTGGCTGTGGAGAAACATAGAAACATAGAAATCGGGTGCAGGAGTAGGCCATTCGGCCCTGCGAGCCTGCACCGCCATTCAACATGATCATGGCTGATCATCCAACTCAGTATCCTGTACCTGCCTTCTCTCCATACCGCCTGATCCCTTTAGCCATACGGGCCACATCTAACTCCCTCTTAAATATAGCCAATGAACTGGCCTCAACTACTTTCTGTGGCAGAGAAGGTGAATAAGAATGGATACAAACAGTGAAACAAAACAGGACACCAGTGAAACTAGTAGGGTGACTAGGGTGGGGGAGGGGTGGGAAGAGAGGGAATTCAAGGGTTATTTGAAGTTACAGAAATCAAAATTCAAACCACTGGGGTGTAGGCTACCCAAACAAAATATGAGTTGGTGTTCCTCCAATTTGCGCTGGGCCTCACTCGGACAGTGAAGAGGCCCAGGACAGAAAGGTCAGTGTGGGAATGGGAAGGGGAGTTAAATTGTTTGGCTACTGGGAGAAAGCGTAGGCCAAGGCAGACTGAGTGAAGAACCCACCAAAAATGTTGTTATTAAATCCAACCGCTCCAAATTCTCTCGTGACAGAAATGTTGTGATCGTGGTGATTGCTTTGGCAGATATCAAGATATCATATGGAAAATCCTGAAAAGATTTCAAGTGTAAATGGCTCTAGATGACAGCAGTTAGATTAAATTCTGGTGAATATTTTATTTACATTGTTAAATAATTCAAGCCAATGATAAATAATGTAAAAACGACTTTACTATCTGAAGCTTTGATACAAGTTTCTACTAATGATCATATTAGTCTATTGACTTTCATCCTTAGCATAATTGTTTTTTCTTCACTACTCAACACAATATAGGCTTTGTTTCTAAGTCCAGCTCTTATTCTAAGATTCTAAGTTTCTAAGTCCAGCACCCTTGTAAAGTATCCGGTTAGTAGTCCTCTTGAGATGCTGTGTCCATGTGTTGAAGGTGCTCCTATTATTCTGTTATAGGGTCATTGAGTCATACGGCGTGGAAACAAGCCTTTCGGCCCAAACTGACCAACATGTCCCATCTACACTAGTCCCACCTGCCTGCATTTGGTTCATATTCCTCTAAAACCGTCTTATCCATGTACCTAAATGTTTCTTAAACGTTGCGAAAGTCCCAGCCTCAACTACCTCCTCCAGCAGCTCAACATCACCTCACCTATCCTTCCCCCCCCTCACCTGTTGTGTTGGAAGGTCAGGAATTTTAACCAAGTGAGGATTATGAACCTGACTATATTTCCAAATATAGATAAAACATGGAAACATAGAAGATAGACACAAAAATCTGGGGTAACTCAGGTAACTGGGGTAATGTCAGACAGCATCTCTGGGGAAAAGGAATAGCATGGTTTGAAGAGCAAAAACTTGTAGTTTTCAATGCAAAAATTGAAAACTTGAGGAAAAACAAGGTGTACAAAGTTACTTATTGGTTGCAGTCTGAGGATTATGATGATGCTACTGATTATGATATGTCAATGTACCAGCTAGCAGCTGATCTTCTCAATGAAGACTTTTTGCTAGAAATTGTAATGTCTTTACCTGTCTGTTACGGACTAACAGCATACAATAAAATAATATTAAAGTTCTGATCTTGAGAATATCACATTTTTGAATGTTCAAGGCAGCCTGGGTGTTAATTACTATTTCCGTCACAACGGTTAATTTCGCAATTAGCTAAATTAGGTAATTAACTAATTATATACTCTAATTTCTGGTCATCCAAGTAAGATGTATCATATTTGTTTCAGAATGCTTCAATCTATAATATCTGAAAATTTCTTTCAATTCTTAATTTTTAAGAAAGTTATGGGCTTTTATGTCAATTGATTGTCCTCGATCACAGCTTTTGCGTTAAGTTAATGGAAAAGCAATAGGGAACATGATGCTAATTTCCGAGTATGAAAATGATCATAACCTTTTTAATACTGAAGATATGAAAGCGAATTAGGTATCAAATTAAAGTTATTTTTATGCTTTATCTGGTGGGATAAATTACAGGCTTGATTTTTAAAATCTCAACATTTTGTAACATCCCTACTGTAAGGCAGCAATGCCATGGCTGCACCTCCTTGGCTGTCCTTTTGGGTCTTTTATGTTAAACTTTCAGATTTCTAGTTGTTTTGTTAAATTTTCAAACTTTTTCAAGTTAAATAAAATGGCAGTGTTGAGTCACATTCATAAACCCGATGGTTTATTGTGATAAAAGTTCCCCCAAAATACTCATAAGATCATAAACCATAGGAGCAGTAGTAGGCCATTCGACCCTTCGAGTAAAATATTGAACTATTAAACTATGCTGATTTACCTTTCCCTCACAACCCCGATCCCCTGCCTTCCACTTGCACCACACATTCTGCACATCAGAAGGCACAAGAGGCATAACGTTCCCACTACATGATATCTCCAAGTACAACACGGTGTATTGTGGACAGCACGATGGTGCAGCGGTAGAGTTGCTGCCTTACAGCGCTTGTAGTGCCACGGACCTGGGTTCAATCCCGGGATCGTGCCCCAATTGGCTTGGTATAAGTGTAAAAATTCTCCCTCATGTATGTTGGGTTGTGATAATGTGCGGGGGTCGCAGAAATTCTCTGCCACAGAAGGTAGATGAGGCCAGTTTATTGGCTATATTTAAGAGGGAGTTAGATGTGGACCTTGTGGCTAAAGGGATCAGGGGGTATGGAGAGGGCAGGTACAGGATACTGAGTTGGATTATCAGCCATGATCATATTATTGAATGGCGATGCAGGCTCGAAGGGACGATTGGCCTAAACCTGCACCTATTTTCGATGTTTCTATGTCAGTGCAGACTCAGTGGGGTGAAGGGCCTGTTTCCGTGCTGTATTGCTAAACTAAACTAAACGAAACTAAACACAGGTAGTCGATCGCTGCACAAAATATATTGTAACCACACATAAGCCCTTGGCTCTGCCAACTAAGAGGTACTATTAAAAAAACTTTTCAAATTTGTTTGGCCTCAAAAAATCATCTCCATTCTGTCTGTATGTGATAACATGCAGGCCATTAATCTAATTAATAGAACCAGCACCAGCTCAGTTCTAATCGCAGTGTAGGCAGAAGTCAAACAAGCTTCCAATACTCCAACACATTTCTCAGCCTTTCTTCCTGCAGTGTTACACCTTATCTTCAAGAAACTTCTTGATGAAATAGAGCTATCTAGAAAACAAGCGGGAAACTTCATTACCTTTGTTCACTCCACTGTTTAGGTTAGTTTAGAGATACAGTGTGGAAACGGCCCTTTGGCCCACCGTGTCCATGCCAACCACCAGCCATCCTTTCACACTAAACATAGAAACAAAATGGAGATAAAGGAATGGGTGACGTTTAGGGTCGGGACTGAAGAAAGGTCTCGACCTGAAACATCACCCATCCCTTCTATCCAGAGTTGCTGCCTGTTCTGCTGAGTTACTCCAGCATTTTTGTGTCTGTCTCCTGTGTATAACCAACATCTGCAGATCCTCCCTACACTAATTAAACCAAGATCGATGAGTACTGAAACGTGAGGCTGGATAAGCAGCGACTTAAAGATCTGAAGAACTCTGAGAAGGAAATGTGGGCGTGAGATGTTACAGACTTGATCCACTTGGGTTCCTGATGTTTCTAATCTATAATAATAACTGTAGCATCAAATGAATACACAAAGCTTGTGTGATTTGCTAAGGATATTGAATTAACGGAAACAGTTGATACAAAGGGAATGTTCTAATCCAGCTCAGCTGGTGGGTGTCTAACAGGATAAAGAAGAATAAAGGATTTGTATCCTGACTGATACCTCGCCCTACTTCACTGTTGCTTTTAGTTTACATCAATAGGGTAGTCTTAATTTTGTCCTTAAAGGATATGGAAGAGCCTCAGTCAGAGACTATGTGGAACATGACGTTATCGACTCATAGTCATTGAGCCATACAGTGTGCAAACTGGTCAACTTGCTCACCCTGATCCATCTACACTAGCCCCACCTGCCAGAGTTTGCTCCATATCTCTCTAATCCTGTCCTATCCATGCACCTGTCTAAATGTTTCTTAGACATTGCAATATTACCTCCCTCTACTACCTCCCAAGGCAGCTTGTTCCATACACCCACCGCCCTCTGTGTGAAAAAGTTACCCTCCAGGTTCCAATTAAATCCTTCCCAACTCACCTTCAACCTATGTCCTCTGGTTCCCGATTACCCTACTCAGGGCAAGAGACCCTGTGCATTTACCAAATCTATTCCTCTCAGGCAGGTGAGACTCATGTAGATGGGGCATGTTTCAGCATAGGCAAGTTGGGCTGAAGGGCACATTTCCATGTTGTATGACTCTAAGACTCGGTTTCAGTTTAGTTTATTGTCACGTGTACTGAGCTACGGTGAACGGCTTTTGTTGCTTGCTATACAGTCAGCGAAAACACAATACTTGATAACAATCTCTGCCTTAAAAATATCCATTGACGGCCTTCTGTGGCAATGAATTCCAGAGATTCTCCACCCTTTGGATTAAAGAAATTCCCCCTCATCTCCTTTCTAAAGTAACATCCTTTTATTCTGAGGCTATGACCTGTGTTCCTCGACTCTCCCTCTAGTGGAAACGGATCTCTCCACATCCACTCTATCCAGGCCTTTCACTATTCAGCAAGTTTCAATGGGTTCCTTCCTCATCCTTCTAAACTCCAGCGAATAGAGGCCCAGTGCTCAAGCGCTCATCATATGTTAACCCACTCATTCCTGGGATCAATCTTGTAAACCTCTCCAGGGCCAGCACATCCTTCCTCATGTATGGGGCCCAAAAGTGCTCATAATACTACAATATAATATGGTCTGTCCAGCGCCTTATTGAGCCTCAGCAATACATTCCTCTTTTTGTATTCTGGTCCTCTGGAAATAAACGCTGGCAATACCTCAAGTTCTTCCCCCATTCTCAGCTACCGCAAGGTCACCCAGGCACTGCAGATGTGAAGAAATTACTTTACCTACTTGGCCAAGGCAAGCAGAGATAATCCCACACGCTACAGTTTCCAATCAAATATTTGGAGAACTTATTGGACCAACTGTGTTGTGTGGGTGTGTGTGCAAAAGATGCAGCAGGAGAATAACACAGAAGACATTACAAGGTTTTGTGACAATGTGGCATTAGTATGTTAGTGCAGATGCTACGTTTATTTTTATCCAGCTTAATGTGAATTTTCTGCATCTCAGTGTGAGATGAGGTTGGCGTTCAACGATGGTGCCAACATCTTAAGCAAATAAGCAGAAACCTACTCCTCCTTGAAGAAATGCAAAGATTCACTTTAGAAAATCCATTGATTTTCTTTTTTTCTTTTCTTATTTTTGCAAAGGAAATTAATTTGGTGCAGCCCGGTTCAGAAACACAAAGAGAAGTGCAAAGTAATTAACACAATTATCAGTCGTAAGGTGCTGGTGACAACAGCAGGGATTAAGAAGGCATGAAAAAAAACTTGTGGGGTTGCCAGCCACAAAGAAAGGTGATTTTTCTTTAAAAGGGCTGCTCAGTGGCACAATATGTGCGTTGCTGCTTAAAGGGGCTGTCCCACTGCGGTGACTTAATCTGTGATTTTAGAAGTGTTTTCCCTTGACTCAAACTCACAGCATGGTCGACACGAGGTCCATGGAGGTCACTGGAACTCTCTTTCATATTTGAGGGAAGTAACCCGAATACTGGTGGCTTCAGCTAGGTTGGGGAAAAATGTTCAGCTTATTGAAAAATTTTCCGCGAGTAAAATTTGGTTGGCTTGGTTCTTTTGAACTCGTAGTGCAGTGGAGTTGGGTCGCTATTTAGTTACAGGCAGTCGAGGGCAGCTATAGGCAATCTTCTTCGCTGAAGGGGTATTTTTTTTGGCTCATTGGAGTTTTCAGGACCAAGGAAAAGCGACCGGTAGGTAAATTACCTGTTAAACTTTATTATGCTTCTTAAAGGTGTCTCCACTCCTTCTCCCCACCTTCTCCCCACCTTCACCCAACCTTCTCCCCACCTTCACCCCTCCCTTCACCCCCCCACCTTCACCCCCCCTTCTCTCCCCCCTTCTCTCCCCCTTCTCCCCCCCATTCTCTCCCCCCATTCTCTCCCCTCCTCTCCCCCTTCTCTCCCCCCCCTCTCTCTCCCCCCCCTCTCCCCCCCCTTCTCTCCCCCCTTTCTCTCCCCCTTTTTCTCCCCCCCCCCTTCTCTCCCCTTCTCTCCTCCCCTTCTCTCCCCCCCTCTCCTTCCCTCTCCATCTCCCCCCTTCTCTCCCCTTCTCTCCCCCCCTTCTCTCCCCCCCCTTCTCTCCCCTTTCCTTCCCTCCCTTTTCTCTCCCCCTTCTCTCCCCCCTTCTCTCCCCTTCTCTCTCCCCTTCTCTCCCCTTCTCTCCCCTTCTTTCCCCTTCTCTCCCCCCCTCCCGCGGTCTCTAAGGGGTGTGTGTGTGTCTGTGTGTGTCTGTCTGTGTCTGTGTGTCTGTGATTGGTCGATCCAGCTCATGGTTTTCCAGGTGAGTGTCCTCGAGCTTGACGGTCGAAGGCACTATACCTAATTTGCGGATTAGGTCGCCGCAGTGGGACAGTCCCTTTACCGTGCCAGAGATCCGAGTTTGATCCAAGTCAAGTCGTCAAATCAAGAGAGTTTATTGTCATGTGTCCCAGATAGGACAATGAAATTCTTGTTTGCTGCAGCACAACAGAATATTGTAAGCATAAATACAGAGCTGTTCAGTTCAATTCAATATACACAGAAATAAACAGATGAAGTGCAATAGGCTGTTACAGTTCAGAGTTTATTTGATGGCGAGTTCACTAGCCTGATCGCTGTGTGGAAGAAACTGTTCCGGAACCTGGATGTACCAGTTTTAAGGCTCCTGTACCTTCTACCTGATGGCAGCCTAGAGATGAGTGTGTGGACAGGATGGTGTGGGTCCTTGATGATGTTGGCAACCTTTTTGAGGGAGCGACTGCGATAGATCCCTTCAATGGTGGGGAGGTCAGAGTCGATGATGGACTGGGCCGTGGTCACAACTTTCTGCATCCTTTTCCGTTCCTGGATGCTCGAGTTGCCGAACCAAGCCACGATGTAACCGGTCAGCATGCTCACTATTGTACACCTGCAGAAGTTCGAGAGAGTCCTCTTAGACATACCGACTCTCCGTAATATTCTCAGGAAGTAGAGGCGCTGATATGCTTTCTTTATAATTGCATCAGTTTAATGGTCTCCTTTTATAGACTATTTGAAGGGGTAGATTGGACCGGCGCGGAGGCCGGACTGAAGCCTGAACCCAGGACTAGATGAATAGTCATGTTCTCTGATCTGCGGACTTATCTCCTAACCATATAACAACAATATAACCATATAACAATTACAGCACGGAAACAGGCCATCTCGGCCCTACAAGTCCGTGCCGAACAACATGTTTCCATTAGTCCCACCTGCCTGCACTCATACCATAACCCTCCATTCCCTTCTCATCCATATGCCTATCCAATTTATTTTTAAATGATACCAATGAACCTTCCTCCACCACTTCCACTGGAAGCTCATTCCACACCGCTACCACCCTCTGAGTAAAGAAGTTCCCCCTCATGTTACCCCTAAACTTCTGTCCCTTAATTCTGAAGTCATGTCCTCTTGTTTGAATCTTCCCTATTCTCAAAGGGAAAAGCTTGTCCACATCAACTCTGTCTATCCCTCTCATCATTTTAAAGACCTCTATCAAGTTCCCCCTTAACCTTCTGTGCTCCAGAGAATAAAGACCTAACTTATTCAACTTTCTCTGTAACTTAGTTGTTGAAACCCAGGCAACATTCTAGTAAATCTCCTGTGTACTCTCTCTATTTTGTTGACATCCTTCCTATAATTGGGCGACCAAAATTGTACACCATACTCCAGATTTAGTCTCACCAATGCTTTGTACAATTTTAACATTACATCCCAGCTTCTATACTCAATGCTCTGATTTATAAAGGCTAGCATACCAAAAGTTTTCTTTACCACCCTATCTATATGAGCTTCCACCTCCAAGAAACTATGCACGGTTATTCCAAGATCCCTCTGTTCAACTGTATTCTTCAATTCCCTACCATTTACCATGTACGTCCTATTTTGATTTGTCCTGCCAAGGTGTAGCGCCTCACATTTTTCAGCATTAAACTCCATCTGCCATCTTTCAGCCCATTCTTCCAAATGGCCTAAATCACTCTGTAGACTTTGAAAATCCTCTTCATTATCCACAACACCCCCTATCTTGGTATCATCTGCATACTTACTAATCCAATTTACCACACCTTCATCCAGGTCATTGATGTACATGACAAACAACAAAGGACTAAACACAGATCCCTGAGGCACCCCACTAGTCACCTGCCTCCAACCCGACAAACAGCCATCCACCATTACCCCCTGGCTTCTCCCATTCAGCCACTGTTGAATCCATCTTGCTACTCCTGCATTTATACCCAACAGTTGAACCTTCTTAACCAACCTTCCATGAGGAACCTTGTCAAAGGCCTTACTAAAGTCCATATAGACAACATCCACTGCTTTACCCTCGTCAATTTCCCAAGTAACCTCTTCAGAAAATTCAAAAAGATTACTCAAACATGACCTTCCAGTCACAAATCCATGTTGACTGTTCCTAATCAGACCCTGTTTATCCAGATGCTTATATATATTATCTCTAAATATCTTTTCCATTAATTTGCCCACCACTGAAGTCAAACTAACAGGTCTATAATTGCTAGGTTTACTCTTAGAACCCTTTTTAAACAATGGAACAACATGCGCAGTATGCCAATCCTCGGGGACTATTCCCATTTCTAATGACATTTGAAATATTTCTGTCATAGCCCCTGCTATTTCTACACTAACTTCCCTCAATATCCTAGGGAATATCCTGTCAGGACCTGGAGACTTATCCACTTTTATATTTTTCAAAAGTGTCAGTACTTCTTTTACTTTGAAACTCATAGTATCCATAGCTACTCTACTAGTTTCCCTTACCTCACATAATTCAATATCCTTCTCCTTGGTGAATACCGAAGAAAATAAATTGTTCAATATCTCCCCCATCTCTTTTGGCTCTGCAGATAGCTGTCCACTCTGTCTCTCCAATGGACCAATTTTATCCCTCGTTATCCTTTTGCTATTAATATAGGTGTAGAAACCCTTTGGATTTACTTTCACCTTACTTGCCAAAGCAACCTCATATCTTCTTTTAGCTTTTTATATTTATTTCTTAAGATTTTTTACATTCCTTATACTCCTCAAGCACCTAATTTACTTCATGCTGCCTATAATTATTGTAAATCTCTCTCTTTTTCCAAACCAAGTGTCCAATTTCCCTTGCAAACCATGGCTCTTTCCAATTTCTACTGTTTCCTTTCAACCGAACAGGAACATAAAGATTCTATACTCTTAAAATTTCCCCTTTAAATGTCCTCCATTTCTCTTCTACATCTTTCCCATAAAACAAAATGTTCCAGTTCACTCCTTTTAAATCATTTCGCATCTCCTCAAAGTTCAGATTCAGATTCAGATTCAATTTTAATTGTCATTGTCAGTGTACAGTACAGAGACAACGAAATGCATTTAGCATTTCCCTTGAAGAGCGACATAGCAAACGATTTGAATAAAAAATAATAAGTGTCCGGAGGGGGTGGTGGTCATTGGCAGTCACTGAGGTACGTTGCTGAGTAGAGTGACAGCCGCCGGAAAGAAGCTGTTCCTCGACCTGCTGGTTCGGCAATGGAGAGACCTGTAGCGCCTCCCGGATGGTAGGAGGGTAAACAGTCCATGGTTGGGGTGAGAGCAGTCCTTGGCGATGCTGAGCGCCCTCCGCAGACAGCGCTTGCTTTGGACAGACTCAATGGAGGGGAGCGTGGAACCGGTGATGCGTTGGGCAATTTTCACCACCCTCTGCAATGCCTTCCGGTCGGAGACAGAGCAGTTGCCATACCATACTGTGATGCAGTTGGTAAGGATGCTCTCGATGGTGCAGCGGTAGAAGTTCACAAGGATCTGAGGAGACAGATGGACCTTCTTCAGTCTCCTCAGGAAGAAGAGACGCTGATGAGCCTTCTTGATCAGAGTAGAGGTATTGTGGGTCCAAGAGAGGTCATCGGAGATGTTGACTCCCAGGAACCTGAAGCTAGAAACACGTTCCACCTCCGTCCCGTTAATGTGGATGGGGGTGTGCGTGCCGCCTCTGGACTTCCTGAAGTCTACAATGAGCTCCTTGGTCTTCTTGGAGTTAAGGGCCAGGTTGTTGTCAGCGCACCATGCAGCTAAGTGCTGGACCTCCTCCCTGTAGGCCAGCTCATCGTTGTTGCTGATGAGGCCAATCACCGTTGTATCATCTGCATACTTGATGATGGTGTTAGTACCATGTACAGGTGTGCAGTCATAGGTGAAGAGGGAGTAGAGGAGGGGGCTCAGCACACAGCCCTGAGGAACGCCGGTGTTCAGGGTGAGGGTTGAAGAGGTGTGCTTGTCTAACCTCACAGACTGGGGTCTGTTGGTTAGAAAGTCCAGTATCCAGTTGCAGAGGGAGGGGTCGATGCCCAGGTTACCGAGTTTGGTGATCAGTTTTGATGGAATAATGGTGTTAAATGCTGAGCTGTAATCGATGAACAGCATTCTTACATATGTGTCTCTGTTGTCGAGGTGGGAGAGGGCGGAGTGAAGTGCCGTTGAGATGGCATCCTCCGTACTCCTGTTCTTGCGGTAGGCAAACTGATAGGGATCCAGTGTGGGGGGTAGGCAGCTTTTGAGGTGTGCCAGGACCAGCCTCTCGAAGCACTTGGTGATGATGGGGGTAAGTGCAACTGGGCGGAAGTCGTTGAGGCTTGCCGCAGTGTAGTGTTTTTGCACTGGCACGATGGAGGTGGCTTTAAGGCAAGTGGGGACAACTGCTTGGGCAAGTGACAGGTTGAAGATGTCAGTCCAGACATCTGTCAGCTGTGCAGCACAGGCCCTGAGCACGCGCCCGGGGATGACGTCAGGGCCAGCAGCCTTACGTGCATTAGTCCTACTCAGTGCCACGTACACGTCGTAGGGGGTGAGTGTGAGGGGTTGGTGATCGGCAGGTAGCACAGCCTTGATGGCTGTCTCTAGATTGTTAGCCTTTCTCCAATCAAAAATCTCAATTCTAGGTCCAGTTCTGACCCTCTCCATAATTATATTGAAACTAATGGTATTATGATCACTGGACCCGAAGTGCTCCCCAACGCATACCTCCACCACCTGTCCCGTCTCATTTCCTAACAGGAGGTCCAGCACTGCCCCTCCTCTAGTAGGTACCTCTATGTATTGCTGCAAAAAACTATGCTGCACACATTTTACAAACTCCAACCCATCCAGCCCATTTACAGAATGTGTTTCCCAGTCTATTTGTGGGAAGTTGAAATCTCCCACAATCACTACCTTGTGCTTACTACTAATATCTGCCATCTCCTTACATATTTGCTCTTCCAATTCTCGATCCCCATTTTGCGGTCTATAATACACCCCTATAAGTGTTGCTACACCTTTCCCACTTCTCAGTTCCACCCAAATAGCCTCCCTAGATGAGCCCTCCAATCTATCCTGCCAAAGCACTGCTGTAATATCTTCCCTGACAAGCAATGCAACACCCCCACCTCTTGCCCCTCCAATTCTATCACACCTGAAGCAACAAAATCCTGGAATATTTAGTTTCCAATCACAGCCCTCCTGCAACCATGTTTCACTGATCGCCACAACATCATACTTCCAGGTGTCTATCCAGACTCTAAGCTCATCCACCTTTCTTACAATGCTCCTAGCATTAAAATATGCACATTTTAGAAACCCCCCGCCTCTTATTCTCTGTTTATTTCCTTTTTTTTCTTTCTCCTCTTGTGTCCGAGTGCTTCCCTTTTCTGCTTCCTGCCTCCCATTCTGTCTACTAGCTTTCTCTATTTGAGTCCCTCGCCCTAACCATTCTAGTTTAAAGTCTCCCCAGTAGCCTTTGCAAAATTTCCCCGTCAGGATATTGGTCCCCCTCGGGTTCAAGTGCAACCCATCCTTTCTGTACAGGTCCCACCTTCCCCAAAAGAAGTCCCAATGATCCAGAAACTTGAATCCCTGCCCTCTGCACCAGTCTTTCAGCCACGCATTTATCCTCCACCTTGCTCCATTCCTACTCTCACTGTCGCGTGGCACAGGCAGTAATCCTGAGATTGTTACCTTTTTGGTCCTTTTCCTTTTCCTTAACTTTCCTCCCAACTCCCTAAATCCTCCCTTCAGGACCTCTTCCCTTTTTTTTACCTAGACCTATCTCCTAAGTTGTATTAATGATAGTTTATCCTATTTTTCCAATTTCTTTCTTTCTTTCTTTATTTTTCCTATCTATAAATATAAATAAATAATTAGAGGCAATGTTCATATGTCATCGATAAAGGAGGATCCCAGCTACTTTTGTAAGAGGGTCCCTGGAAACCTGGATATTTAATATGTAACCATTAAACAAAGTCTGTATTGGTCTGGACTATGATATGCAGATGCCTTTAATAAAAATGTATTTCAAAAATAAATAAATAATTGCATCAGTGTGCTGGGACCAGGAAAGATCTTCGGAAATGTGCACGCCCAAGAATTTAAAGTTCCTGACCCTTTCCACCATCTGATATAACCCACTGAGATAAACAGGATTGTGGGTCCCTATCCTATCCCTTCCAAAGTCCACAATTAGTTCCTTGGTTTTGCTGGTGTTGAGAGCCAGGTTATTGTGCTGGCACCATTTGGCCAATCGGTCGATCTCACTTCTATATTCTGACTCGTTCTGATCAGTGATTCGTACCACAACAGTGGTGTCGTCGGCGAACTTGATGATGAAGTTCGCACCAAAGTTAAACTCCTTTTACGCTCGTTTTGAGATGGGCACCACCACCCCAGGTCTGCCGTCTGTCGACAATACCACCTGCGGGCTGGCTAACGAAGCTGAAGGGAGGAATGTGCACACATTCTCGCTGTCCGAGCACGATGTGAGGAGGGCTCTGACACGGGTGAACACGAGGAAAGCTGCAGGCCCCGATGGCATCTCGGGGCGAGTACTAAGTCCTGAGCTACGCAGCTAGCTCCGGTGCTCACTACAATATTCAACCTCTCCCTGGACAAGTCCATGGTCCCTGCCTGCTTCAAAAAATCCATCATTGTACCGGTACCAAAAAATGCCTCCCCAGCCTGTCTGAATGACTACCGTCTGGTGGCCCTCACCTCGGTAGTCGTGAAATGCTTTGAGAGGCTGGTGAAGAATCACATCTGCGCCTCCCTCTCTCGCAGCATGGACCCGTTACAGTTTGCATACCGTCTGAACAGGTCCACGGACAATGCGGTCTCCCAGGTCTTGCACACCGCTCTCTCTCTCATCTTGACAGCCATAAGGGGGGCTACGTGAGGATGCTGTTCATAGACTTCAGTTCAGCCTTCAACACAATAGTTCCCACCAGACTGGCCGAGAAGTTACTGGAATTAGGGCTCAACACCTCCCTGTGTGCCTGGGCCCTGGACTTTCTCACTGCCAGTCCCCAGCTAGTCAAGATGGGAGGGAATACATTGAAGTCCCTCACCCTGAGCACAGGATCGCCCCAGTGTTGCGTCCTCAGCCCCCTATTGTACTCCCTGTACACACATGACTGTGTGGCTAGGGTTCAGCTCCAATTCAATAATTAAGTTTGCTGATGACACTGTGGTGGTGGGCCTGATCTCAGACAACGGCGAGAAGGCCTACTGGGAGGAGGTGGCTGATCTAGCATTCTGGTGTCAGGACAACAGCCACCTCTTGAACATCAAAAAAACGAAGGAGCTGATCGTGGACTTTAGGAGGGCACATCATCCGAGGACGTACACTCCATTGAGGATAAATGGGGATCCTGTGGATAGGGTGAACTTTTTTAAATATCTGGGAGTCCACATCTCTGAGGATATGACATGGGCATCACACGCCTCAGCACTCGTGAGTAAGGCAAGGTAGTGCCTTTACCACCTCAGCCAATTGAGGAAATTCAGAGTGTCTCCGAGGATCCTCCAGTGCTTCTACTCAGCGGCTGAGGAAAGCATCTTGTCCGGGAACATTACCATCTGGTTTGGGAACTGCTCTGCCCAGGACAAGAAGGCTCTGCAGAGGGTAGTGTGTTCGGCCGAACGCACTATGGGAACTTCACTCGACCCTCTGCAGGAACTATACATCAGGAGGTGCAACTCCAGAGCCAATAAAATCATGAGAGACCCCTTCCACCCCTGCAACGGACTGTTCCAGCTGCTACTGTCAGGCAAACACCTCCGTTGCCATGCGGTGAGAACGGAGAGGTTGAGAAGGAGTTTCGCAATTCGGACTGTAAACTCCTATATCACCAGGGACTAACTTTACTGAATCTTTTTCCTTCCGCCCACAATATTTAATATGTAAAAGAATAAGTGATTCTGTTTGTAGTTTGTTTGTTTGTTTGTCTTTTTGCACAAAGTCCGCGAGCATTGCCACTTTTCATTTCATTGCACATCTCATATGTGTATGTGACAAATAAACTTGACTTGACTTGACTATGTCCGGCTACGCAGTCATGAGTATAGAGTGAGTAAAGCAGAGGGATTTATCCTGATTACATGTGCTGTCTGTACGGAGTTTGTACGTTCACCTGGTACTCTGGCCTCCTCCCACAGTCCAAAGATATACAAGTCTTGATTAATTGCAGGATAATTGGCTTTGGCAAAAACATTACAAATTGTCCCTAGTCTGTAGAGTAGGGCTAGTGAATGGGGTGATCGCTGGTGCGTGGACTAGGAGGGCGAAAGGGCCTGTTGCCTCTCTGTATCTCTAAAGTTTAAAGCCTAAAGATGCATCCACAGAAGCTCCCCTCACATAAACAAGATCCCAACAACACGTCCCTATTGTATATTTATTGGGCATTATATAAATAGGAAAATGTGGCATTCAATTTGCACATAGCATGTGCTCCTCAACAAGTTAAAGCACAAATGAAAGATCATCAATCTAAAACATTAACTTTGCAACTATTTCCAAAGACCTAGTGAGGATTCCAACATTTTACGTTTTTATTTCAGTAGATTTCATGATTTTGCTTCATTAGACATCCAAGCTGCTTATTAAACCAGCCAATACTCCACCATTCACCACTCGTTATCATCCTTCCCATAGCCAACAATGGGCCATTGTGGGCTCTGCCTTTCGTTGATCATCATTACTGCCGTTGATTTTCTCTTTGCATATTTGTCATTAATTTGTTCTATGCACTTTTTCATATCACTCGGATCCCTCTCCCCTGACTCTCAGTCGGAAGAAGGGTCTTGACCTGAAACATCACCTATTCCTTTTCTCCATGGATGCTACTAGACCTGATGAATTGCTCCATGTTTTTGTGTCCATCGTCCCTGTAAAATTTTATTTTAGTTTAGAGAAACATGTCCTTTGGCACAGTGACATTCTTTGCTCGCATACCCAAGGTATGCAAATTGCGGCTACCTACGGTGCTGGCAAAGTTACAAAGCACACCGTCTCCTTCTTTGTTCTCCCACCCCCCTCTCCCACAGGATGCTATGCTAAAGGAAAAAGGAGATAAAATATCATCCCTGTTACTTTGGGTTCTAGTGTAGATCTAACAAGAGGAGGTGAAAGAGTTGAATTATTAGACTAGCAGAAGCTTACTGGGGAATTCAGTTAGGCTCGTCGTCCTAATCCATTGTCTGCAGTTCTCACCAAATAGGTTTTGTACTTTGTCAACATCCACAGCAATGTAATTAATGGAAGGGTCTTATCTAAGCAACTCCAATAATAGGAAGGGAAAATTGAGGTGGAAGAGCAAAGTCTGATAAATATATGAATTGTTCATCAGTTCATAAGTGATAGGAGGAGGATTAGGCCAATCGGCCCATCAAGTCTACTCCGCCATTCAATCCTGACCGATCTATCTTTCCCCCTCAACCCCATTCACCTGCCTTTTCCCCATAACCCCTGATACCCGCAGTTAAAAGACACTTGGACAGGTACATGGATAGCAAAACCAAAGTGCTGGAGGAATTCAGTGGGTCAGCAGCAATTGTGGAGGGAATCGCTGTATCCTGTTATAAAAGATACTCTTTAAACTATGTAGTCAAAAGGAACTGCAGATGCTGGTTTACGAAATGAGGCACAAAGTGCTGGAGTAATTCAGCGGGTCAGGCAGCATTTCTAAAAGTCATGGATTGGTAACATTTCGGGTCGGGACCCTTCTTCAGCTGGGGTTGAATCCTGACTTTGACTGTAGTAAATGTGGAGTTTGCACATTCTCTCTGTGACTACATTGCTTCCCAGTTTCAGACTGGATAAGGGTCCTGATCTGAAACATTGTCCACTCATGTCTTCCAGAGATGCTGAGTTACTCCAGCACTTTGTGACTCTTTTATCCATGGTTTTATCTTACCTCATGGAATTATCCAGCACAGAAATGGTAGTGTTAGCTGTGGTGATAGAGTTGCTGCCATACAGCGACAGAGACCCGGGCTCGATCTTGACTACAGATGCAGTCCGCACGGAGTTTGTACGTTCTCCCCGTGACCTGTCCGAGTTTTCTCCGGGATCTCTGGTGTCCTCCCACACTCCAAAGACATACAGGCTGGTAGGATAATTGGCTTGGTATAATTGTAAATTGTCCCTAGTGCGTGTAGGATAGCGTTAGTGTGTGGGGATCGCTGGTCAGCATGGACTCAGTGGGCTGAAAGGCCTGTTTCTGTGCTGATCTGGAGGTGTGTGTTTTCACACTTCTGTATCACCTGCCTAAGGGGAGAAGTGGGAGTGACTGGGGTGAGACTTGTCTGAAACCTGGAGTGTTTATTTTTCACAAGAGCCTTTAATCCACCACTTTGTCACCAGCCCTCTGGAAATCAGCTATGGTAGTTACATATTCTCCTGGATCTCGGCACTTGTCAAATCATCAAAGAAATCTAACAAATCAGTCAACCATGACTTCCTATTCACAAAGCCATGTTGACTTTTTGTCTATTTATGATAAGTTTTTTCAAGAGCTGCACTCTAATGTCTTCAATGGACACACAGTGCTGGAGTAACTCAATGCTCAAGAAGCATCTCTGGAGAAAAGGAACAGGCGATGTTTTGGTTTGGAACCCTTCTTCCGACCCTACCCAAAACGTCACCTATTCCCCTTCTCCACATTGAGTTACTCCAGTATTCTGTGTCTACCTTCGGTATAAACCAGCATCTGCAATTCCTTCTTACACACTAACATCTTTAATGTTAGCAAAATTAATGCGCAGCAATTGGCAAAGAATGAGGATCATGATGGGTGAGGTGGATGGGATCGAGGAAGGGTCTGGCCTGAGATGTCACACGTCCGTGTTCTCCAGAGATGCTATCTGACCCACTGTCGTAAACGGTGGATTGCAGGTGAGTGTGGAGCCGATGGGTTGAAGGGCCTGTTTCCCTGCTGCGTCTTGAAACTAAACTGAACCAAATTAAACTAAACTAACGCAACGAACGGTTCAAAGATACGGCATTGTCATGTGTACCTAGGTACAGGGAAATTCCTTTTTGACATACAGTTCTAAACTAAACTTAACTTTAAAGGATGGGAACAGGTTCTTCGGCACATTACGTCTGTGCTGACCATGCTTTTCTGAAAACATAAGTAAATTCATAAGTTTTAGGAGCAGAATTAGGCCATTCAGCCCATCAAGTCTACTCTGCAATTCAATCATGGCTGATCTACCTTTCAGTTTCAAACCCATTCTCCTACCTCCGCCCCATAACGCCTGACCCCCGTAGCTCTAATCAAGAATCTACCAATCTCCGCCTTTAAAATATCCATTGACCTCCACGGCCTTGTTTGGCAATGAATTCCACAGATTCAACACATTATGACTAAAATATATTCTCCTCATCTCCTTTCTAAAGGTACATCCTTTTATTCTGAGGGCCTCTTATCCCAGACTCTCTCACTAGTGGAAACATCCTCCCCACATCCACTCTATCCAGGCCTTTCACTATTCAAAAAGGGTCAAGGAAAGTGCGTTCACGTCACGACCCTGTTTCCACCAATCTTTCCACCACCACGCACAAGAAGCACAAGAAACGACAAGACAGACACCATTGTATTCAGATGCCGAGAAGTGTGTTCAGCTCTGGCTGAACAACTTCTTATCTTGTATGTGGACTCGATAAGAGAACTATTCAAAAGGTTTCAATGAGGTTCCCCCTTATTCTTCTAAACTCCAGCGAATACAGGCCCAGTGCCATCAAATGCTCATCATATGTTAACCCACTCATTCCTGGGATCATTCTCGTAAACCTTCTCTGGACCCTCTCCAATGCCAGCACATCCTTCCTCAGATATGGGGCCCAACACTGCTCACAATACTCCGAATGCGGTGTGACCAGTGCCTTGTAGAGCCTCAAAATCAAAGATCATTTATTTGTTGCAGGAGTTTAGATCCAATAAGGACCCTTTTTAGATTTTAATTAAAAAATCAACACTTTGAGAATTTTTCCTGGTCCCTGTAGTGATCGATGTATCAACGCTTGCAATTTCCATTGCCTCCATGTAACGAGTAGGAGGCTCTATGACTATGATTCTCAGTCTGATCTGTCTCAGAACTTTGATTCAAATTACAGACTAATAAAGTCCCAATTATGAATTACATTGCAGGTTGTCAAATGCAATTTCAATAAATTGTAAAATTGCCACTAGTCTGTGTGTAGGATAGTGTTAGTGTGTGGTGCTCGCTCATCAGTGTGGACTCGGGGGGCCAAATGGGCTGTTTTTGCTCTGTAACTCTAAACAAAACTAAACTAAAACTAAAACAGCTTTGTGACAGGAACCACCTTAGACTTAAACCTCCGACACAGACACCCACGCACTTTGGCCTGGTATAAATGTACATTGTCTCTAGTGTGTGTAGAATCGTGTTAATGTGCGGGGATCGCTGGTTGGTGTGGACGGTTCAGATTCAGATTCAGATTCAACTTTAATTATCATTGTCAGTGTACAGTACAGAGACAACGAAATGCAGTTAGCATCTCCCTGGAAGAGCGACATAGAATATGATTTCAATAAATAAATCTATTTACATGCATACAGTCATAGTGTGTTTCCTGTGGGAGGAGTGTCCGGGGGGGGGGGGGTGATTGGCAGTCACCGGTACAATGTTGAGTAGTGTGACAGCGGCCGGAAAGAAGCTGTTCCTCGACCTGCTGGTCCTGCAACGGAGAGACCTGTAGCGCCTCCCGGATGGTAGGAGGGTAAACAGTCCATGGTTGGGGTGAGAGCAGTCCTTGGTGATGCTGAGCGCCCTTCGCAGACAAAGCTTGCTTTGGACAGACTCAATGGAGGGGAGCGAGGAACCGGTGATGCGTTGGGCAATTTTCACCACCCTCTGCAGCGCTTTCCGGTCGGAGACAGAGCAGTTGCCATACTATACTGTGATACAGTTGGTAAGGATGCTCTCGATGGTGCAGTGGTAGAAGTTCACTAGGATCTGAGGAGACAGATGGACCTTCTTCAGTCTCCTCAGGAAGAAGAGATGCTGGTGAGCCTTCTTGACCAGAGTTGAGGTATTGTGGGTCCAAGAGAGGTCATCGGAGATGTTGAACCTCAGGAACCTGAAGCTGGAGACACGTTCCACCTCCGTCCCGTTAATGTGGATGGGGGTGTGCGTGCCGCCCCTAGACTTTCTGAAGTCTACAATGAGCTCTTGGTCTTCTTGGAGTTAAGGGCCAGGTTGTTGTCAGCGCACCATGCTGCTAGGAGCTGGACCTCCTCCCTATAGGCCGACTCATCGTTGTTGCTGATGAGGCCAATCACCGTTGTATCATCTGCATACTTGATGATGGTGTTAGTACCATGTACAGGTGTGCAGTCATAGGTGAAGAGTGAGTAGAGGAGGGAGCTCAGCACACAGCCCTGTGGAACGCCGGTGCTCAGGGTGAGGGTTGAAGAGGTGTGCTTGTCTAATCTCACAGACTGGGGTCTGTTGGTTAGAAAGTCCAGTATCCAGTTGCAGAGGGAGGGGTCGATGCCCAGGTCACCGAGTTTGGTGATCAGTTTAGAGGGTATAATGGTGTTGAATGCTGAGCTGTAATCGATGAACAGCATTCTTACGTAAGTGTCTCTGTTGTCAAGGTGGGAGAGGGCGGAGTGAAGTGCCGTTGAGATGGCATCCTCCGTACTCCTGTTCTTGCGGTAGGCAAACTGATAGGGATCCAGTGTGGGGGGTAGGCAGCTTTTGAGGTGTGCCAGGACCAGCCTCTCGAAGCACTTGGTGATGATGGGGGTAAGTGCAACTGGGCGGAAGTCGTTGAGGCTTGCCACAGTGGAGTGTTTTGGCACCGGAACGATGGAGGTGGTTTTAAGGCACATGGGGACAACTGCTTGGGCAAGTGACAGGTTGAAGATGTCAGTCCAGACGTCTGTCAGCTGCGCAGCACAGGCACTGAGCACGCGCCCGGGGATGCCGTCAGGGCCAGCAGCCTTACGTGCATTAGTCCTACTCAGTGCCACGTACACGTCGTAGGGGGTGAGTGTGAGGGGTTGGTGATCGGCAGGGAGCACAGCCTTGATGGCTGTCTCTAGATTGTCCCTGTCGAAGCGGCCATAGAAATGATTAAGCTCCTCAAGGAAGGAGGCGTCGCTGGATGTGGGGGTGGTGTTGGTGGGTCTGTAGTCCGTGATGGCCTGGATGCCTTGCCACATGCATCGGGGGTCGGAGTTGTTGTTGAATTGCTCCTCAATCCTGAGCTTATGGCAGTGCTTGGCCTTCCTGATGCCCCTCTTCAGGTTAGCCCTGGATGAACTGTAGGCTCGAGCATCGCCTGACCTGAAAGCGGTGTCCCGTGCTTTCAGCAGTAGCCTGACCTCGCTGTTCATCCATGGCTTCTGATTCGGGAATATGGTCACCTGTTTGAAGGAGGTGACACTATTGATGGTGGAGTTTATAAAGTCCAGAACAGAGGATGTGTAGGAATCAATGTCCGTGTGGGAGTCAAGGGTGGCCTGGGCTGCAAACGCCTTCCAGTCAGTGTTTCCAAAACACTGCTGAAGTGTGAAGTCCGCTTCCTCTGACCAGACTTTAACTGTCCTCACAGTTGGTTTAACCCATCTGATGAGTGGGGAGTACTTAGCAAAGATCCTATAGGAACAATGACTTAGTGGTGGAACAATGAGAATCTCTCTGACCACAGTGGGGTAGTTGAGGCTTTGTTCTTCAGCCATTTAAGAGGGACTTAGATGTGTCCCTTGTAGCTAAGTGGGGATCAGGGGACATGTTGGAGATTTGGGCAGTACGGGATACTGTTGGAGTGGATGATCACCATGATCATATGAATGGCTGGTGCAGGCTCGAAGGGCCGAATGGCCAACTCCTGCACCTAATTTCTATGTTTCTATGTTTCTATGAGACGTGATCAGACTGACCAAGGTGGGGGAGGGGGATGGCTTTGCCATGTTAGTGTAGACTTTGTCCAGTGTCTTGTCTACTCTAGTGGGGAAGTGCTGACATGTTGGTGGAATTGGGGAGTACCAATCTTTCAGGTTGGAGTGATTGACAGTCACCCGCAACAATGAAGGCTGCCTCGGGGTTGTGCGTCTGTTGATTGCTAAGTGGCAGTATGCAGCTCTTTCATTGCAAGCTTGGCGTTAGCATCAGGAGGGATATAGGCTGCAGTCACAACAGTGGAGGTGATCTCTCTGTGGCAGATGAGAACGGTCTGCATCTAATCCAGAGGTTTGCAAGGTTAGCTGAGCAGTGACTCTCGATGATGGTGGAGTCCGTGCACCATGTGTTTGTTTAGCTCTAACCTGCACAGGCCCCCACCTCTGGTCCCGGAGTCTGTTGTCCTGTGCGTCGCCGTCGGTAAATGACGCCCGTTAGCTGGATGGCGCTGTCAGGAACGTCAGTGTTCAGCCAAGTTGCTCCGTGAAGATCGTGGATGTTGCGGTCCTTGATCCAGCTTGTGTGGAGGTGATCCTTAGCCGGAGTTCATGGCATTCTGTGCCCCAGTGAGCTGCTGGCGTTAGCGAGGAAAAGGCTAGGATGGCGGTGCCCTGCCCCGGGGCTAGCTCTAACCTGGCCTTTAACCCACCTCTGTGTCCCCGGCGGTGCTTTCGTACGCGTCGCCGCTCTGCTTGCGTGCTCCAGCCGGTCGGCTGAGCTGGCTTGGTACTCGCTGGTGTTCTGCCGCTTCGTTGCTCCGCGCCACCGTGGCACCGGTGACGGTCTCCAGCCCCGTGGCTCTGCTGACGTTCTCTAGCCCCATGGCTCCGCTGGCGTTCTCCAGCCCCGCGGCTGCGGTGGCGGTCTCCAGCCCCGCGGCTGCGGTGGCGTTCTCCAGCCCCGCGGCTCCGGTGCTCCGTTGCTCTGATGAGCTCAGGAGCGAGACGGAGATCGCCCAGAAAGTTGTTGTAGCCGCAGGAACCGAAGTCCAGAAGTTTCTGTCGGCTGTACGAAATGGATACAAGACTGCTCCGTGTGAACAGCCTTGAAACATGTAAGGGAATTGTCGCTATTTCTCCTTTTTTGGGAGACACGGGTGTGCCCGCGCCGCCGCCATTTTGCTTTTGCGGTGGTGGGCCGAAAGGCCCGTTTCTGCTCTGTATCTCTCAACTAAACTTCTTCTTCTTATCGAGTCCACACACACGATTAGAAGTTGTTCAGCCAGAGCTGTCTGTCTTGCGCTTCTTGTGCTTCCTGTGTGTGGTGGTGGAAAGATTGGTGGGAACAGGGCTGCGACGTGAACACTCTTTCCTTGACCCCTAAACTAAACAGAAACCTTATATGCCACTTGCTTAGCTTACAACCCAATGCTATAAATATTGAATTCTCCAATTTTAGGTAACCGCCACACCTCTCTCACGCTAACTTCCCCCCACCCCTCCTCGATGTCCCCCCCTTTTTTCCCCCCCCCTTCCTCCCTCTCTTCCCCGCTCCTTCCACTAACAGGAAGGCCGGCTCAGTGGTCGGGGCTGAGCAACTAACGGTCCAGCAGGTGGCAGAGGCCAGAACTCTGAACAAACTAGGTTCAATAATGACCAACCCCACTCACCCACTCCATGCCCTGAAGGTGATCAAGAGCAGCATCTTCAGTCAGAGACTGATTGCACCAATGTGCAAAATGGAGAGATATAGGAAGTCTGGTATACCAGCTACTATAAGGTTTTATAATGCACAAAAATAATTTTGGATTTTTTTAATATTCATTCATTGTATTTTAACTTATTTATGAAGCTATCTGTCTTGAAGCTGTTGTGGCACTGTAATTTCCTGTAAAGGATTATTAAAGGTTATTCAATTCAATTCAATTCAATTCAATTCAATTCAATAACATTTCTTCCTCTAGATTTACAATTTGAAACCCTTTCATCCAGATGTTTCGCACCCTTTGCCTTTTCAGCTTTGATAACCACGTGCCTGACCTGTCGTGTCGACCTATTACTCACCAGGTTTTATCCTGCCCCTCCTTTCGTTCCAACTCTCCCCCCACTGAAGAAAGGTCCCAATCTGAAACGTCGCCTATCCATATTATCGCGAGTTGCTGTTAGCACTTTGGCCCACCAAGTCCGCACCGACCAGTAATCCCCGCAGCCCAAAGGGCCTGTCCCACTTGTACGAGCTAATCCAAGAGTTTAGAAGACCCTAGACGAATTGAAAAAAATGTCAAGGTCGTGTTGACTTGCCGAAGTAAAAGACCTCCTACGCCATCCTATGACTATGTCTACGACCTCCTTCGACCCCCCATGACCTCACCTAAGACCAATTATGAACTAGCTACGAGCATTTTTTCTCGGGCCAGGTACCGACCTACAACTACCATCACAACCTACTACGACCTAACTACAACATACCTACGGGTAAAAAGTATCGATTTTTTTCCATGCCAAACCTTTTTTTACTCATGGACATTTTTTATCAGACTGGAAAAAATGCCACGACCTACTTGAGGCCACGAGTACGCGGAGCACTCACGAGCATGAGGAAGAGTGACCTACGACCTCCTACGACCTCGTGGCGACCATGCTGCGAGTATGATTCAAGGGCAAACTCGATAGAGGTCGCCAATTAGGTTGTGAAAGTGGGACAGAGGCTTAACACTACCTGATACACGAGGGACAATTTTACATTTATACCAATCCAATTAACCTACAAACCTGTCCATCTTTGGAGTGTGGGAGGAAACTGAAGATCTCGGAGAAAACCCACGCAGATCACGTACAACGTACAAACTCTGTACAGAGAGCACCCGTAGTCGGGATAGAACCCAGGGTCTCTGGCACTGTTAAGGGCCTGTCCTACCAGCATGCGACTGCATGCGGCTAGCGCGACCAAACCGCAAGTGGGGGCCGCGCAGAGGTCGAGTGATCCCAAACGAGTTGACGTGAAGTTCGAGCGAAGTCCGCAGGAAGTTCGCGCTAGGCGCACGCCATCAAGACGCTGCATACGGTGTCGAGACGCTGCGCACGCACGTCGAGGCGGTGCGTACGGCCTTAATGCGGCTGCGGGCCGGTAGGCCGTTGTCGCATGGAATATTTGGACATTGTCAGTTTTTCAGAGCCCCGCGCGATGTCGGGACCATCTCTGCACAACTCCATAGGCTCCAGCGATCGAAGTGGGACTGGCCCCGCGATGCCGTACGGCTCAAGTGACCACGTTAGGTCACGCTTGCCGCATGGAGTCGCATGCTCGTGGGACAGGTCCTTAAGGCAGCAACTCTACTGCTATAACTCCATGGGAGAAGAAAATAAATGAATGAGTTAATTAATTAAACTTTATTATCACATATGACATGTCACAGTGGATTCTCTGAAGATCTGTCCTGGACTCAGCACATTGTTGCAATCATAAAGAAAGCACATCAACACCTGTACTTCCTCAGAAGATTCAGGAGATTTGGTCTGTTAACAGATACTCTCCTGAACGTCTACTGGTGTACAGTAGAGAGCATATTGACTGGTTGCATCACAGCCTGGTTTGTCAACACGATTGCCCAGGATGAAAGAAAATTGCAAAAAGTGGTGAACACTGCCTAGTCCATCACGGGTACTGACCTCCCCGCCATCGAAGGGATCTATAAGAGTCGCTGCCTCCAAAAGGCAACCAGCATCATCAGAGTCCCACACCACCCTGGCGATGTGTCATTTCACCCCAGCAATTGGGAAGAAGGTATTCAGGTTAAAGTCTGAACACTTTAACACCCAGGTTCAGGAGCAGCTTTAATAGAAAGTAGAACGTAGAAACATAGAAACATAGAAACATAGAAAATAGGGGCAGGAATAGGCCATTTGGCCCTTCATGCATGCACCGCCATTCAATATGATCATTGCTGATCATCTCCAATCCGTACCCCGTTCCTGCTTTCACCCCATATCCCTTGATTCAGTTTTTCCTCAGTCCTAAATGACCTACTCCTTATTCTTAAACTGTGACCCCTGGTTCTGGACAAGAACACCAGAAGAACATGCCCTTCAGCCCACGATGTCTGTGCCGAGCATGATGCCAAGATCATCACTTACCTACCTGCGTGTAACTCATATACCTCCATCCCCTGCATATCCACATAACTTTCCAAAAGCCTTTTACATGTCACTGATATATCTACTGCAACCGCCACCCCTGGCAGTGCAATCCAGCCACTCATCACCCTTTGTGTCAAAAGATGCCCCGCACATTGCCTTTAAACTTTGCCGCTCTCGCCTTAAAGGTACGCCCTATAGCATTTGATTTTTCCATCCTGAATATATCCCCTATTAGTTTAGTTTAGTTTAGAGATACAGGGCGGAAACAGGCCAACCAGCGATCCCCGCACACTAACATTACCTCTGCACACTAGGGACAATTTCCACACAGTAGGGACAGTTTTTACATTTACCAAGCCAATTTACCGACAAACCTGCACGTCTTTGAAGTATGGGAGGTAATTGAAGATCTCGGAGAGAACCCACGCCGGTCACGGGGAGAATGCGCATACTCCATTTCCGGTGCCGCATTCGCTGTAAGGCGGCAACTCTACCGCTGCGCCACTGTGACCGCCCGGTCTAGTTCTGTGTTTTCCCAATTTTGCACCCACGCCCCACGCACTAGGAGCAATTTTACAGAGGCCAATTAACGTAGAAACACACACTTCTTTGGGATGTGGGTGGAACCAAGAGCACCGGAAGGAATCCAAGTGGTCACAGGGAGAACGTGCTAACTTCACACAGACTACACTCAAGGTCATAATCAAACCTGGATCTGTGGCATGGGAGGCAGCAGCTCTACCAGCTGTGCCACTGTGCCATCTTCTAGACTCTCTTGAGACAGAGGTGAGAGTGTCAATTTCAGTTTAGTTGATTGTCACGTGTACCGAGGTAAAGTGAAAAGCTTCTTGTTGCGTGCTATCCAGTCAGCAGAATGACAATTCATGATTACAATCAAGCCATTTACAGTGTAAGGTAAGGTTCATAAGGTTCATTTATTGTCACATACACCAACTGGTGTAGTGAAATTTCACTGGCCAGGTCAGTCATACAATTGTTTGAAAAAGCAACCGACTCAAAAAACACATTTTAACTTAAATATCCATCACAGTGACTCCTACACATTCCTCACTGTGATGGAAGGCGAAAATAAAGTTCAAGTCCTTGGCTTTTTGTTCTTCCTTGGTCGGGGGCCTCGAGCCCCCCGTTGACGGGACAGTCTTGAGTCCCGTAGCCGGCGGCACTCAGGCCCTCTGTGTCGGGTCGTTCAGCATCGGGGGGGGGGTGTCAGCTCCCCTGATCGAACCTCGTGTCAGGGCTGGTCGAACCTTCTGTGGCGTTGGAGCTCCCGACTAGCCTCTCCCGAGACTGCTTGATGGTAAGTCCGCAGGCCGTGGTGGGAGCAATTCCAGGCAAGGGATCCGCAATCTGTTAAGTCCGTGCCTCACGGTGGGGCTCATGACAGTTCGAGGAGGCCTCCAGCTCCAACGACGGTAGGTCGCAGAGCCCGGAGAATGTGGTCCAAAAAATTGATCACATCTCCGGAAAGGTAGGAACTTAGGAACTTGAAAAAAAACATTTTCCTGCCCGGTCCCCTCCCCCCCAAATAAACAAACATCGAGGAGGCCTCCAGCTCCAACGACGGTAGGTCGCAGAGCCCGGAGAATGTGGTCCAAAAAATTGATCACATCTCCGGAAAGATAGGAACTTGAAAAAAAGTTTCCCCCGGTCCCCTCCCCCCACATAAAACAAACCAAAGAACATTAAAACAAACTTTAAACAAACACTAAAAATAACAATAAGGATGAAAAAAACGAGACGACTGCCGGCAGAGTTGCCATCTCCGTCCTCCGGTGCCCTCTAGGCTGTGTACAGATACATGATAAGAGAATAACATTTAATGCAAGGTGAAGCCAGCAAAGTCCGATCAAGAACAGTCCGAGGGTCACCAATGAGGAAGATAGCAGTTCAGGACTGCTCTCTGGTTGTGGTGGGATGATTCAGTTGCCTGATAACATCAGGTTATTCACTGAACCACAGATTAAATTAAAGCCTTGTCTACCGATCTTGTATCTACTTCGGAGCATCCCTAATCATCCTCGCCTTTATGCCTGACAACAACAAGCCTACAGAGCTGCTACACAACGAGGAGCTGTGTTGTTTTGCTGTTAACCACTACAGCTTTCAATCTTAGACATCGGCATAGAGTGGACACATTTACCATAAATCTCTCGTGCCAAATATAAATGCAATATTAAATTCTATTATATCTCGTTGCCTTGGGATATATATGTGTGAGGGAGATGGCATCCTTGTACTTTGAGTGGTGGCAGCAGCACATCGCCAGGCACATATTGCAATCTATTCTTCACCTTGACTCAGACTCTGCCTCCGGGCACTGTAGAATTAGCCAGCAACACGCAAGATTAAAAACGAGCTGGGAGTGATGAAAGTTGGCAGCGGTTGGCGAAGATAAAGCATGATGAGATGGGAAGTTTGACTTGCCCCAGGTGAGTGAGAAATGTGGCGTAAAAACCCTGCAGCGTGCAGAATTATGAATTTAATTGATAGAATTGGATACTTTATTATCACATGTGATAAGTCACAGTGAAATTCTTTGCTTGTATGACTTGCCAAGGTATGCAAATAGTCACCCATAAAGGGCCCTTATCAAGATACAAATTCCCTTCCCCGTACCAGTTCCCACTTTGTTCCCCCCCCCCCCCCCCCCCCCCCCCCCCCCCCCCGCCACTCTTACAGTGGTCCCCACACGCCGGGTCCTCCATTGTTCCTTCCCTCAGTTAGAGCGTTCTCACTTCTGCATGCCCGTTCTCGTCCGTCCATCGGCGCCATCATCGACCGCCTCACCGACCTCTCCACTAACGCTGCCATAGTGCCTCCTCGGCGCCGACCCAGGCCCCAGCCCCGGGCTCTGCAGACCCAGGGGCCGATGGCCGCGGGCTCCAAAGACCCGTGAGGCTCCACCTCCAACTCACGAGGCCCTGTGACCTGGAATTCAAATTGTGACCTGGAATGACCTGAAAAGCATGAGCATTGTGATCTGGAATTCAAATTAAAAGTACGAAACCAAAGCATTTACACTATATGAAAGAGTAACTAAGTGTCCTTAATGTCATCCAATGCTAGAGTGTGAAAACGCACTCCTCCAGATTCAGCGGCAGTTTCTTCCCAGCTGTTATCAGGCAACTGAACCATTTGTACTGGTTTACACACAACAAAAGCTTTCAATTGTATCTTGATACACGTGACAATCAACTACCACATAAGAGATTAGTATGCAAACTTAAAGCTCACGGTATTGGGGGTTCAGTATTGATGTGTATAGAGAACTGACTGGCAGACAGGAAGCAAAGAGTAGGAGTAAACGGGTCCTTTTCAGAATGGCAGGCAGTGATTAGTGGGGTACCGCAAGGCTCAGTGCTGGGACCCCAGCTATTTACAATATATATTAATGATCTGGATGAGGGAATTGAATGCAACATCTCCAAGTTTGCGGATGACACAAAGCTGGGGGGTAGTGTTAGCTGTGAGGAGGATGCTAGGAGGCTGCAAGGTGACTTGGATAGGTTGGGTGAGTGGGCAAATGCATGGCAGATACAGTATAATGTGGATAAATGTGACTGGATAGACCCGGCTTGTACACGCTAGAATTTAGAAGATTGAGGGGGGATCTTATAGAAACTTACAAAATTCTTAAGGGGTTGGACAGGCTAGATGCAGGAAGATTTTTCCCGATGTTGGGGAAGTCCAGAATTAGGGGGTCACAGTTTAAGGATACGAGGGAAGTCTTTTAGGACAGAGATGAGAAAATCATTTTTTACACAGAGAGTGGTGAATCTGTGGAATTCTCTGCCACAGAAGGTAGTTGAGGCCAGTTCATTGGCTATATTTAACAATATATATAACAAAGATGGCGGATGTGCAGGAGTGGGTGCCGTCAGTGTATGGCAGCCTGCCCGCAGTCCGTCTCTTCACCTTTTTTTTATTTTATGTCCCGTTGAAAAATGTTAGTTAGTTAGTTGGAGGTCTTTTATGTGGGGGATGGGGGGTGGGGGAAACATTATTTCTTAGTCCCCTACCTGGTCGGAGAGGCAGCATCCCTCCAAGCTGCTTCTTCGCCCCGTCCTCGTAGCCTACCATCGAGAATGGAGCGTCGTTTCCTGTCGGGACAGGCCGGGACTACAGCTTCGGCGGCGGCACAGTGCTGGGATACCAACACGAAGCGGGCGATGCCTTACCGGGTCGCCGTGCGGTAAGTTCCGGCCGCCGACTCCCAACATCGCGGAGCTGTGGCTGTGGGCGTCCGGCCGCAGGCGGCGCTGGATTTGGAACGCCGTGGAGCCAGGGATCGTGTTCGCCGGGATCGGAGCTCCAACCGGCGCGGCCTGAGGGCTACGAGTGCCCCGGTCTCCGGGGAGGAGGCAGCCGCTCAAGACTTTCCAAGCCGCTTGAGGAATGTTTCACCCAACGCCGGATGTACCATCTTCATGGCAAGAGGGCCCTGAAAATCATCGGACTGGCTGCAAGGCCACAAATGGGCCCCGACCTCGGGTGTTTCAGCGGAAGAGGACTTAACTTTCTGCTGCCTTTCCCCACAGTGGAAATTTTTGATTCTGCTGTGGGGGGACGTTTGTGTTGAACTCTATAATGTGTTGTGTCCATTTTCTTTATTTTTTAACCTTTTTCTATGGTTTGTATGGAAACTTATTACCTATTTTATGTAAAGCACTTTGGTGTCAATGCGAGTTGATTTAAAAACATGCTATATAAATAAAGCTTACTTACTTACTTACTATATTTAAGAGAGAGTTAGATGTGGCCCTTGTGGCTAAAGGGATGCAGATAAGGCAGGGATGGGATACTGAGTGGGTTGATCAGCCATGATCATATTGAATGGCGGTGCAGGCTCGAAGGGCCGAATGGCCTACTCCTGCACCTATTTTCTATTTTTCTATGTTTCTATGTTTCTAAACTGAAACTGAAACTGAACTGAACTGCTTCAAGGAGCTCAGTGTGACATGGCTTGAGACCGGGTTACAGAACAAATGTGTTTCACTGCTTCTCCCACTATTCATACTTGTTGCTATCTGCTCAAACTCATTGGAGCTGCCTGTGCTAGTACCTGTAGCAGGTGGTGGGAAAGATGCTACATGCTGTGAGTTGCCAGGTTCTTTAGAACGATGATGACTATGAGATCATCACATCACATAGGCCACCTGGTCTTTTTACTTTTTTGCTTAGAGCTCCAGGCCCTTTGACCCACCGGGTCCACGTTAACTGCCGATCCCCACACATTAACACTTCCCTGCACACAGAAGGAACAATTTTACTTCGGAGTCACGTGAGTGACTACATGAAGACCCCACAAGTACGCATGCATGGCATAACGTCTATCACATTGCGTTATGACTGGCAGGGTGTACGTGATTCTCCTGCCAGCAAAAGGCCTGAGGTAAGTTTTTAAAAGACTTTTCAGGCTTTAATTTTCTTGCAGGAACTTCTACTTAGAGGTCCTGCTAACAGTCCGGGGCGAAGTCGGGACGGAGGGGAGACCACATTCATGAACTTCAGGGAACCTCAGTCATGGGGAATTCCGCCCACGGACCTCAGCGCTCGGAAGACCGCGGAATGCGGGTAGCGAGCGACGGTGAATTCACCTTTGAGCCACTGGCGGTAGAACCAGCGGCTTCATGTTGGTGGAGAATCCACTCGGGAGACCGTGGAATACGGGGAGCAGACGGCGGTGGATTTGCCTTCGAGCTGCTGGCAGTAAAACCAGCGGCTTCATATTGGTGCCGGGGGGAACCTGGACAATCGCTCCGGAGACTGCGGAACACGGGAAGCGGGCGGCGGTGGATGTGCCTTCGGATATCCCGGCTGCAGTTACTGTGGGGATACCCAGATCGGTGGAGGGGGGGGGGAAGCCCCGACTGGAGAACATCATGGAGAAGCCCTGCTATAAGGGACCGCGGAGAAAAAGATCGGGGGTGAAATAACCCGCAACGGAAACCTTTCTACAAGGACCACAGAGGGAACCCCAGCTGTAACAAACCACGACCACGAGACCAGGCTCGGGAGGAGCGTTGCCCCGCAGCAGAAGGTTTTAAAAAGGACATGCAGGTAAATTCCTTACTCGAAGGTCGTTTTGTGCTATTTTGTGAGAATATGTTACAGGAATGGACCGCATCCAGACTGACTGCGGAGGACCGCGGAATTGCGGGCAGTCAGCAACGGTAGACTGCACCTGGATCGCGATTTCCCCCCTATCTTAAACTGTGACCCCTTGTCCTCGACTTCCCCAACATCGGGAACAATCTTCCTGCATCTAGCCTGTCCAACCCCATAAGAATTTTGTAAGTTTCTATAAGATCCCCCCTCAATCTCCTAAATTCTGGCGAGTACAAGCCGAGTCTATCCAGTCTTTCTTCATATGAAAGTCCTGACATCCCAGGAATCAGGAAATGGAACAAGTCAGTCACATGTTGGGGTATCCAGGTGGGCACAATAATGGCGGTGGAAGCCACCACAGCCAGACATAAAAACAGCTTTTTTTTCCACCAGCAGTATCTCTACACAATTACCAAAAGTCTGTAGCCTCTTTTCGCTCTGCTATTTTATTTCATTCACATGTTTAAACTATAATGTTTGATTCTTAATGTTTTCACATTTTATGTTTTAGTCTTAATTGTTTACTGTATGCTGTGTTGGTACTTTCGAGCGGGGCACCAAGGCAAATTCCTTGTATGTGTACATACTTGGCCAATAAACTTATTCATTCATATATGGAAGGAGATCACAAGAGATCAATCAATCAATCAATCAATCAACCTTTATTGTCATCTTGCAAGCAACAGTTTACAGTGCAAAATGAAAAGACGGTTAAGTGAATAGCGGAGCATCGCACATCTTTCTTCACACATAAAAACACCTGACATCCAGTCCCTGAGGAACATCAGGAAATGGTTAAAAGCAAGTAAAAGTTACATGTTAAAATACATAAAAAATCATAAAAAAACTCAGCCGGATTTGATTTGAGTGCAGCAGTGCATCTATGGAGCGAAGGAAATAGGCAGCACGCCTCACGTTTTCGGGCCGTAGCAGTCTTGTAGTCCGGGCTTTGATGCTTCGATATCTCTTGCCTGATGGCAGGAGATCCATGTGTATGTGGAGGGGGTGCAGTTTGTCCTTAGCAATTCTCTGAGCTTTTCAGACAGCGGCTCTGGGTTCTTGTACCGAGGGTGGGGGAGACGCCAATGATCCTCTCTGCTCCCCTCACTACCCTCTGCAGAGCCTTCCTGTCCGAGCAGTTGCAGGTGCAGTACCACGTATTTATGCAGTACGTGAGTACAGACAGCCGTGCCCCTGTAGAAAGTCCTGAGAATGTTGGTGGGGAGTGAGGACTGTTTTAGTTTCCTCAGGAAGTGCAGTCGCTGATGGGCCCGTTTGACGGTCCCATTGGGAGACCAGGTGAGGCTGTCTGTAATTTGCACCCCGGGAACTTTATGCTCCACTCTCCCACTGCAGTGCCACTGATGTTGAGCGGTGTATGAGGGCTGCGCCCTCCTGAAGTCGACAACCATCCTTAGTTTTGTCGACATTCAATTCTAGGTTATTTTTGCCGCACCAGCTGTGTTCTACTTCCTCCCTGGATTGATTCGTCATCTCCACTGATGGTCCCACCACTGTAGTGTCATCCGCGGATTTTATGATCTTGTTGTCCCTGCATCTGGCATACAGTCATGTGTGAGCAGTGTGAACAACAGCGGGCTGACCACACAGCCTTGAGGGGACGGTGTGCTCAGCGTGATCGAGCTTAAGTGTTTTTGCCAACACGCACTCTCTGTCACACAAGTCCAAGATCCAGTGACAAAGTCTGTGAGCCCCTCTTAGTTTTTCGCTCTGTGCTATTTTATTTCATTCACATGTTTAAACTATAATGTTTGATTCTTAATGTTTTCACATTTTATGTTTTAGTCTTAATTGTTTACTGTATGCTGTGTTGGTACTTGCGAGCGGGGCACCAAGGCAAATTCCTTGTACTGGAGGGGGTCTAACGATGAGGGGAGGCTGGCAGTAATGTGGGGTTTCACCAGGCGTTCAAAACACTTCATTATTATTGGGGTCAGGGCGACAGGGTGGTAGTCATTTAGGCAGGCAGACCATGAGATATCAACAGAATTGGACCATTCGGCCTATTGAGTCTCCTCCACCATTCGATTATGGCTGATCTATTTATTCCTCTCAAACCCATTCTCTTTCCCCTACAATAGTTGACGCCCTTACTAATCCAAGATGCAGCACAGAATGCCACAGGAGAACCTTTAACCCTGTGGCTATCAAACTGTACAACACCTCCCCCTTCTGTCATGGGGTAGACTGACTCCCCCCCCCCCCCCCCCCACCCACCCTCCCCATACTTTATACATTTCCAATCCACTTTTCAATCATCACGTTATGTATCTTGTTTTCTGATTGTTGGTGGACCAATTTCCCTCCTGGGATCAATAAAGTTTTATTGTATCGTATTGTATCATAATCAAGAAGCTATCAATATCCATTTTAAAAACACCCAATGACTTGGCCTTCTCAGTCATCTGTGGCAATGACTTTCACAGATTCACCACCCTCTGGCAAAATAAGTTCCTCCTGATCTCCATTCCAAAGGCACATCCTTGTATTCTGAGGCGTTGCCCTCTAGTCTTAGACTCTACCACTATGGAAAAAATATTTCCATAACTACCCTTAATGTCAGCAACCAAAGGGGATTGTGATCGACTTCAGAAAGCAAAGAAGCACGTGTATCCATGTACAGAAGTCTGAAGAAGGGTCTCGACCCGAAACGTCGCCAATTCCTTTTCTCCATGGATGCTGCCTCACCCGCTGAGTTTCTCCAGCATTTTCCGTCTACCCATGTACATTGATGGTGCCAAAGCAAAGATGGTTGAAAGTTTCAAGTACTTAGGAATAAATATGACCAGGCATCTGAATCATCCTATCACCAACTAGAGAGCTGTTGAGACTTCATTGGAGACTCTTGGACTGTCTTTAATCAGGCTCTACTGGGCTGTATCTTGACTAAATGTTAGTTCCTTTGTCCTGTATCTGGACTGTGGATGGTTTGATTGTAATCATGTAAAACCTTTCCACTGACTAGATAGCATGAAACAAAAGTTTTTTTCATAGGTGGCACAGCAGTAGATTTGCTGCTGACTCCGGGTGCTGTCTGTATGATGTTTGCACGATCTCCACCTGAACTCGTGGGTTTTTTCCGAGATCTTCGATTTCACCCCCACACTCCAAAGACATGCAGTTTCAAAGGTTAATTGGCTTGGTAAAAGTAAATATTGTCCCTGGTGGGTGTAGGATGGTATTAGCGTGCGGGGATCGCTGGTTGGTGTGGACTCGGTGGGCCAAAGGGCCTGTTTCAGCGCTGTAACTCTAAGTTAAACTCCACAAAACTAAACTAAACACTGTACCTCAGTACTAAACTAAACTTTAAGGATTGTGAAAATAGTTCTAACTTTTGTTGAGTTTGTTCCAAAATTTGCTAACCAGCCTCCTGCTATAGCTTTGCTGAATAAAGCCTTTCACTGATGCACTCGAGAAAGCAGCTGTGTGATTGCAGTGCTTAATAATAGATTTGCCCGAGAAAGCTCTGGCCTCCTCCAGTGCCACTGTGCTTGCTGTGGAGAGGTCCTGCAAGGTCAGCAAATACCACTCGTACTGAGTCAAAGATTAATATCACTATTAACCTCTTCCACAGATGCTTCCCACCAGTCTAATGATCACGGACTAAGCCAGAGGCAGTTTCCTGATGCCCCATTGATTTTAATGCAGATAATTTCTGACTGCACCTGAACCCACCTGTTAACAGGGCGGTCACGGTGGCACAGCAGTAGAGTTTCTGCCTTACACCAATTGCAGCGCCGGAGACCCTGGTTCGATCCCGACTACGGGTGCTGTCTGTACAGAGTTTGCACGTTCTCCCCATGATCTGTGTGGGTTTTCTCCGAGATCTTCGGTTTCCTCCCACACTCCAAAAACGTACATACCTGTTTTCACGCTGTATCTCTAAACTAAACTAAACTAAAGAGTATTTAATCTGAAAATGGGACTGCAGATGCTGTTTTATACCGAAGATAGACACAAAGTGCTGGAGTAACTCAATGGGTCAGGCAGCATCTCTGGATGTTCAGTATGGGGTGGCATGGTGGCGATGCGGTAGGGTTGCTAACTCACAGCACCAGAGATCCGGGTCCCTAGTTCGATCCTGACTATGGGCGCTGTCTGTGCGTAGTTTGTAAGTTTCCCCCATGATCTGCGTGGGTTTTCTCTGAGAACTTTGGTTTCCTCCCACACTCCAAAGATGCCCAGGTTTGTAGGTTAATTGGCTTGTTATAAGTGTAAATTGTCCCTAGAGCGTGTAGATAGTCTTAATATGCGGGGATTTCTGGTCGGTGCGGACTCGGTGGGCCAAAGGATCAGTTTCCGCGCTGTATCTTGAAAACTAAAAATGTAATTAGATATAAAAAGCAAACAAATATGACCACATCCCAGAAAATGAATAGATTTAATCATTTTTTTAAATTAAAAAATAGACACAAAGAACTGGAGTGTATCAATGTGTCAGGCAGCATCTCTGGAGAAAAAAAGATGGGTGACGTTTCAGGTCGGGACTGAAGATGTCTGAAGGGTCCCGACCTGAAATGTTACCCATCCGTTTTCTCCAGAGATGCTGCCTGACCCGCTGAGTTACTCCAGCATTTTGAATCATCTTTTTATTTAATCTGTTAATTTTCTGGGATGTGGTCATGCTTTATTTTTATTTTATTGAACATATTTTGTAGTTTATTATTGCGTTTATAGTGTGTTACCTTTAATTATCTGTTGTGCTGCTGCAAGTAAGAATGTCATTATCCCATTTTGGGACATGAAAATAAAACACTCTTGACTAAAGGCCTGCATTTATTGCTCATCGAGGGCGGCACAGTGGCACAGATGGTAGAGCCACTGCCTCACCGCACCGGTGAGCTGGGTTCGATCCTGACTCCGGGTGCTGTCTCTTTGGAGTTTGCATGTTCTCCCTGCGACCACGTGTGTTTCTTTCATGTACTCTGGTTTCCTCCCACATCCCAAAGACGTGCAGGTTCATAGATTAATTTACCTCTACAAAATTGCCCCAAGTGTAAAGGGAGTGAGAAAGTGGGATAGTTTAGTTTAGTTTAGAGATACAGCATGGAAACGTGCCCTTAGGCCCACCGAGTCTGCACCAGCCAGCGGTCCCCACACATTAACACTACCCTACACACACCAGGGACAATTTTACATTTATATCGTCAATTAAACTACAAACGTGTATGTCTTCAGTGTACGTCTAGTAGAGGATAACCTAGAACTAGTGTGAATATTATGTGTAGGAAGGAACTGCAGCTGCTGGTTTACACCAAAGATAGACACAAAATGCTGGAGTAACTCAGCGGGACAGGCAGCATCTCTGGATAGAAGGAACGGGTGACGTTTCATGTCAAGACCCTTCTTCTGACTGAGAGTCACAGAGATAAGGAAGTGTAAGAGATCAATAGAGATGAAGATCAAGGAAAATGTAGAATACATCATTTTAAGCTAGGAGAAGGCAACAACAAAGCAAACAGAGATAAAATGTAATCAAGGGGAGAGCCAGAATGGTCAGAGATCTGGGAAGGCGGGGGGGTTGCAGAGAGGGGGAAAGCAAGGGCTACTTGAAGTTAATGGGGCGACAGATGGCGCAATGGGCTAAGTGTTCGGCTGGCGACAGGAAGGTAGCTGGTTCGAATCCCGCTTGGAGTGCATACTGTCGTTGTGTCCTTGGGGCAAGACACTTCACCCACCTTTGCCTGTGTGTAAATGTAATGTAATTATGTGAAGCACTTTGGGGTCAATGCAAGTTGACTGAAAATGTGCTATATAAATAAGATTAAGAAGAAATAAGAAAAATGTCAATATTCATACCGCTGGGGTGTCAGCTGCCCAAGCAAAACATGAGGAACTGTTTGAGTGTTTTCGGATACCTGTTGAACAAGTGTAAATGCATGATCAATGGTTGGCATGGACTCAATGGACCAAATCGTCCATGTTTCCATGCTGTATCTCTGAACTAAATTAAACACTGACTGGCTTTGAAAAAGTATATCTGAAAACTCATCTTGATATCCATCTGGTGAGCGCACCTCATAAGTGCTGACACATATGTGACACAGTTAGAATCCTGACCATAGTACTTCACTAACCACTGTTATGTATATGCTTATCGAGAATATGGTGAAGATGTTTCAGTTTTATGGACCAATATATAATGTTGACAGTTCACTTTCCAAAATGTGTCTGTGCAGCGCCTTTGATTTATGTCAAAGATTTTTCTGAAAAGTAATCGTATTTGAGAAAGTCTTCACCCAAACTCAGCTGTCCAATGAAGGGGTTAATCCAATCTGTGCAGCAACACAGATGTGGGATACTGATTTTGAGATCCATTTTTTTTACTGCTTGCTTTAAAGACCAATCATTGCTTAATTATATTATCATTAACACTAATATATTGCTAATGAAAGTAACTGAATGCAATGATTCTTGTCTATCACTGGCAGATGGAGATCAGAGTGAAGCATTTATTTTGAGAGGGCTTGTGTACAAAAACAGGGATGTAATGTTGAGGCTCTATAAGGTGCTGGTCAAGCCGCATTTAGAATATTGTGAACAATTTTGGGCACCATATCTGAGGAAGGAAAAATGGTCTGAAAGATGGCAGATGGAGTTTAATGCTGATAAATGTGAGGTGCTACACCTTGGCAGGACAAATCAAAATAGGACGTACATGGTAAATGGTAGGGAATTGAAGAATATCAGTTGAACAGAGGGATCTGGGAATAACCGTGCATAGTTCCTTGAAGTTGGAATCTCATACAGATAGGGTGGTAAAGAAAGCTTTTGGTATGCTAGCCTTTATAAATCACAGCATTGAGTATAGAAGCTGGGATGTAATGTTAAAGTTGTACAAGGCATTGGTGAGACCAAATCTGGAGTATGGTGTACAATTTTGGTCGCCCAATTATAGGAAGGATGTCAACAAAATAGAGAGAGTACAGAGGAGATTTCCTAGAATGTTGCCTGGGTTTCAACAACTAAGTTACAGAGATAGGTTGAATAAGTTAGGTCTTTATTCTCTGGAGCACAGAAGGTTAAGGGGGGACTTGATAGAGGTCTTTAAAATGATGAGAGGGATAGACAGAGTTGATGTGGACAAGCTTTTCCCTTTGAGAATAGGGAAGATTCAAACAAGAGGGCATGACTTCAGAATTAAGGGACAGAAGTTTAGGGGTAACATGAGGGGGAACTTCTTTACTCAGAGAGTGGTAGCGGTGTGGAATGAGCTTCCAGTGGAAGTGGTGGCGGCAGGTTCGTTGGTATCATTTAAAAATAAATTGGATAGGCATATGGATGAGAAGGGATTGGAGGGTTATGGTATGAGTGCAGGCAGGTGGGACTAAGGGAAAAAAGTTGTTCAGCACGGACTTGTAGGGCCGAGATGGCCTGTTTCCGTGCTGTAATTGTTATATGGTTATAGGATGTGCTGCCTCTGGAGAGGGTCCAGAGGACATTTACAAGAATGATCCCAGGAATAGGTAGGCTAACATATGATGAGCGTTTTCCAGCACTAGGCCTGTACTTGCTGGAGTTTTGAAGAATGAGAGGGGGCCTCATTAAAACATACAGAATAGTAAAACACTTGGATAAGTGGATGTGGAAAGGATGTTTCCACTAGTGGGAGAGTCTAAGACTAGAAGTCAAAGCCTCAGAATTAAATGAGGAAGAATTTATTTAGTCAGAGGGTGGTGAATCTGTGGAATTATTTGCCACAGAAGGCCGTGGAGGCCAGCCAGTAGATATATTTAAGACAGAAATAGATTGATTAGTACGGGTGTCAGGGGTTATGCGGAGAGGGCAGGAGCATGGGGATAGGTGGGAGAGAAAATTCAGCCATGATTGAATGGTGGAGTAGACTTGGCGTGTCTCTTGGCTTAATTCTGCTCCTATCACTTATGGTCTTGTTCTGGCTCGAAGGGCTGAATGGCCTGCAACTATTTTCTATGTTTCTAATCATGTGTTGTCACTCCACTGATTCGTTAGCACGCAAAAAAAGTTTTTCACTGTACCTCGGTACATATGACATTAAATTAAACTGAACTATCCAAAACGCTAGGGGCAATTTACAATTTGCAGAAGCCAATTAACCTACAAACCTATGCATTCTTGGAATGTGAGTGGAAACCGGAGCACCCAGAGAAAACCCATGTGGACACCAGAAGACCGTGCAAACTCCATACAGACAGCACCCGCAGTCAGGATCGAATCTAGGTCTCTGGCGCTATAAGGCACCAACTCTACCGTTGGGCAACTTTTGGTTTTATGTATATTGTATAACACTGTGTGACATCACTGTTATCAGCTGGACAATTCCTGAATCCAGTGACAGAAACTTCTATTGTTAGTTTCTATTTTGTAAATTCCCAGGACATAGGCATTTTTGGCAAGGCCAGCATTCACTGCTTCTCCATATTGTCTTTGCGATGGTGGTGGTGCTTGAAATTCTTGAACCATGATTCAGATTCAATTTTAATTGTCATTGTCAGTGTAAGAGACAACGAAATGCATTGTTGAAGATACTCCAAATGATGTTGAAGATACTCCAAAAAACACTCTTGGGAACAGAGATCCAGAATTGATAATGAATCACAATGAAGTATGGGGTTGTCAAGACCTATTTCTCGCCCGATAGGTCAAATTGAGATAGCGCCACTTGATAATCTCCAAAAATGTATTAAAAACGTTTGTGAATTGATTTAGCCACAGAATTGGAATTGAATCATGAACATCTTTGGTCATATAGTCATACAGCGTGGAAACAGGCCCTTGGCTGGTGTAGACAACTTGTCTACACCAGCCAACATGTCCCAGCTACACTAGTCCCACCTGCCTATGCTTGGTCCATAGCCCTCCATACCTGTCCTATCCATGTACCCGTATAAACTGTTTAAATATTGGGATAGTCCCTGCCTCATCAACGTCCTCCAGCAGCTTGTTACATACACCCATCACCCTTTGCATGAAAAAGTTACCCTTCAGAATCCTATTAAATCTTTTCCCCATCAGCTTAAATCTTGGTGTTGCAGTTTGGGGCGAAAAACTTATCTGGAGAGCCCTTGTGATAATTTGAATTGTCTGGATAGTTTGTTCAACAACTTGATTTGGAATGGGTGAGATCTGGGAGGAATGTTAGCTTCGCAGGGAATGATTTAATGAGTTGATTCTGGTGCAGATGATTGTTCACATAATCTGTGAGGGAAAGGTAGAACGGCAGAGGAGATTTGATGGGCCGAATTGCCTGATTCTGCTCTTACCACTTATAATCTCCAGTAAAGAAAGTTACTGTGGTGCAATAAACAATATACTCCCACTTCTGGAAATCTGAAACAAACGTTTCATTAGGTTAACCAGAATGCTGCTTGATTAGTTTAGTTTAGTTTCGAGATACAGTGCGGAAACAGACCTTTCAGCCGACCAGTGAACCCCGCACATTAACAATATCTTACACACTCTAGGGACAATTTTATATTTATACCAAGCCAATTAACCTACAAACCTGTACGTCTTTGGAGTGTGCGAGGAGACCGAAGATTTCGGCATAAACCACGCAGATCTCGGGGATAACGTACAAACTCCGTACAGATGGACCCCTTAGTTGGTATTGAACCCTAGTGTCTGGCTCTGTAGTGCTGTAAGCCAGCAACGTCTACCGCTGCATCACCATGCACTTGGATTAGAGAGTTTCAGGTACAGGGAGAAGTTGGATAGACTTGGGTTGCTTTTTCTGAACGTTGAGGGGGGATTGATAGAAGTATATAAAATTATGAGAGGCATAGATAGGGTAGACAGTCAGAACCTTTTTTCCCAGGATGGAAATGTCTAACACTAGAGGGCACAGCTATAAGGTGAAATGCGGAAAATTAAATGGAGATGTGTGGGGCAAGTTTTTTATATGGAGAATGGTTGGGGACTAGAATGCGTTGTCAGGGCAGGTGGTAGAGGCAGATATGATAGTGGCATTTAAGACGGTTTTAGATAGGTACATGGAAGTGCAGGGATTGGAGGGGTATGGATCATGTATAGCAGATGTGCTCAGTTTAACACCATCATGTTCTGCACAAACATTGTGGGCTGAAACATAGAAACATAGAAACATAGAAAATAGGTGCAGGAGTAGGCCATTCGGCCCTTCGAGCCTGCACCACCATTCAAAATGATCATGGCTGATCATCCAACTCTTGTGTGTGGACACACTTATTTAAGAGGGAGTTAGATGTGGCCCTTGTGGCTAAGGGGATCAGGGGGTGTGGAGAGAAGGCAGGGATGGGATACTGAGTTGGATGATCAGCCATGATCACATCGAATGGCGGTGCAGGCTCAAAGGCCCGAATGGCCTACTCCTGCACTTATTTTCTATGTTTCTATGTTAACTCAGTATCCTGTACTGTATTATTCTATGCGCCATGTTCTATGTTCTACTGAAGCTGAACAGTATGGAGAACCACCAAAGATCAGACAGCATCTTTTGAAGGACTACAAATCTGCTTTTTTATGGGTGTCAGTGGTTATGGGGAGAAGGCAGGACAGTGGGGTTAAGAGGCAGAGATAGATCAGCCATGATTGAAGTTAATGGACTGAATGGCCTAATTCATGATCACTATCACTTATGACCTTATGACCTAAAGATCTCAGAATTAGACATAACATTTCATATAACTTGACCCTCAACACTGGTCCTCCTCCAAACTGTGTACTCAGTCCCTTGCTCCATTCCCTGTACACCCATGACTGTGTGACCTTGTAAAATGCCACTGAATTTTAAAGTTACACCGATGATACCACTGTCCCAGAAGGCAGTGGAGGCCAATTCTCTGGATGCTTTCAAGAGAGCTAGAAAGGGCTCTTAAAGATAGTGGAGTCAGGTAATATGGGGAAAGGCAGGAACGGGGTACTGATTGGGGATGATCAGCCATGATCATATTGAATGGCGGTGCTGGCTCGAAGGGCCAAATGGCCTACTCCTGCACCTATTGTCTATTGTCTACTGATACCACTGTTGCTGACTTGAAAGCTCCAACATCCGGACTTAAGAACAGCTTCTTCTCCACTGCTGTCAGACTCTCCAGCTTTTCCTTTTTTCCCTCCCAGAGGTGTTGCCACACAACCCTACTCTTAATTCCCATCACCAACTGGAGAGCTATTTACAGTACCTCTTTGCAGACCATCTTTAATCGGACTTTACTGGACTTCATCTTGCACTAAATGTTATTCCCTTATTATCCTTGCGGACTGCAGGAGTGGGGTGCCGTTGTGTATGGCTGCTCTGCCTGCAGTCTGTCCTTTCACACTTATTTATTTTTGTTTTTAGTCCTGCTACAACAAAATGTTTGTTGTAGGTCTTCTTTTATGTGGTGGTGGGTGTGGGAAACTTTATTCCCTAGTCTCTACCTGGTCGGAGAGGCGGCTTCCCTCTGAGCTGCTTCTTCGCCCCTTTCTCGTGGCCTACCATCGGACTGGAGCGGCATTTCCTGTCAGGATCGGCCAGGACTACAGCTTTGGCGGTGGCACAGTGCTGGGCACCATCACGGAGAGGGCGATGCCCTACCCGGGTCTCCGTGCGGTAAGCTCCGGAGTGCTGTGACCGCCGACTCCAACATTCGCGAAGCTGTGGCTGTGAGCATCCAGCCGCGGGCGGGCGGTGCTGGATTTAAAACATCGCGGAGCCTGTGATCCGAGATCGCCAGAGTCGGGGCTCCAACCAGCGCGGCCTGAGGACTACGGGTGCCGCGGTCTCCGGGGAGGAAGCGGCCGCTCCAGACATTTCCAAGCCGCTGAGGAGTGTTTCACCCGACGCCGGAGTTCCTTCTTCCCGGCAAGAGGGCCTGAAAACATCGGACTGGCTGCAGAGGCCACAAATAGGCCCCGATCTCGGGTGATCACAGAGGAAGAGGACTGAAACTTTCTGATGTCTTTCCCCACAGTGGAAAATTTTGATTCTGCTGTTGGGGAGAGGTTCATGTTGAATTCTATAATGTGTTGTGTCATTTTTTTTTTTTTTATTCTCTATGGATGTACGGAAACTTAATTTTTTTTTAATATATAAAGCACTTTGGTTTCAATGCAAGTTGATTTAAACTTGCTATATAAATACAATTTTCTTTTACTTTCTTTGTATCTGTACACTGTGGATCGCTTGATTGCAATCACGTATAGTATTTCCACTGACTGGATAGCATGCGCCAAAAAAAAAGCTTTTCACTGTACCTCAGTGCAAGTGACAATAAACTAAACTAAACTAAACTAAACTAAACAAAACTAAACTAAGCTAAACTAAACTAAACTCTTTTGGTTATTCCATTATTCTGTTTTTCTATTATTGTACTATTATATTGTACTTCTGTTATTGAACAAGAATTTATGAACTAATATTCTTTTGCCCTATTCAGGCTTTGCACTGTCATCTCACACCGCTCTGCAGATGTGCATTGGCCGTATTTTTCTTTACTTTATTTATCTTGAATGCCTACAGTTTACTCTGTTAGCTTCATGTGAACAAGGAATTTCATTACACCCTGGTGTATATGATGATAAAATAGCTTCAATCTTTATACCTCTATAACTCTATGGTTGGTCATATTTGGAAAATTGTATTTTTGTTGTTTTGCCTAAATCACCCTGGCTAAGATATCAGAGCATTTAATTAGAAACAAGCAACAGCATGTGCGAGTTTATAAAACAATATACAGTGCTGGAGTAACTCAGCGGGTCAGGCATCTCCAGAGATGCTGTCTGACCCACTGAGTTACTCCAGAATGTAGTGTCATTTATTTTTTAAATCAGTACACTTAAAGTGTGGTTCACCTGGCAATATAGAGTCATAGAGTGATACAGTGTGGAAACAGACCCTTCGGCTCAACTTGCCCACACCAGCCAACAATGTCCTATCTACACTAATCGAACTTTCCTGCGTTTGGTCCATATCCATGTAAACCTGTCTTATCCAAGTACCTGTCTAATTGTTTCTTAAACATTGCGATAGTCCCTGCCTCAACTACCTGCGCCAGCAGCTCGTTCCAACCCAGCAACCTTTGTGTGAAAAGGTTAGCCTTCAGATTCCAATAAAATCTCTCCCCCTTTTCACCTTAAACCTATGTCCTCTGGTTCTCGATTCACCTACTCTGGACAAGAAACTCTGTGCGCCCACCCAATCTATTCCTCTCATGATTTTAGACACCTCTGTAAGATCACCGCTCATCCTCCTGCACTCTAGAGAATAGAGTCTCAGCCTGCTCAACCTCTCCCTGTAGCTCAGACCCTCGAGTCCTGGCAACATCCTTGTTAATCGTCTCTACACTCTTTCCAGCCTAACAACATCTTCCATATAACATGGTGGCCAGAATTGAACACAATATTCTAAATGCGGCCTCACCAACGTTTTATACAACTGCAACATGACCTCCCAACGTTTATACTCAATACTCTGACTGATCTAAGGCCAATGCGCCAAAAGTATTTTTGACCATCCCATCTTCCTGTAATGTTGCCTTCAAGGCACCATGCACCTGTACTCCTAGATCCCACTGTTCTCAACTCCAGAGCCAATAAAATCATGGGAGACCCCTTCCACCCCTGCAACGGACTGTTCCAGCTGCTACAGTCAGGCAAACGCCTCCGTTGCCATGCTGTGAGAACGGAGTGGTTGAGAAGGAGTTTCTTCCCAGAGGCAATTCGGACTGTAAACTCCTATCTCACCAGCGAGTAACTTTACTGTACCACTCTACTGCTTTTTTTAAATTGCTGTTTTTTCCCTTTTTCCTTCCGCCCACAATATTTAATATGGAAAAGAATATGTGATTCTGTTACATTCTGTTTGTAGTTTGTTTGGTTATTTGTTTGTTTGTCTTTTTGCACAAAGTCCGTGAGCATTGCCACTTTTCATTACACTGCACATTTCGTATGTGTATGTGACGAATAAACTTGACTTGACTTGACTTGACTTGACTTGTTCTACAACACATCCCTGAGCCCTACCATTCACCGTGTAGGTCCTGCCCATGTTAGACTTTCCAAAATGCAATGCCTCACATTTCTCTGTATTAAATTCCATCAACCATTCCTCAGCCCACTTGACCAACCAAACAAAAATATGCTGCAATTTTTGACAACCAACTTCACTATCTGCTAAACCACCCGCTTTTGTAACATCTGCAAGGACTGCTCTCACCCCAACCTGGACTGTTTACCCTCAACATCCGGGAGGCGCTACAGGTCTCTCCGTTGCCGAACCAGCAGGTCGAGGAACAGCTTCTTTCCGGCGGCTGTCACTCTACTCAACAACGTACCTCGGTGACTGCCAATCACCACCCCCCCCCCCCCCCCCCCCCCCCCCCGGAACTTTTTTTTATTCAAATCGTTTGCTATGTCGCTCTTCAAGGGAGATGCTAAATGCATTTCGTTGTCTCTGTACTGTACACTGACAATGACAATTAAACTTGAATCTGAATCTGAATCTGAATCTGAATCTGAAACTTGCTAATGTAGCCATGAATATTCTCATCCAAATCGTTGATATAGATGTCAAATAGAAACTCCGATTGAAACTCCGATTGAATCTCCAATTGAAATTCCGGCATTCAATGAGTAGTTGTCGCATTCCACAGGCTGGAATAGGGCTGTTAACCTACTGAGGAAAGGTAGTGTTAAAAATATAAAATGAAAGGAAACCCTCAGCTGGCCCACCAACACCTGATGAGAGTTAATATTTCATCAGACTGGGAAAGGGAAAAGAGAAACAAGTTTCATAAGGTTTTAAAATACAGAGAAAGATGCACAGGTGGAAAATACAAAAAAAAACCCATCTATTTTAAGATAGACAAAGATGCTGGAGAAACTCAACAGGTGAGGCAGCATCTAAGGAGCGAAGGAATAGGTGATGGTTCAGGCCAAGACCCTTCTTCAATCTTAAGAAGGGTCTCGACCCGAAATGCAGCAATTCCTTCGCTCCATAGATGTTGCCTCACCTGTTGAGTTTCTCCATCATTTTTGTCTACCTTCAATTTTTCCAACATCTGCAGTTCCTTCTTAAACATCTATTTTAAGATTGTAGGCAGGAAAGATCAGATTCAAAAGGGGTTATTGTGCCAAATAGCAATGAGCACATGTGAATAAATGAAAGATTGACCGAGAGAAAATGTAGTGGGACAATATAGAATCATTATCTAATTTGCAAAAAGAACAGATGGCTGGAAATTTGAAGCAAAAGCAGGAGATGCCGGGAATGGTCATTATAGGAATGTTTTGTAATCAGTCTTCTGACTTCAGGAAGAATGGTAGGAAGAAACAACGTACAAAGAATGATGGGGAAACAAGGAACTGCAGGTGCTGGTTTATTATTTTTTTTAAAGTACAAAGTGCTGGAGTAACTCAGCGGGTCAGGCAGCATCTCTGGAGAACATTGATTGGTGATGTTTGGAGGTTGGGCCCTTCTTCAAACTGATCTTCCGTCTGCATCTCGGCCTTCAGCCTGACAAGGCGTTGGCTATGCACACAATGATACAAATGCATTGAAAGCACATCATGAAGACATGTGGGTATCGTTGGAGATGAACAAGAGATCCAAAGCACCCCATGAGAATGATAAAAGGAAAGGAGAGGGAGAAAATATATTAAATGTACTAGACTAAGTGGGACCCGTTGGGTCCCAGCATCACAAGGGAGGGCTGGGCCCCTAACGCAATATTCCACATCTCCACCAATTCCAATGTTGGTGGCCAGAGGGGAGGAAGGGGGGGCTTTCTGGAGGGCTAGTATGGGTGTCGTGGGCTGAAGGGACTGGTTTCCAGAGGGACATTGTGGGCCTAATGGATTCTTGGGCTGGCAGCTCAGTCACTCACGGCTGGTGGGTTGGCAGTTGACTCGCGGCTATTCCTTGAAATTCCATTTCAAGCAGGGTGCAAGACACCAAATTCAAGTGCAGTTTCATACCATTTCAAGCAGGGTGCAAGGCCACAAAAGACAGCGAGTCGTGACCTCTCCCTCCTCCATCTTGCAGAGGCTGAGCCACGCCCACTTCTGGGTTTTATAGCCCCTCCCCCTCCCACCAGAAGGGGCGTGGCCTTCATGGCGTGATTGACTGACAAGAGAGTGAATAAGTCTTATTTTTCATTGATGGGAAAAACCCTCGACACCTGATGAATGGAGGGGGACTCTGAGTAAGATGGCCAAAAATCACAGCCATAGGTGGTAGTGATTTTTCTAAAATCACTATAAAGCGCAAACAAGAAGTGGTCAAGATTCGACTTTTAATTATATAGAAGGCAAGGCAACTTTAATTAGGCAAGACAACTTTAATTAGGCAACACAGCCTTAGCATTTCCAAACCAAAGGCAACACAGCTTTAGCATTTCGAACCCCAAGGCAACTCAGCTTTAGCATTTCCAAACCAAAGGCAACACAGCTTTAGCATTTCCAAACCAAAGGCAACCGAGCTCTAGCATTTCCAAACCATATTTTCAAACCACATTAAGGGCACTGACAGTAAAATCACTCACAGTTTAGTAGACATGTGTTCAGTGTTATTCACAGCTCAGACTGAGAGAGATGACCCTCTAGCTCCCCCATCTTGCAGAGACTGACTGAGGCACTCAACACGTCCAGGTTTTATAGTCCCTCCGGAAGTGGCGTGGCCTTCAGGAGAGAGAATCTCAACATTTTTTAAACAGTAATAATTTTTATTTTTCATCGATGGGAAAAATCCTTTTGTGCTGCGCAGCGGAGGGGGACTCTGAGTAAGATGGCCAAGAATCACAGCCATAAGTGGCAGTGTTTTTTCTAAAGTCAACATACAGAACAACAGGAAGTGTTCAAGATCAGACTTTTAGTAATATAGATTTTTATTCTTTCATCATGCACTCATGGGGCATCCCTCTTGTCTGAAGGTTGTGTTTCAATTCCATTTCAATACTTGAGATAATAATTCAATTATTATTAACAGTGCAACGCTGAGGTAGTGATGTGCTGTTTGAGTGCTGCACTCCCAGAGTTGCTAGCTCTTTAGTTTAATTTAGTTTATTGTCGCGTGTACCGAGATATGGTGAAAGGTTTTTGTTGCGTGCTGATCAGTGAGCAGAAAGACAATACAATATTACAATCGCCATTAACGGTGTCCAGGTACAATATCGAGGGAATCATTGTTGGCGTTGATTTGTTCTTTTGCAAATAAAGTTATAAGGTCATAAGGAATAGAATTAGAATTAGGCATTACGTCCTATCAAGTCCACTCAGGTCACAGGTCTCCAGTCCAAAACCACCACTCTCTTCTTCATAAGGTCATAAGAAATTAGGCCATTTGGCCCATCACGTCTGCTCCGCCATTCAATCATTGCTGATCTATCTTTCCCTCTTAACCCCATTCTCCTGCCCTCTCCCCATAACCTCTGGCACCCATACTAATCATGAATCTATCAATCTTCGCCTTAAACATATCCATTGATTTTGCCTTCACAGCCTTATGCTGCAAAGAATTTCACAGATTCACCACACTCTGACTAAAAGAAATCCCTCCTTTTCTAATGGAATGTCCTTTAATTCCGAGTATGCCCTCTGGTCCTAGACTCACACTGGTGCAAACATCCACAACTGGTGGAATTATGTGAATGGTCTTTGGCTACGGATGGGATCAGACTTTGTCCCTCTAGCTGGGGTCATTGTGCCTGCCTGACAATATTCATTGCCAGGTCCATGAGAAATGAGCATTTAAACAAATGAATGCAATCAGCAAACTGAAGGAACCAAAGAGAGTAACTAGGGGAAAAGAGAACATGCAGGTTAATCGATGCACACCTGTATATTTACCCACTGTGTAGACTGCTAATGGACTCATAGAGTCATAGAGTGATACAGTGTGGAAATAGGACCTTCGGCCCAACGTGCCCACACCGGCCAACGTGTCCCAGGTAATGGAAATACCTGCTCCGCGTCCATCCTATTCAATCTTTTTCTGTGCTGTATGATTTTACAACTAATGTCCTTGAGAGCTTACTGTTGCCATGTGAGGCGAGGGACGAGTTCACGGATCGAGGTTTCTACGACGATGTGTCGGCGCAGTAGGCCGCTGGGGGCCCTGCAGCAGCCGGGGGCTCGATTAGATCTGCCTCCACTGGAGACCCCACAGAGGCTGAATGTGAGGATCGGATGTGGCCTGCAGTAGCACGGAATGGCAAAGCAGTGGTAGAGGACATCGCCAACATTACCTGCAGCTCCAGCCCAAGGCCACTGCCAAGACAGTAGGTCTGCCAAACACGAGGACTTTTTTTTTTACCCAGAGAGTTGTGAATCTGTGGAATTCTCTGCCTCAGAAGGCAGTGGAGGCCAATTCTCTGGATGCTTTCAAGAGAGATTTGGATAGAGCTCTTAGAGATAACGGAGTCATGGGATGTGGGGAGAAGGCAGGAATGGGGTACTGATTGTGGATGATCAACCATGATCACAGAGAATGGCGGTGCTCCTGCACCTATTGTCCATTGTTTATTGTCCATTGACTTTAAGGCCAAGTTAAGACTAACATTTTTAACAACTCTGAACTTGAAAGGTACAAACTGGTGCCAGAAACATGGCAATTCTTGTATAATCTACTATTGCTCTTGTACTGAAGTATGAATGTGCCCATGTTAAGTAAGATTTTTACTCAGAAGATAGACATAAAATACTGGAGTAACTCAGGCAGTATCTCTGGAGAGAAGGAATGGGTGATGTTTCGGGTTGAGGCCCTTCTTCAGACTGAGAACCGGGAGAGAGGGAAACGAGAGATATGGAAGAGTACAAAGTGCATGTAAGGTGTGAAAAGGACAGATCAAAGCAGACATTGCTCAAGGAAACGTACAATGATCTGAGCACCGTGAAAACACATGTGGCTGTGGTAGCGAGTATTGGTAACAATTGTGTGCCAACACTTAATTTTACCAGACCTAGGTTGATATGATAGTAAAGCACAACTGAAATCATTGATTGCAGAATCAATAACATTCACTTCTCTTTCAGTTGAGAGCTTTAATCGTTTACCAATAATGCATACACTGGGCTGTGATCTGAGCCTCCACCAGAGCTCCAAAACAACTGCCGTGCTTTAATGGGTGTAATAGATGTAAGGATTTCTTTCCCTTCACCCAAGTACTCCTGTTTCTCAGCATCGGCATGTCAACTCACCAATTCATTTTCATCGATTGATTTCTTAATTTGGTTGTTGTGCGTTATTTTTAGCAGAGCTGTGATTTAGTCCTTTTGAGAGCATAAATTGTTTGGGGAGTGAAATAGATGGGCTTGATTTCAGTATATGAAAGTGTATTGTTATTGATTCTGTTTTGTTGTGGGCTCTTCATTTTCCCATTCAATAGATAAAGCCATTCTTTATGAAGACAGAGTTTTTTTTTTCCTTTTTAACCATCACAATTGCAGAAGTATTTTTTTTTTGTTAAACCCACTACCACTAACCAGAGGTGTTGTGAACTTGCAAGAATTTCAAATTCTTGAATTTCTACTGATTCTGTAAACTTTGGATGGGAGTTTCGATTCCGTCAGGCCCGGTGATGACATAAAAACATTCCGATCATTGCAGCTGATTGATTTGGCACATTGCATCAGCTCAGTTCATAAAAACACTTCACGTACATAAATGGCCCTGCACAGAGACCCGTGGTTTATGATTTATATACCACTAGCTTGTTGGCCTGATAGCTCATGAATAACAAAGTCACGAGGGAACAATGATTAATGACATTAGAGGCACATAATCATATCCCACAGCTCTCCAGAGTACACTTTGTTTATGCTATACATGAAACATTAATTAGGGTAAAATTATTCAGGTAAAGAAGTAATAACGAGTTTAATAGTGCACATTTATCTGATAATGCTGGAGGGATGGACACTGTTTTTTTGCGCTGGGATATTTTTGTTCTCAATTATTTCATTGTTATTACTGTGGAGTCCGTGCATTCTTGGGAGGTGACTATCTTAACTTGAACACTGAGCCACGTTTGTTGTTGGTGAATTATTTAAAGTCTTGAATGATTTCTTCTAGCTTGTTTCAGCTCTCAATAAGAATGGTCCTTTGCTGTGCTGAGGGTGGTCAAAAAGGCGTTGGCACATTGGCCTTCATCAGTCAGAGCATTGAGTATAGAAGTTGGGAGGTCATGTTGTAGTTGGATAAGACGTTGATGAGACCACGTTTAGAGGGATTGTATTCAGTTTTGGGCAGCATGTTACAGAAAGGATGTTGTCAGGCTGGAAAGGGTGCAGAGTAGATTTATGGGGATGTTGCGTGAACACAAGGGCCTGAAGGATGGGGAGAGGTTGAGTAAGCTCGGAGTCTATTCCCTGGAGCGCAGGAGGATGCGGGGTGATCTTATGGAGTGGTATAAGATCAGGTAGACGCACAGAGTCTCTTGTCCAGAGTAGGGAAATTGAGAACCAGAGGACATGGGTTTTAAGTGAGGGGGAGGGGGAAAAAATTGAATAAGAATCTGATTATGTTAACTTTTATGTCGTTGTGTGTCTTGTTGCTTTTTTCGTATGGCTGTATGGTAATTCACATATCACTGTACTTTAACTAGTACACGTGACAATAAAAGACCTTTGAAGCCTTTGAAACCTGTGAACTTTTTCATGCAAAGCGTGGTGGGTGTATGGAACGAGCTGCCGGAAGATGTAGTTGAGGCAGGAACCATCAAAATGTTTAAGAAACATTTCGACAGGTCCATGGATAGAACAGGTTTAGAGGCTTGTGGGCCAAACACAGGAAGGTGGGGTTAGTTGGATGGTGTGGGCAAATTGGGCCAAAGGGCCTGTTTCTGCACTGTATGACTCTATGACACTATAACTTCATGCAAAGGTGAATTACGGAATTTACTGCATAAATAAGGCACCAACTTTGTTCTGGGGCAGGTGATCTGTCAAAATAAGCTTAATGAGAAGCTACAGTGCATCCTATACCTTGTACACATCACACGCACAGTCCATCAGCGGCAGATGGTCTGACTGTGATAAAATATGTTGCATCATTCATTTTACTTTGCGCGTTAATTGTCAGTGACCTCGCAAAATCCCATTGATTATCCAGTCACCCAATGAATTTGGCTGTGGCCGTTCTCCGACATACAAATTAAGAACAGGAATAGACCACAGGAGAGCTCAAGCCTCCTCTGCCATTTAATAGGACTATGGCTGATTGGATTGTAAAAACAACTAAACACTTGCATACCTCAGTAGCCCCACTGCTTCTGAGAAACTGTCTAACTCTGTGGTGTTTGTACCTTCTCCCCGTGACCGGCACGGGTTTTCGCAGAGATCTTCGGTTTTCTCCCACATTCCAAAGACGTACAGGTTTGCAGGTTAATAGTAAGATTAAACGAGAACTTACCAGTTTGAAGTTTGATCATTATTTTATGAGGAGTAATGTTGAGGGAATACGTGAAGACCCCGCCAGGACGCATGCGTGTCATTCTTCAAAGCAACGGTGTGAAATCACAGATAACTGTAATGACTAAACATAGTAAGATTAGAGAAGAGATACCAGTTGAGTACATGATCAAGGGTGGGAGCGGAGGGCACGTATTCCCTCAACGTTACTCCTCATAAAATAACGATCAAACTTCAAACTGGTAAGGTACACAAAAATGCTGGAGAAACTCAGCGGGTGCAGCAGCCATCTATCGAGCGAAGGAAATAGGTGACGTTTCAGGCCGAAACCCTTCTTCAAACTGGTAAGTTCTCGTTTAATCTTACTATTTTACTTCGGAGTCATGTGAGTGACTACGTGAAGATTTTAAAGCTCTGTGATTTCATGCCGTGAAAACGAGTCCATGCATCACATCTGCCTTGATTATGGGGAGAATAGTGTTAACATCATTAGACATCAATACGATATTGAATAGGCTAACTGGTCTATAATTCCTTGGTTTCTCTCTCCATCCTTTCTTGAAAAGTAGGATAATATTAGCTACCCTCCAATCCACAGGAACTGATCCACAATTTATAGAACATTGGAAAATTATCACCAATGCACCCACAACTTCTAGAGCCACCTCCTTGAGTATCCTGGGATGCAGACCATCAGGCCATGGGGATTTATCAGCCTTCAGTCCCATCAGTCTACCCAACAACATTTCCTGACTAATGTGAATTTCCTTCAGTTCCTTCGTCACCGGCTCCTCTGGCCACTAGTACACCTGGGAAATTGTTTGTGTCTTCCTTAGTGAAGACAGAACCAAAGTACCAGTTCAACTCATCTGCCATTTCCTTGTTCCCCATAATAAATCCACCTGTTTCTGTCTTCAAGGGACCCACATTTGCCTTAACTTTTTTTTACTCTTCACATAGCTTTTACTGTCCTCCTTTATATTCTTGGGTAGCTTACCTTCGTACCTCATCTTTTCTCCCCGTATTGCCTTTTTAGTTATCTTCTGTTGCTCTTTTGAAGTTACCCAATCCTCTGGCTTCCTGCTCATCTTTGTAATGTCCCACCACCATTGTGCGAAAAACTGTAAGCAAGAATTTCATATTTGTATCTGGGATATATGACAATAAAACAGTCTTGACTCTTGACTCTTGAGATTGAACCAGAAACCCAGGAGACAAAGATTGCACCAGAACCATTCGGTATCACACAAGGCCGAAGCTCCCTTGTTTAAAGATACTTTGCAGAAACTGCGAGATCACTTAAATCCAAAGCTATTAGAATTGATTGTAGGTTTATCTACATGTTAGCGATAAAAAGCCAGAGGCAGAATGAACAATTAGTCAGTGCATTGTTTCATTGAAGGATTTATCGCAGCATTGCCTTTTTAGATTGTATCGGACACAATACATTTGTGTGCGGTTACATGGAACAGGAAAGAAGATAGACACAAAATGCTGGAGTAACTCAGCAGGTCAGGTAGCAGCTGGAGAAAAAGGATTGCTGTTGCTTCGGGTTGAGACCATTCTTCAGATTACAGGTCTGGGGAAAGGGAAACGAGAGATATAGACTGATATAGAGAGATATAGAACAAATGAATGAGTGGATGAATTAATGAATGGATGAATGAATGAATGAATGTATGAATGTATGAATGTATGAATGAATGAATGAATGGATGAATGAATGAATGAATGAATGAATGAATGTAAAATGTAACGATGATCAAGGAAAGATGGAGCCACAATGGTCCATTATTGGCTGTGTGCTTGGTGAAAATGAGTTATGCAAACAGTGAAACTCTACAGGATGAAACTAGTACAGCAACTAGGGTGGGAAGGGACTGAGAGAGATGCGATGCAAGGGTTACTTCATCAGTTCAAAAGTGATAGGAGCAGAATTAGGCCATTTGGCCCATCCAGTTGACTCTACCATTCAATCATGGCCATTCTTTCTCTTCCTCCTAACCCCGGTCTCCTGCCTTCTCCCCATAACTCTGACACCCATACTAATCAATAATCTATCAATTTAACACCTTGAAGTCACGGTCTCCGGTAAGAAGTGGCCGACTCGGGAGCTCCATGCTTCGATCCGTTTCGTCCGTCGAGTGTTTCGATCCGTCCCAATGCTGTAGTTTCGATCATCCCTACATAGGGCTTGAAAATTGGACCTTCGGCAGCGGCAAGTGCAGAGGGTTCAACAGCCTCGACCACGGGTGAACAAAGGAGGAAGATGACTGAACTTTATTGCCTTCCATTACAGTAAGGCATGTTAATTCCACTGTGGTGGATGATTATGTTAAACTTTATTTTATGTGACTTTGTGTATTGTTGCTTTTCACTTAGTATGTCTGTAAGGTAACTCAAATATCACTGTACCTTAATTGGTGCATGTGACAATAAACGCAAACGTGAACTTAAGCTGAAAATTAAGGAGGACATTTTTCTTTAGTCGGAGGGTGGTGAATTGTGGAATTTTTTGCATTAGTTGGGCACAATATCTGAGGAAGGATGCGCTGGCTCTGGAGAGGGTCCTGCGGAGGTTTACATGAATGATCCCAGGAATGAGTGCGATAACATATGATGAATGTTTGACAGCACTGGGTCTGTATTCACTGGAATTTAGAAGAATGTGGGGGGCGGGGGGGGGGGGGGGGGGGCTAATTGAAAAATACAGAATAGTGAAAGGCTTGGATAGATTGGATGTGGAGAGGATCTTGCCACTAGCCACTTACCACTAGGTCATAGCCTCAGAATTAGACTTATTTTAGGAAGGAGATGAGGAGGAATTTCTTTAGTCAGAAGGTGGTGAATCTGTGGAATTCTTTGCCACCGAAGGCTGTGAAGGCAAAATCAGTCGATATATTTAAGAAAGAGATTGATAGATTCTTGATTAGTACGGGTCAGAGGTTATTGGGAGAAGGCAGGAGAATGGGGTTAGGAGGGAGAGATAGATAAGCCATGATTTGAATGGTGGAATAAACTTGGTGGGCCAAATGGCCCAATTCTACTCCTATCACTCATGATCTTATGGTCAGTGATCTTATGATAATTCAGCCACTTGCTATCGTACATTTGTGGTGTTATGAATAGCGAGGATGATAGTTTAAGACTACAGCAGAATACCAATCAGGTGGAAATTTGGGTGAAGCGTTTGCAGAAGGAATTTAATCTCTACAAGTGCAAGGTGATGCCTTTTGGAAAGTCAAAGAAGAATAGAACATACACAGTAAATAGTAGTGTGTTAAATAATGTTGATAAACATTAGAGACTTTGGGGTCTGAGTCCATAGTTCCCAGAAAGTGGCAACACAAATCAATGATGAATGAATGAATAAGTTTATTGGCCAAGTATTCACATACAAGGAATTTGCCTCGGTGCTCCACCCGCAAGTGACAACATGGCATACAGTGACAGTTCAGAATGACACATAAAACATTAAACATTAATAGTAAAACATTATTGATTAAACGTGAATTAAATAAAATACCAGGGCAAAAGGAGGCTACAGATTTTTGGTTATTGAATAGAACTACTGCTCGTGGAAAACAATATGTTTTAATGTCTGGCTGTGGCAGCTTTGACAGTCCGGTGTCGCCTTCTAGAGGGAAGTGATTCAAAGAGTTTGTGGCTAGGATGAGAGGGTCAGAGATGATCCTGCCCACTTGCTTCCTGGCCCTTGCAGTGTACAGTTCATCAATGGAGGGAAGGTTAAAGCCAATAACCTTCTCAGCTGATCGGCTGATTCACTACAGCCTCTGGATGTCATGCTTGTTGGCTGAGCCAAACCAAGCTTAGAGTGGTGATAAAGACAGATAGCATGGTCATGCACCGAGAGAAAACCCACGTGATCACAGGGAGAAAGTTCAACACAGACAGCACCTTTGGTCAGAATCGAACCTGGGCCTCTGGCACTGTGAGGCAGCAACTATACCACTGCCCCACTGTGCCTGCTCCTCTGGACATAATGTAGGCAATTGGGATGAGCGTTGTTGGGTAAAAGACTCAGCATGGGTGTAGTGGTCTGAAGGGCTTAATTCAGTGCATTACAACTCTATTGCTTTGTAGCTCTGGGTTGTATTGCAATATCCATCACTTGTCACAGACTTACCAGCGAAAAGGAACTTTATGTTCAGTTGTAAAAGGACATGTATCAGCAACTCACTGATCCAGGACTAAGACAAGCAACAAAACCAATTTCAGTAGCAATTCAAATTGACAGCAGAATGGAGGATATCATAGTTTGGAAGTTCATTCAGACAATGAGGATCTGGGGTTGTGACGTATCTGTGTTGTTAGCAGCAGCAACAGCAAACAGATAGCTTTTCAGGTATAGGTGTTGATTGACAACAACCACAATGACATGTGAATAGACACTGCAACAGATTGTTTGAGAATGAGTCAATAACACTCTCTCACTGAAGCAAGTTCAGCCAGACATATCAATATAAAGAATGGGTGATGTTTCTGGTCGAGACCCTTTTCAAAACAGTCTGAAGAAGGGTCTCGATCCGAAACGTCAGTCTGAAGAAGGGTCTTGACCCAAAATATGACCCATACCTTCTCTCCAGAGATCCTGCCTGTCCCGCTGAGTTACTCCTGCTTTTTGTGTCTATCTTCGGTGTAAACCAGCATCTGCAGTTCCTTCTTACTCATATTAATACAAAGCATCATTAAAATTAAAAGCTATTCTAATGACCCTTCAAAGGCATTAGTTTAAATGGAGAGTGTATGACACAATGCAGTGACAGTATGTGCAGTGACCCATTGTTGTGAAAAACTGTTCAACGTTGTGGCCAACTTTAATAGGGACTAGGTGGGACACTTTGAAGCTAGACTGGAAGAATTCAGAGACACGAGGCCTTGAGGATTAGTGCAGGAAGGAACTGCAGATGCTGGTTTACACTGAAGAAAGACACAAAATGCTGGAGTAATTCAGCGAGACAGGCAGCATCTCAGGAGAGAAGGGGTGGGTGACGTTTTGGGTCTGAAGAAGGGTCTCCACCTGAAACGTCACCCACTCATTCTCTCCGGAGATGCTGCCTGTCCCGCTGAGTTACTCCAGCATTTTGCATCCTACCGTCAGGACTTGAAGATTACTTTAATTTTAGTTTAGTTTCGAGGCATAACACGGAAACAGGCCATCCGGCCCACCGTGTCCACACTGACCATTGATCACCCATTCATGCTAGTTCTATGTTATCCTCTATCACTGCGCTACTGTGCCACCCTATGCTTATATGTTGCTTTCTCTACGGTGAAAAATTAAATGTGGTCAATGAAGACGTTCCAGGAACAACAACTGAAGCAATAGACACGGTCAAGTAAGATCTAATGTTGAAAGGAAGCTATGAACAGACGTTGAATGGATGGGCAGAATCTGACCGGTGTACAGACCAGTACAGACAGAATCTGACCAGTAGATGACACAGTGGCGTAGCGGTAGAGTTGCTGCCTTACAGCCCCAGAGACCCGGGTTCAATCCTGACAACGGGCGCTGTCTGTACAGAGTTTATATGTTCTCCCCATGACCAGTGGGTTTTCTCCAAGATCTTTGGGTTCCTCCCTCCAAAGACGTACAGGTTTGTAGCTTAATGAGCTTGGTATAAATGTAAAATTGACCCTACCTAGTGTGTGTAGGACGAGTGCAAGTGTGCGGGGATCGCTGGTCGGTACGGACTCGGTGGGCATAATGGGCCTGTTTCTACACTGTATCTCTAAACTAAACTAAAACTACTGATGAGAAAGTGCAAAAACTCCACAATCATTGCAATGGTTGCCATGCAAGCCCGACAGCATCATGTGCAGTCATAGATTGTCAATACCGACTTCTTCAAGAGAAGGTTTTAGCTGAGTTTCATGCTGAGCAGACAGGAATCATCAGTTCGTAAGCAATCGCAAGAAGCTTTGTTTACTGACCATGTTTGGAGGTGATCTCGCATCATTGGTAATCAAATACAGCTTTGGTGAGGTTGTCAGAACAAGCCTCCAAAAGGTCATTTGGAATTGCGATATTGACCTATTCAGAGAACACAGGCGAGTCCTCTGAGAAAGAGAGAATGACACTTTCCGGGGAATGATCGATTATCACTTAAAGTGGATTAGGTGAAATAAAGGTTCATGTAGCAGCGCTGAACAAATTATTGACAAGCTTATCTTTGTATTTGCATAGAACACTGCGTGCTGGAGTAAGTCAACAGGTCAGGTAGCAGTTTTGGAGGACATAGATAGCGATGTTATCCTATCTTCAGACCCAGTCTGGGTTCTTCTGAAGAAGGGTCCCCACCCGAAACATCACATAAAAACATAGAAACATGGAAAAATAGGTGCAGGAGTCAGCCATTTCCCCCATTTGAGCCTGCATTACTATTCAAGATGATCATGGCTGATCATCTAAAATCAGTACCCCGTTCCTGCTTTTTATAATAATAATAATAATAATAATAATCTTATTTATATAGCACATTTTTAGTCAACTTGCATTGACCCCAAAGTGCTTCACATAATTACATTACATTTACACACAGGCAAAGGTGGGTGAAGTGTCTTGCCCCAAGGACACAACGACAGTATGCACTCCAAGCAGGATTCGAACCGGCTACCTTCCGGTCGCCAGCCAAACACTTAGCCCATTGCGCCATCTGTCGTCCCCATATTTTTCCCCATATCGATTCCGTTAGCACTAAGAGCTAAATCTAATTCTCTCTTGAATACATCTAGTGAATTGGCCTCCACTGCCTTCTGTGGCAGAGAATTCCACAGATTCACAACTCTCTGGGTGAAAATGTGTTTCCTCATCTCAGTCCTAAATGGCCTACCCCTTATTCTTAAACTGTAACCCCTGGTTCTGGACTACCCCAACATGGGGAACATTTTTCCTGCATCTAGTCTGTCCAATCCTTTAAGAATTTTATAAGACACCCTCTCATCCTTCTAAATTCCAGTGAATACAAGCCCAGTCGACCCATTCCAGGTCACCTGTCCATGACCTCCAGAGATGCCGCCAGACCTGCTGAATTACTCCAGAGCTTTGTGTTTTTTTGTTCGAGATTGCAACATCTGCAATTCCTTGTGCCTACTTTATATCTGCATATCATTGTTTACCTGAACTATTTATTTCTGACAATCGTCCCCTCCCGATAAATTGCTTTATTAACTAACTTCATGAAACAAAATACCATTAAGTACTCTAATTCTGTCATTTTCACGGATAAACTGAAAGGTTAGTCAAGGTCTCGAAGGAATTTCTAAAGAACCAATGTTGAAGGGATAAGACTTTTCATGGATAATTGTTTTCATTGCAAGTCTATAGATATCTTGAACTATCAATTAGTATTCCTCCCACCTTTTTCCTCTGAAGACTACATGAAAGGCCTGGAGAGATTGGATGTGGAGAGGATGTTTCCCCTAGTGGGAGAGTCTAGGTCCAGAGGTCAAAGCCTCAGATTAAAAGGACGTTCCTTTGGAAAGGAGATGAAGAGGAATTTTGTCAGTCAGAGGCTGGTGAATCATTGCCACAGATGGCTGTGGAGGCCAAGTCAATGGATATTTTTAAGGCGGAGATAGATAGATTCTTGATTAGTAAATGTGTCAGGGGTTATGGGAAGAAGGCAGGAGAATGGGATGGAGAGGGAACAATGGGTCGAACATTATCGAATGGCGGAGTAGACTTGATGGGCTGAATGGCCTAATTTTGCTCCTATAACATGAACATTCTATCTTAGCATGGGGGGGGGGGGGGGGGGGGGGGGGGTAAAAAATACTGAAAGAGAGGAGAGGCAGGATAAAACATGGCAGGCAATAGCTGGACAGCGGAGAGGCATTTTTGATTGATAAATGGTTGGAACAAAGACCAGAGATGGAACAAAATGTGCCTATCAATATTCCCTCACTTGTGTCCTGCTGAATGTCCTGTGTCCTATGTCTTTGGTTTAAACCTGCATCTGCAGTTCATCGCTGCACACCTGTCTATGTATCCCTCCCTTTTGCAGATGGTGGATGTTTGGTCTGTGTGATGCAATTTTAAAATATTTTATTTTTCGTATTTCTTTTGTTGCGGTGAGACTCATCTCGTTTAAAAGTGTCTTGAAATTGTTGCGCCACAATCATGTGGATGCACAGAATCTCTTACCCAGAGTAGGGGAATCGAGGACCAGAGGACTTAGCTTCATGGTGAGGGGGAAAGATTTAATAGGAATCTAAGGGTAACTTTTTTCACACAAAGGGTGGTGAGTGTAAAG